>NW_020173114.1:1956907-2137979 GCF_003031525.2 Neophocaena asiaeorientalis asiaeorientalis
GGTCAACTAATCTCTGACAAAGGAGGCAAGGATATACAATGGAGAAAAGACAGTCTCTTCAATAAGTGGTGCTGGGAAAACTGGACAGCTACATGTAAAAGAATGAAATTAGAACACTCCCTAGCACCCTACACAAAAATAAACTCTAAATGGATTAAAGACCTAATTATAAGACCGGTCACTATAAAACTCTTAGAGGAAAACTTAGGAAGAACACTCTTTGGCATAAATCACAGCAAGATCTTTTTTTGACCCACCTCCTAGAGTAATGGAAATAAAAACAAAAATAAACAAATGAGACCTAATGAAACTTCAAAGCTTTTGCACAGTAAAGGAAACTATAAACAAATGAAAAGACAACCCTCAGAATGGGAAAAAATATTTGCAAATGAATCAATGGACAAAGGATTAATCTCCCAAATATATAAACAGCTCATGCAGCTCAATATTAAAAAAACAAACAACCCAATCAAGAAATGGGCAGAAGACCTAAATTGACATTTCTCCAAAGAAGATATACAGATGGCTAAGAAGCACATGAAAAGCTGCTCAACGTCACTAATTATTAGAGAAATGCAAATCAAAACTACAATGAGGGGCTTCCCTAGTGGCGCAGTGGTTGAGAGTCCGCCTGCCAATGCAGGGGACACGGGTTCGTGCCCCAGTCCGGGGAGATTCCACATGCCACAGAGCAGCTGGGCCCGTGAGCCATGGCCACTGAGCCTGTGCATCCGGAGCCTTTGCTCCGCAACGGGAGAGGCCACAACAGTGAGAGGCCCGTGTTCCGCAAATTAAAGAAAAAGAAAAAAAGAAGAAAAAAAAAAACTACAATGAGGTATTGCCTCACACCAGTTAGAATGGTCATCATCAGAAAATCTACAAACAACAAATGCTGGAGAGGGTGTGGAGGAAGGGGAACCCTCTTGTACTGCTGGTGGGAATGTAAATTGATACAGCCACTATGGAGAACAATATGGAACTTCCTTAAAAAACTAAAAATAGAACTACCATATGACACAGCAATCCCACTACTGGGCATATACCCTGAGCAAGCCATAATTCAAAAAGACACATGCACCCCAATGTTCATTGCAGCACTATTTACAATAGCCAGGTCATGGAATCAACCGAAATCCCCATCAACAGATGAATGGATAAAGAAGATGTGGTACATATATACAATGGCATATTACTCAGCCATAAAAAGGAACAAAACTGAGTCTTTTGTAGAGACATGGATGGGCCTAGAGACTGTCATACAGAGTGAAGTAGGTCAGAAAGAGAAAAACAAATATCATATAGTAACACATATATGTGGAATGTAGAAAAATGGTACAGATGAACTGGTTCGCAAGGTGGAAATAGAGACATAGATGTAGAAAACAAACATATGGACACCAAGGGGGAAAGTGGGGCTGAGGTTGGTGGTGGTGGGATGAATTGGGAGGTTGGGATTGACATATATGCACTAATATGTATAAAATAGGTAACTAATAAGAACCTGCTGTATAAAAGAAAAAGTTATGTTTAGTTTTCAGCCTCATGTAGCTATTTAGAATGGAATATTTTGAGTATGGATGTGTATTATTACTGTAAATTAATGCTTTTCAGCCAGGTAATAATAGCTGTACAAACATTAGCTTAAATATTTCAAAAACTGTTGTAGAAATTGTTCATTTGCCCACAGAAATGTTGCGCAGCATAACTGTGTATCTATTTATCTATCTGTTCCCCTGCCTGTGTATCTTTTCACATACACATTTGGCTGGGTTTATAGCAATTCAATTGTTAGTATTGGTTACTCAATACGAGAAAGGCTTCACAATCTTTGAACAATTTTTGAAAAGAGAAAATGAATTTTGACTTTACATTTCAGTTGGTTAAAAAAAATTCATTCAAAACATGGGTTCCATATGTAACATATAACAATAAAAATTGTGCTGTGGAAACACTGTCAAGTACTGTGCCCTCCAAAACATGGATTAGGTTGTGGCTTCTGGCTAATGTGTGTTTAAAAATGCTGCTACACAAGTAAGTATCACTACCTTAGAACCTGGTAGAAATTGCTCTTCTTGGGGAAGTGTTGTGTTCCTTTCTCAATCTGACTTTGCCTCTGGAATTCGTGGCTCACACTGGAACTTTTCAGCTTTCAGAGCCCTCTGGGCGTGTTCTCAGCTCCTGGAGGCTGTTTATGGCTACTGACCTTTGCTCCCTCAATTTGTTGTGCCGTGCAGTGTCCTTTTGGCACTGCTGCTGGTCCAAAGTCAGTACTGCATGCTTTATGCCAGGTAGATCCCCAAAGCAGTGGCAGGAACATAAATTGACACCAGGTTCTCTAGGTCTCTAAAGAAGGGATAATGACGAAATCCTTTGTGGGGAGAAAGAAGGAGAAGATTCCTTTCTAAATAGTACAAGAATACAAATAACTATCAAATTCTAGAAACATTCAATATGACTTTAGATAATCAAATGGTAAACTTTCAGGGAAAACATCAGGAATGCGGTTGGGATGATAAATGTATATAAGATAGTCATTGGTGTGTTTAAAATGGAGGGTTTACTATGTGCCTGACGGCCTTCTAGATCCTGTTGATTCCATGATGAACAAAATAGAGAAAGTTTCTGTCCACGTGGAGCTTATGTTCTATTGAGGGAGACAGGCAATAAATATGAACAAATTTAGGTGATATCAGGTAGTGATAAAATACTGTGAAGAAAAATTAAAATACTTGTATTGGCCACTAGATGGAGCTCATTGCTCTCTTCATTTCTTTCACCAATCGCCTGAAAAAGAAGCTGAGTGCATGATACACTATTGTCATGTTATATTTTGGGGCAAGGTGATAGACCTTTTGTTTCCTCAGTTTGTCTCTCTTCCTATTTCTCCCTCCCAATTTGGATTTTTTTTCTACTAATTGATTGATAAGGGGAAACATGGTTAAGACATATTAAGGCATCATCTCAGATATCTTGGTATAGGTGGATTAGATCAACTCCCTAAATCATAGAAATCCTCTCCCCTCAGTTTCCTGGGTATTTAACTTCCTGCATTTATTTGTTTAATATCTGTATTCACCATTAGACTGTTAGCTCCTTAAGAGAGAGACTTCAACTGTGTTTCTCAGTCCTTGGCAGAGTACAAATTTTTGAATGGATGAATCCCTTTAGTCTGAACAATTCCTGATTTCCAGGTAGTCTCATTTAACTTTATAGGGGGATCGTTTTGGAGTTAGGTTGGAAAAAAATCTCCACAATAAAAACTGGGTGAGTTTGCCTGTCTTGTGTTCTATGACTGACCCTCTGTCAAGGACCTCCCAGTAGATGGGAAGAGTGGGATATGTGTGTTTGTATATATAGGCAAATTATTTGGCATTCTGAGTTCCTGCCCATATTTTTTCCTCTTTCTATTTGGATAAAAGCCCAATGCAACAATGGATGTATTTATAGTCCATTGGTTAATCTCATTTGAACTTAACCAATGTTAGGCACATGCTTTTGTCAGGGTTAACTCTAGAAAAAGGGTCTTAAAACTTCTACTCTTCAGAGAGTGGAAGGGTCATTGTGAAAACTACTAGGGAGGTGGAATCTATCCTATAATCTCTTGGTCTTAGATTGGTTTTCAACACCTATACATGTTTTGTTAGATTTACACCGTAAGTATTCATTTTTGGTAGCTATTGTAAATGGTATTCATTTTTCAGTTTTGGTCTACTGTGGTTCATTGCTTGTATATAGAAATACAATTGAAGGTAGATTTTTGTGTCTTGATCTTGTGGGTTACAACCTTGTTAAACTCACTTATTAGTTCTAAGAGGTAGATTTCCTGGGACTTTCTATATGGATGATCTTGTTGTTGGAGAATAAGGACATTCTATTTTATCCTTTCTGATCTATGTGCCTTTTGTTTCTTTTTCTTCCTATATTATGCTAAGACTTTCAGTATAACGTTGAACTGGACTGGTGAAAGCAGACATCCTTGCTTTTTCCTTTAGTAGGGGCCAAGCACTCAGTTTTTGATCATTAAATATGATGTCACCTATAGGTTTTTTGTAGATGCCTTTTATCAGCTTGAAGAAGTTCATTTTTACTCTAGTTTGCTGGGAATTTTATCATGGTAGGTGTTTTGTCAAGGTTTTTCTGCATCTATTTATATAACTAAGTGGTTTTCTTTCTTCAGACTTTTAGTAGGGTGAATTGCCTTAATTGATTTTTTAACTACTCTTGCATTCACAGAAGGAACCCCACTTGGTCGAGGTGCATTATGTTTATGTATTGCTGGATTTCACTTGCTAATATTTTGTTGAGGATTTTTGCATATATTTTCATAAGGATAATGGTCTTTAGTTTTCTTTTCTTTCGTTTTTCTTACATCTTTATTGGAGTATAATTTCTTTACAATGTTGTGTTAGTTTCTGCTTTATAACAAAGTGAATCAGTTATACATATACCTATGTTCCCATATCTCTTCCCTCTTGCATCTCCATCCCTCCCACCCTCCCTATCTCACCCCTCTAGGTGGTCACAAACCACCTAGCAGATCTCCCTGTGCTGTGCGACTGCTTCCCACTAGCTATCTATTTTACGTTTAGTAGTGTATATATGTCCATGCCACAACGTATCTTCTCAAAGAACCAGCTTTTAGTTTTATTGATCTTTGATATTGTTTCCTTCATTTCTTTTTCATTTTTTTCTGATCTGATCTTTATGATTTCTTTCCTTCTGCTACCTTTGGGGTTTTTTTGTTCTTCTTTCTCTAATTGCTTTAGGAGCAAAGTTAGGTTGTTTATTCGAGACATTTCCTATTTCTTAAGGTAGGATTGTATTGCTATAAACTTCCTTCTTAGAACTGCTTTTGCTGCATCCCATAGGTTTTAGTAATTATTAAGAAAAAAAATATTTTTAAGTTAAAAAAAAAAAAGAAAATGGACAGATAGAACCCTAGGACAAATGGTGAAAGCAAAGCTATACAGACAAAATCTCACACAGAAGCATACACACACACACTCACAAAAAGAGGAAAAGAGGAAAAAATCATAAATCTTGCTCTCAAAGTCCACCTCCTCAATTTGGGATGATTCTTTGCCTATTCAAGTATTCCACAGATGCAGGGTACATCAAGTTGATTGTGGAGCTTTAATCCGCTGCTCCTGAGGCTGCTGCAGAGATTTCCCTTTCTCTTCTTTGTTCGCACAGCTCCTGGGGTTCAGCTTTGGATTTGGCCCCGCCTCTGCACGTAGGTCGCCAAAAAAAAGAAAATGGACAGATAGAACCCTAGGACAAATGGTGAAAGCAAAGCTATACAGACAAAATCTCACACAGAAGCATACACACACACACTCACAAAAAGAGGAAAAGAGGAAAAAATCATAAATGTTGCTCTTAAAGTCCACCTCCTCAGTTTGGGATTCGTTGTCTATTCAGGTATTCCACAGATGCAGGGTACATCAAGTTGATTGTGAAGTTTTAATCTGCTGCTCCTGAGGCTGCTGGGAGAGATTTCCCTTTCTCTTCTGTGTTCGCACAGCTCCCGGGGTTCAGCTTTGGATTTGGCCCCGCCTTTGCGTGTAGGTCGCTGGAGGGCATCTGTTCATCGCTCAGACAGGACGGGGTTAAAGGAGCCGCTGATTCGGGGTCTCTGGCTCACTCAGGCTGGGGGGAGGGATGGGTACGGAGTGTGGGGCGAGCCTGCGGCGGCAGAGGCTGACGTGACGTTGCACCAGCCTGAGGCGCGCCGTGCGTTCTCCCAGGGAAGTTGTCCCTGGATCCCGGGAACCTGGCTGTGGCAGGCTGCACAGGCTCCTGGGAAGGGGGTTGTGGACAGTGACCTGTGCTCGCACACAAGCTTCCTGGTGGCGGCAGCAGCAGCCTTAGCGTCTCATGCCCGTCTATGGGGTCTGCGCTGTTAGCCACGGCTCGCGCCTGTCTCTGGAGCTCTTTTAAGCAGCACTCTTAATCCCCTCTCCTCGCGCACCAGGAAACAAAGAGGTAAGAAAGAGTCTCTTGCCTCTTCGGCAGTTCCAGACTTTTCCCCGGACTTCCTCCTGGCTAGCCGTGGTGCACTAACCCCCTGCAGGCTGTGTTCAAGCCGCCAACCCCAGTCCTCTCCCGGCGCTCCGACCAAAGCCCGAGCCTCAGCTTCCAGCCCTGCCCGCCCTGGCGGGTGAGCAGACAAGCCTCTTGGCCTGGTGAGTGCTGGTCGCACCGATCCTCTGTGCAGGAGTCTCTCTGCACCCCTGTAGCTGCGCTCTCCTCCGAGGCTCCGAAGCTTCCCCCTTCCACCACCGACAGTCTCCAACCGTGAAGGGGCTTCTAGTGTGTGGAAACCTTTCCTCCTTCACAGCTCCCTCCCACTAGTGCACGTCCCTTCCCTATTCTTTTGTCTCTGTTTATTCTTTTTTCTTTTGCCCTCCCCAGGTACGTGGGGGAGTTTCTTGCCTTTTAGGAGGTCTGAGGTCTTCTGCCAGCGTTCAGTAGGTGTTCTGTAGGAGTTGTTCCCCGTGTAGATGTATTTCTGATGTATCTGTGGGAGGGAAGGTGATTTCCGCGTCTTACTCTTCTGCCATCTTCCCCCTCTCTCAGTTTTCTTTTTTTTGTAGTGTTTTTGTCTGATTGTGGTATCAGAATAATGCTTCTCTTGTAGAATGAGTCAGGAAATCTTTCCTCTTCCACTTTGAATTGGTGTCATTTTTTTCTTTAAATGCTTGATAAAATTCCCCATTCATAAGGGACTATTTGGATTTGTAGAATTGTTTTCCAAAAGATTTTAAATGGTTTTATTGAGTTATAATGGACGTACAAAGAGCTACATACATTTAATGTAAAATTTGATGTGTTTGCACATATGGAAACACACACGATACAATCAAGGTAGCTGACATTTCCAACACCTCCCATAACCTCCCCCCACCTCCCTTTTTGTTTGCTGTAAGAACACTAAAAATGTGTTCTACTCTCTTAACACATTTAAAATGCACAATAGCGTATTTTTAACTCTAGGCATTATGTTTCACAGCAGATCTCAAGAACTTATTCATCTAGCATAACTGAAACTTTATACCCTTTGGACAATAAGTTCCCATTCTCACCCCTTCCCCAACTCCCTGCCTACCACTATTATATTCTCTGTTTCTATGAGTTTGATGATTTTAGATACCTCATATAAGTGAAGTCATAAAGTATTTGTCTTTTTGTAACTGGTTTATTTCACTTAGCATAATGTCCTCCAGGTTTATCCACGTTGCAAATGGCAAACTTTCCTTCTTAATTAAGGCTGAATAATATTCCTTGTATGTATCTATCACATTTTCTTTATTCAATAATCTGTTGACGGACACTTAGGTTTCTATATCTTGGCTGTTGTGAATAATGCTACAATGAAAGTGAGAATGCAGATATCTCTTTGAGATCCTGATTTAAATTCTTTTGCATATATACCCAGAAGTGGGATTGTTGGATCATACAGTAGTTCTATTTTTAATTTTTGTGAGGAACACCCACACTATCTCCATAGCTGATGCACCATTTTACATTCCTACTAACAGTGTTTGAAAGTTAAAATTTCACCACATCCTCGCCAACACTTGTAATCTTTTCAGGTTTTTAAAAAATAGTAACCATCTAATAGGTAAGAAATGATATCTCATTGTACTTTTAAAATCTTATTTATTTACATCTTTATTGGACTATAATTCCTTTAAAATGTTGTGTTATTTTCTGCTGTATAACAAAGTGAATCAGCTATATGTATACATATATCCCCTCCTTCCCACCCTCCCCATCCCACCCCTCTAGGTCACCACAAAGCGCTGAGCTGATCTCCCTGTGCTATGCAGCAGCTTCCCACTAGCTATCTATTTTACACATGGTAGTGTATACATGTCAATGCTACTCTCTCACTTCCTCCAGCCTCCCCTTCCCCCTATGTGTCCTCAAGTCCATTACCTACATCTGTATCTCTATTCCTGCCCTGCCACTAGGTTCATCAGTACCATTTTCCTAGATTCCATATATATGCATTAATATATGGTATTTGTTTTTCTCTTTCTAACTTCACTCTGTATGACAGACTCTAGGTCCATCCACCTCACTACAACTGATTCAGTTTCATTCCTTTTTATGGCTAATATTCCATTGTATATATATATAGCAAATTTTCTTTATCCATTCATCTGTCGATGAACATTTAGGTTGCTTCCATGTCCTGGCTATTGTAAATAGTGCCTTGAACTATTTATAATGAACTATTAATAATGAACATTGTAGCACATGTCTCTTTTTGAATTATGGTTTTCTCAGGGTATAATACCCAGTAGTGGGATTGCTGGATCATATGGTAGTTCTATTTTTAGTTTTTTAAGGAACCTCCATACTGTTCTCCATAGTGGCTATATCAATTTACATTCCCACCAACAGTGCAGGAGGGTTCCCTTTTCTCCACACCCTCTCCAGCATTTATTTTTTGTAGATTTTTTGATGATGGCAATTCTGACTGGTATGAATGAGGTGATAGCTCATTGTAGTTTTGAGTTGCATTTCTCTAATGATTAGTGATGTTGAGCATCCTTTCATGTATTTGTTGGCAATCTGTATATCTTCTTTGGAGAAATGTCTATTTAGGTCTTCTGCCCATTTTTGGATTGGGTAGTTTGTTCTTTTGATATTGAGCTGCATGAGCTGCTTGTATATTTTGGAGATTAATCTTTTGTCAGTTGCTGCGTTTGCAAATATTTTCTTCCATTCTGAGAGTTGTTTCTGTTATATAAAGCAAGGGTCTGCAGACTATGGCTTCTGAGTGCCACCTGTTTTTGAAAACAATGTACTCTGGGAACACAGCCATACCCACCCATTTATGTGTCATTAATGGCTGCTTTATGGCAGAGTTGAGTAGTTGAGTCAGAGACCATATGGCTCACAAAGCCATGAATAGTTACTATCCCATCTTTTACAGAAAAGTTAGCCAACTTTTGCTATATAAACTAGAACCTTATTTTTTTGGTGAAAAACTTTAAAAAATCAGAAATGTAAAGTCCAGTGAAGCATAATTTATTTCCAGATTGAAAATAATTCTTAATTGCTTTAAGAAACTTCAACCACATTCCTAGGGCTTTTGACAATTGTGATAAAGTCTATACTAAGTAATATCAAGAGCATTATTTTACTGGTCAAAAAAAGTAAAAAAACAACGCATATTCTCTTGGGGGAAAATAAGCAGGCTTTCAAGTATGCTTCTTAAGAATTGGGAAAAGATAGCCTAAACTCTAGGGTTATAAATGATCTAATAATTAATTTAGCTCAGTTTTCTAACATATTGTCAGTCATCATTTCAAGTTCATCTTTGCAAATTATAAATTACTACAAACACACAATGTATACTTGTCATCATGTTACTATGTTTAGTCCAGGGTCACTTACCTAAAGTTCTAAAGAGTCCCATTACAGTTATAATCTGGGTGAACTGAGCAAGAAGGGAAAATTTCCTTCTTTAGCCCATTTATTTATGATCCAACTCATACTCATGCTAATGGCTTCTTCCATCTTCCTACAGACATTCTGTAGAGCTTCTAGATCACTATATAAGGTGATTTGCTTTAGCTTGGAATTCACCAGTAAGTGTTACCCATTCCCAGTGTCCAGGAATCACATCATTGCTGACAGACTGTGCAGTCTTGAAACAATGGGACACTGTATACTGTCTTCACTAAGAAGCTAGAATGGTTGTCCCTGATATTGGAACTTGTGGTGCACTTGGCCAAACTCATGACCAACTATGTCCCAAGACTTTAACCTAAGACTTTGCTCAGTGTCCACTTGTCTAACTCGTAGTCATCTGGAATAAGCAGCTCCTGGGTGGTACCAGGTTATGATACCTCCTGGGTTGGCACAGAGGTAAAATGCATCTTGTTACACAGTTTACAGTATTGTGAGGAAGATGGACATGATTTCAATTACAGTACTGCATGCCTTTGCAAATATTTAGTATAATAAAACTGTGAAATCTAAATATTATCAAGTGTGGTGACATTTTTCTTAATTTTAAACTGCTTGAGTAATGCCTCTGATAAGAGTGACCAGGAAAACTCTAATTTTTAGTTCTTTAGCTTAGGCAACATTGCTTCCTTGGTTTTTTCATCTTCTTCTGGAGATTCTGTATTTCTTCATGAAGTCGTCTGTTCTCTTCTTGGAATCCTTCCTGTAGTAGTCGGCGCTGTTCCTAAAAATGTACAAATGGAGACTGAATAACGTGTCACATTAAGTAAATCTCTAACTTCTATCTAGTTTCCACATTCATAGATTTTTAAAAAAATATTTAATTTCTTCTTGAAATTTTCTCTACCATTAATTTCATTATACTTTCTCTTGGTCCTTCTAGCTCTGTGATTACTTTTTCTGAGTCAAGAAGGATTTGGGGCTTAAATCTCCCAATATGTTGGTGAACCTAATTACCAGTATTAATTTTTTTTGTCCCATTAATTGTACATAATCTTTGTCGGCAATCTTAATGAAATGTTTGGCTTCAGATCTTATCTATGCATTGTGATTTTTTTATGTACACACACACAACACAGAAATAAGTGAAGAATTTGCAAAATCTGATACAGTGTCTGAATCTTAGATCAGGGAATTTGATCTAAGCTTCCACAACTTGGTGGCAGGGGGGCAAAGTGCAGGTAAGGGAATCAGGGCCCCAGACAGACCATACTGGCTTTCTGCACATAATTCCCAGCTCAAAACATACTAGGAGCAGGACAAAGAAAACAGGTAGGAGTGATAGACTGACACAATGGTGTGAGAGTTGAGTCCTTCTGCTTATGAAGGTTCTCTTAGAGCTAAAATCTGTGACAGAAGAAAAATGCGTGGATTCCTCTAACTGGTGAAGACTGTTCAGATATCTTCCCAAGCATTGTGGCCCTATAAAAATTATTTAGTCTTGTCTGAACCTCTGTTTCGTCTCCTAAGTAATATGGACATAGCAGCTCTTGCTTCGTATAGTACTAAGCAAGAGATATGGATAAGACTTTTTTATAATATCTAGCAGATAATAGCTACCATGATTGGCAGATATAGTGGTAATAGACTGGGTGTGACATAACTGCAAATAAAACCTTTTAACAACCAGACATTGTAGGGGCCAGTTCAGGCTGGTAGATAGGGATTGAAAAGTACAAGTGGGCAAGCAAGGTCTTTCTTCTGGGCTTCATGTTCTCACTGCCATGCCAAGTTTGTAAACAGGGAGTGTGGAGAGAAAACAGAATAACAGGAACCTCAAGGTGATACAATTAAATACCTGAAGTTTGAGAGAGAGAGTTCTCTCTTGCTCTTCCAGCAACTGGGCCCTATCCCTCTCCATCTTCTCAGTCAGTTGTTTCACATGTTCCTGATAACTCTTTTCTTTCTGTTCCATCATCTGCTGATTCTTTATTTGCATTTCCTCCAGCATTTTTGCTGCAGCCTGTGCAGATTCAGCTTTCACACGTTCCACTGTCAGGAGGAAAAGGAAAAAGAAAAATGAATGTGGGTGACCATGTTGCTTCTTTCTTCCATGTACACTTAACCTGTCACTGTTGCTACTGACTGTGTATGCCCTACTCAAAAATGTCTTTAGCGAGTAAGAGGCATCTTTTCTCATCTTGCTATAGTTTAAGGATCCTAGGCTCACCCAGCCAAATTAATTAGAACTTTTAAGCGCTTTCAAGGCTGTCTAGTCTCTTGACTCGCTCCTCACCTTCAATCAACTTGTCCTTCTCTGAGAGAGTCTGGTCTGTCTGTAGAATTGCAGCAGTCACAGACTCCTTGGACTTCAAGTATTCCTGAAGAATTTCTTCAGCCTAGGACCCAGAAAAGAATGGGGTTGGTAATAGGAAATAGCTGTAAGCACTTATTCCTGTTTGCCCACCATCTTGCCCTCTAGGAACTGCTCCTCTTGGTCTTGGCATGCCTGGTGGTCAAGATTCCCTGTCACTGGGGTGAGCACATGCTCCAGGCTGGCCAAGCATGACAGCTTCCTGAGCATAATCTTTATAAGAGATTGATATAGATATAAATAGTGATTCTCTGTTCTTTTAGACTGAGGGCTCTAATTTTGGAGCTGTTGGCACTGTGGTCTCATATGGGGTGAACTTGTTGGAGAATGAAGCCATCATTGAGAAAGCAGATCAGAAAAAGGGATGGAGGGAGAATGGGAGGGAGGGAAGTGTGAGGTTGAGGGGAGGAACATGCAGAGAGATAAATGATGACATTATTTGAAATTTTGGATACATCTGATAATCCAATTTGTAACTCAGTTGTTAATTGAGTGCACTCTTTTGGATGAGCACATAGGATATATCTGGTATAACAGGCTCCCTGTATGTGTTATTAAATGAGAGCATGAATGCTGTCGGTCCTGTAATTGCGCATCTGTGTGCAATACGCTTGGTCATGTTGTTTCAAGGAACACGTCAGCAACTTCCCAGAATCAATTTTGGTTACCTGTATTCCCTTCCTGGGCTCCTGAAGATACTTTTTCTTCAGCTCTTGTATCTTTTCAATGAAGAGGCGATAGCCTCCTGGTTTAGAATAAATCCCCTCTTTCACACCTTCTTCTAGAGGACTGAAAATATCCTTAAGTAAAGCTGAGCAACGATCTGATGATGCTTTAAGATTCTTTTTACAAAAGTCATCTCGCTTTTCATCTAGCTGGGCCTTTAATGTAAAAAATAGGAAGTAAAAGGAATAGTGAAAAGATGTTAACTTGACCTCAGAATTTCTGGAAAGTCTTCTCAAAAAAATAAAAATATAAAAGGTCTGTGACCCCCTAGAAGAACTTACAGGCACTCAGCAACACCATATCCTTCCTGCTGATCCTGACTTTCTACAAAGGTCCCTTTCACCATGGAGGTGACCTTCAGAGCAGAGATTACTAGCTATATACTACACCTTTGGAGATAAACTCCTGCTTTTCAAACTGGACCAGTGATTGCATATGCAATAAATGTGGCTCAACATAAGCCTGCTCATGATAACTAAGGCTAAAATTTTCTTTGTTTTTGGCCAAAATATCCAATCAGCCTGATAACAATGAGCAGGTAATTTGATTAGAAGCTCTGATTGTTACTTATATGTATGTAATGAAATTATAGGGAAGAATATTAGTTTATTCATGAAAGAAAAAAGTTTCAATGCACCATAATAAAGTATATCATAGGGCTTGCCTGGTGGCACAGTGGTTGAGAGTCCGCCTGCCGATGCAGGGGACACGGGTTCGTGCCCCAGTGCGGGAAGATCCCACATTCCACGGAGCAGCTGGGCCTGTGAGCCATGGCTGCTGAGCCTGCGCGTCCGAAGCCTGAGCTCCGCAACGGGGGAGGCTGCAAGAGTGAGAGGCCCGCGTACCGCAAAAAAAAGGAAAAAGGATATCATAATAAAATTGGTTCCTCTTATGATAATAACAAATAGTGTTTGTCACCATTTAAAAGTCTAGTAAAAATTGCTTTTCTCAAAATAAGCACCCATTTCATTTTCTAGTAGTACTTTACTTTCCAAGAGCCTAATCTGTATAAACTTAAGAAAAAAATTACCGCTAATTCCTTTTGAAATAAATGGTCTATATCTTTCCAGGACATCCTCATGAAGACTTCAATGGCCTCCTTCTCAATAGTCCTGTGCAGGTCCAGCAGCTCCTGGAGGGTTTCCGTGGGCAGCTGCAGCTTCTGATCCATCTGCTGGTCATAGTGGGCAATGGCCTTTTTCACTGCAGCTGTGTTCTCGATCTCAGACAAGGCCAGGACTGCATTCTCCATGCAGGGCAGATCCCCACTATTGATGGCACTGACATAGGTCTGCACCAGGGCTTCTAGACCTACAAATAGAGAACAAATGACGATGTTTATTGTAGGAGGAGTGAGGAAACTTTCTATTCTGTGCAATTCTTATGATGTCTATTACCAACCATTTGCCTTACAGCATCAATGTCCTCAGTATCACCTGAAAACTGGCTAAAAATGCAGACTCTCAGCCTCTGCCCCAGTTCAACTGACTTAGACCCTCGTCTTTGGCAAGATCCTCAGGTGGTACATATGCACGTCAAAGGTTGAGAACCTCTGTTCTAGATAGCCTAGGCCTGTGTTTATTGAGTACATTTACTTCACCCCCAAGCATTGTTAGGACAGAAACCATATCTCTCTCATTTATGTCTGTATCATCAGCCCTGGTAGGTCCATGGGAAACATTCGATTAATATTTGTGGAACAAATCAAAAGGAGTCCTGCATTTTGTTTATTCTAGCAGAGCATTGTCCAGAAGAACTTTCTGTGATGATGGAAGTATTCTATATGTGCTGTCCAGTGTGGTAGCCACTACACATGTGTAGTGTGAGCCCTTGAGACACAGCTGTGTGATCAGAATGTTAAATTTCTTTAATTTTAATTAGTTTACATTTAAATTTAGATAGCTGCACTTATCTAGTGACAACCATATTGCACAGGGAAGGTCCAGATTACTAGGACAGTTTTAAGCTTTTAGGGCTATTTTCCTTTAGCCTTTTCTATCTTTCCTCACCTAAGAATTGTGACTAATAAAACCTGTTAGAAGTGTTGGTGCCATCTAGAATTTAACACAATAATAGCAGTAGATGTGCATTTTTCAAAGCGGAAGCTAGGTGGATGTTATTACACCATCTTTTCGTCTTAACCGTGAGAGTAAAGACTGGGAAGAGGACTCACGAGGTCCATTGACCTTGATGCCTCCTGAAAGGGTTTTAGTTTTGGAATTTCTAAAGATGTAGGAACAGAAGACTGCAGCTTGTTGCACAAATTCGGGGTCCAGCTTATCATCACACAGTTCCTCAAGCTGGCCCAGTTTCTTCCTATCAGTGGGCCGATCGAAGATAAAGCATTTCTTCTTTGGGAAGAACTTCCGGATACAGAGTCGAGGCAGATTAAAATTTTTATCTTTTTGACTGGTACCTGGAAGAAGATAAAAAGAATTTGCCTAATATAGGGGCTTGCAAACTTTTTCTGTAAAGGGCCAAACAGTAAATATTTTAGGCTTTGCAAGCCAGATGGTCTCTTTTCCAAGTACTCAATTCTACTACTGTAAGCATGAAAGCAGCCATAGACAGTCTATAAATGAATGGGCATAGCATGATTCCAATAAAACCTTATTTACAAAATCAGCTGGCAGGCTGGATTGGACATTATTTGCCTGTGAGCCATCCTTTGCCAACCCCTAGACTAGTGCATGGTTCATGCTTTTATTTATTTTCTTCAAATAAATTACCTATTCTACTCCATATTCTTTGGTTAATTACAGCACCACAAGCCCTAAGCAAGGATATAATGTAAGTCTAATCACAGCACAGGGAAAGGTGAAAGAAATGAAACCTGTTCTTAAAACAGGGAGAAAATCAAATCAAATCTATTCATTCAGATAATAAACAAGTGTTAATTCTTAGTAATCTCCCCCTGAGAAGAAATAGAAACTATAAATATAAGAAAACTGTTGATAGAAAACTAAAGAACGATAGTTTTTTAGTGTTTTGTCATCCCATTTACCAATTCTAAGTTCCCTTTACCTTTCTTAAGCTTGAGTGAATTCTCCAGGTACTCATCTGCTGTGATGGATTGTCCATCTGCCTCCAAGTCTAGGGAGAAATCCCTCAGTGTCCATACAAAGTCTGGAAAGAAGCTCACAAAGTCAGCTGAATCCTCAACCCCATCCACATCAGGTGAAGCTTTTGCCCTGATTCTATCTGTGAGCTCCGTCACATAGCTGAGCAGCAAATTAAGGAAAACTGGCATAAAAGGACAGCGCCCGCCACACTATATTAGTTACATATACAAAACCCTTGTTTCGCCTTTGTTCTTAACCCAAGTATCAATTCTTCAGTAGGTATTGATAGGTAGGATTTTCCCCCTGCCCTTGAATTATTTTTTATGTTTCTCTTTTTGTGCTTGGTTCACAAGGACTCACAGTTAGGCAGCTGTTTTTATTAATACTGGTCTCCCCTCTGACTCTGACTCTGATGCTGGTTTGAACCCAAAATAGATACTGAAGTTGGTCCATGGCCTGCTGGTTGATGGTTCCCATACTATTGTACACAAAAGTGCTGCTCAGGAGTATTGCTAGGGCAAATATCCAGGAGTCGTTCTGGTTGTCACCCTGGAAATCAGAGTACATTTGGACCAGGATTATTTTTCATTCTCATGGCACTTTTCAGATCAGCAGTAGTAAAAGGATGCTCATTTAATTAGAGTTTTTTTTAGACTAACGCCCTATACGAGGAAACCAAATCCAAGCAAAAATGATAGTTAGTAGGACTTGAACTTTGAATAGTTTTCTGATTAGTGTTTTTGGTTTACCCTGATTCTCACTAGACCCTCTTATAATCATTGGTAGATAATTGCAAACAAATAGTCATTGCTTGTGGGCATTCTAAGGCCTTAAATATAATTTAAATGTAAACTTTTCTCTTTATTTTTACAGAACAATTGTCTTAATATAAGGGTAATAATACATGTATCTATCTCACTGAGCAATTGTTGTGCATCTAACACTTTCCATTACTTATCTTTTAAGTATTCAAAACAATACTATGAGGCAAATGTAGATCTATTACATCTGTTTTACAGATAAGAAAGCTGAGGTTAGAAGAGATCAAATAATTTGCTAAGATCATTGAATTACTGACAGACTTTAAATTTAAAGCCAAGGGTATGGGACTTCAGAACCTAAATCCTTAACTAAAGTTCTTTGCAGGATAACATTCATTATGTTGAATTTATTTGTATTCCCTTTATGCATCTGGGTTAACTGGCTTAGCTTACAGCCTTTTAATAATTAGAATAGTGTCGACTGACCACTATGCTCTTCTTCTAGGATTCTGCCTTATGAATATTTTCCTGACCCCGCATTGCTAAACTGGGTCTCATGGCATGTAAACAGAAATGAAAAAACGTGGTTAAGTGCAAGTTCTTATTTAAAGAAAAATTAAATAGTGTAGAGAATATTCAGACATGAGGGGCTTAGTCCAAATTTGAATCCTCAGTCCTTACCTTCTCCACATCCCCCAGGCCCTCAGTATCAAGCAGAACTAGAGTACGTTCTGGCTTCTTGGGGTGAGGCACACACCACATCCAGATGCCCTTCGTGTGAGACTGCACCGTGGAGCCCAGGGAAAAACCTGCAGGGGGGCATGGGGTTAAGAAAGGGTGGAGTTTTAATAGCAGATGGATCTTGAAATTGAGATAATAGTTAACAACATCAAGGTTTAAAGAGACCAATGAAAACATAATCAATATTGATCTTAATTGCAACCAGAAAAAGAGAGAAATTAGAACATTCAGTACAAACTGAAATATTTATTTTACCTTAAAGATCAGTATAAGCTTGATGTTAATCCACATACATTTTAGTAAATGTTTTATTGTTTATTATTATCTGTATTAATTTTCTTTATTACTACCTGACTCCTTCCAGAAAGGCATATTTATACTTTAAAGAGAAAATTAAGGCAAAGTGGTGAGAAAGAGTTGACTCTTATCGTCCAGCACAGAGTAAATAAGAAACCCATCACTGTATTGAAAGTTAGCTTTCAATATTCCTCCCAGGTCTCTAACTTCCTCTCCTCACATCACTGTTCTGCACGCTGTGTGTGTGGTTGGCAGAAGGGACTCGGCTGGTCTTTGCTGGTGCCACTCACCCTTGTTCTCCCCAGCCAGCTTGTTCATCAGGTAGGATTTACCGGTGCGGTAGAGGCCCACGATAGCCACCACCACAACGGGCTGCTGAATGGCAGACAGGATCTTCAGAGCTTTCGGATTAACCAACAGTCGCCCATTAGTGTTCTCGATGAGGCACTCTGGGCCTGACATGTGGGTCTCTGAGGCCATGTTCCCTTGTCTGCAGGGGAAGAGATGGGATGAATTAGAATTTCTGGTCTAAGCAGATCAAGAGCTTTCACAAGGTTATTTTGCATTCAGAAGGAGGAATCATAAAATCCCCCAACATGACCTAGTTTTGTGTCAACAGTGACATAGATGAGGGAAAGACATTTTAGAAAGTTACAGAAGTATTATCAAAGTAGTCCATTAAAAAAATATTGGTATGACAGTGATTTATCAACATTCAACCACCCTCATGAACAAAATCTTGTATTTAGTTTACCATGGAAAACTTTTATTTTGGACTTTCATTTAAAAATTTATACTAGACATTAAATGTAAAATAGAATAAGATTCAGAGAGATTCGTTGTACATCCTGGCTATGTGTGAGAAATACAATATTTATTTATTTATTCACTAATTCTTACTATGAATAAAGAATTTCATGAATAAATGTTCATCACTTGATATATGTCTCTGAACAATTTCCAGTGATTTGAAATGTGTTTTTTCTCACTAGTTAGCCTTATTTTTACTGGGATAAGGGTCCACAGAACTTCTCACACTGCTATTCTAGAAGTGGAACTTACTTTAGCAAATTTTATAAAAATATGTGACCTTGTGAAACACATGGCTAGGGACCCTTCCAAAACCTTGGTATGGGCTTGTGGGAGCAAGGGGCTCTGAAACTTAAAATTTATTAGCTTCAAAATAAATTAGCCTCAAACTAAGTGGGGGTAAAGTGCACATCTGCGAATACTGCATGTTGCTAAAAATCGTATTTGTACGTGTGTGTGTGTGTGTGTGTGTGTGTGTGTGTAAGGGAACAAAAGGTAATGAAATAAATATTAAAAGATCAGGAGACAGATCAGGAGAACTAAAGAAGAAAGTTGTTGAAAGAAAATATCTATATTTCCAGCCATGCCTTCCAAGTTTTATGTTTTCTTCTTTTTTTCCATTTTGTAGAGGAGAAGTAGAAACAGGAAGAGGAGTAGGGGTAAAGAGGAGGGGATGGGGATGGAAAAGGGGAGGGGAAACTGAAAAGAAGAGAGAGGTGTCAGACAAGGTAGTTGATGAATAAGCTAATGCCAAGCCAAGGAATTCAGAGGAAGAGTTTGCAAAAGGCAAGATCAAAACTTCTTGAGAGCACAGAGAGGGCAAAGTAAACAAAGATGCTGCCTTCAGTGCTGCACCACAGTAGATTCTTTAAAGAGGAAGCTTTTTAGTAAAGTAGTGGGGCTGAATTCTGCTCCTAAGGGGTAAGGAGTGAGTTGACACAAGAAATTGGATCTAGTGAACTTGTGCTATTTCTAAAAGAAGAAGTCCACTTTGAAACAAAGTTCAAATGTAGGACTGAAGAGTATGGTATTTTCATGAATCTACACCTTTCATTTTGGGTTTCAGGTTTTGTTTTTTTTTTGTCTTTAACAGTGTCATGTAGCTGTTTCCACTGCATCTCATTTACTATTCTTTCCTTCTCATGAAAATAACCTATTTGTTGCCTTTTCAGTTTCTTAGCTGCAGTCACATCAGTATTGAACAAGTTGTATCAAAGACAATGGTAATTTTGGGGCTTCCCTGGTGGTGCAGTGGTTGAGAGTCGGCCTGCCGATGCAGAGCACATGGGGTCGTGCCCCGGTCCGGGAAGATCCCACATGCCGCAAAGGGGCTGGGCCCGTGAGCCATGGCCGCTGAGCCTGCGTGTCCGGAGCCTGTGCTCCGCAACGGGAGAGGCCACAACAGTGAGAGGCCCGCGTACCGCAAAAAAAAAAAAAAAAAAAAAAAAAAAGACAATGGTAATTTAATTGTGTCCCCAGTCAACACAGACAACATCAGCAAAGAGAAAAACAATACTAATGCATTTCAAGATCTTAGTGTAGCTCCATGTCCCTGGTGCCTAATTCTACACAAGCACAGTAATGACCCAGGGATGTGCTGCCACCTGGTAACACCAGGATTTCATCTGACCTCGTGCCCCACATTAGGCTCAGCTGAAACCTATTTTCATGCTGGTCATTTTTTAGAAAACTAACTAACCCTTAAAAATCCCTTCCCATCCCTGCACTAATCTTAACATGGGCTCCTTTTCCCAGAGCAAGGCTGCTTTAGCACTGGAGACAGAGCTGCTTTGAGGAAAAAGTAGAGTTCTTACCTGTTTTCTTCTCAGTTTAGGTGGAGTGGTTCTGTAACTTCTCTGTCTCTCACTAGACGGTTAGACTTTTATTTCACTCACCCAATGTCATGGGACTTGCCTGATTTCCTGTAGAGACCAGACAGAAGTGAAGCAACCTCTGGAAAAGATTTACAGTAATATGAAACTGAAAGCACTGAAAACAGAACAATGACTCAATAACCATAAAAGGAATTTTTGGAAGCTATCCTCTTTGGAGGGAACACGGGTTTGACACTACTTCTCAACTAGAGCCTTCACATTAATTTTTTTTGAAAGACATCTTAGAAACAATTTGGTGTTTAAAAAAGTGTCTATTAGATACTTAAATGTAATGGAATGTATCCCGGGATTGGGGGTCAGTTTGGGAAACCTAGAATGAGGAAGCATATTTTTAGTTTTAATTTCTTTAAATAATGGACACACTTACAGTGGACCTGGCTCCTCATTTGTGCATGCTGTAAGTGAGGAAAAGGACACACATTCGTGAACACGCAGCCCCTGGAACTTAATACCCAGTGCACAGGCTGGAAGGGGCTCCATGTGTTGCACATGTGTTCCAGGCTCAGTGCTGTCCGTTCTACATGGGTTAAATAATTGATATCTCATAACAAACATTTCCCCACCATTTTATAGAAACTGAGGCACAGAAAGATTTAATGTCTTGTCCCAAATCACAGCATTGTAAATAATCTGAACCGAATCATTCTTGATTCCAAACCCTCTTGTTAAGCCACTTCATTATACTGCCTTTCCATGTTTGCTCAGTGAATAGCAGAAGTAACAGTTTTATTTCTTGATTGCTTTCGAAGAGCTACACATGTTACATGTCTAATTCAATCCTGACTACAGTCATGCAAAATAAGCGGTATTGTCTCCATCTTGCAGGAGGCTTGAGGGAGGGTAAAATAATATGCCTGTTCAGATTCATTAAGCAAGTTATAGAGGTAGGATGCAAAGTTGAACCTCTGTTTACCCTTAAACTATGTTTTTTCTCCGCCTGAACAATGTTTCTGAAGGAAGGAATAGGGAAGTGAGGAGAAAGGGAGATATCTATAAGTTTCTCTCCTGATCTCATAGTATAAGTGCATTTCTCCACACCTGGAAGCCAGTGTCTGAAATTTAACAAATAAAGTACACTCCTTTCTTTCCGTCTTTGCCATTATCTTTTATAAAGTGTCTCTGAGTAAGTAGCACTTTAACTTGCTTTGAAAAATGTGATTTATCTGGGTCTTTCAGTTGCTGGAACACACCTAGTTTCTTCCTTTCTTAGCGGTCTATGTACAGCAATTTTCTGCATCTGGAACTTTCTTACCCCTGATCTTGGCAAGATTGGTTCCTTCTTATTCTACTGGTCTCGGCTAAATGGCATCTTCTCACTGAGGTCTTCCATGTAAGTTAATCTCCAACCCATCACCTTTTTTTTTTCTTCTTCTTCTTCTTTTTGCGGTACGCGGGCCTCTCACTGTTGTGGCCTCTCCCGTTGCGGAGCACAGGCTCCAGACACGCAGGCTCAGCGGCCATGGCTCACGGGCCCAGCCACTCCACGGCATGTGGGCTCTTCCCGGACCGGGGCACGAACCCGTGTCCCCTGCATCGGGAGGCGGACTCCCAACCACTGCATCACCAGGGAAGCCCCTTGCTTTTTTTTTTTTTTTACTTTTCCCTATGACTACCTGAAATTCAACTTCATAAAAACAGGGACCTCATGTGTTCACAGGTGTGTGTCTCCAGCAATTAAAACAGAGTTTGGAAGAGAGTATAAGCTCAATGGATATTATGTGTGACTAAATATAAAATGGCTCCAAATATGAAGGTTACCCCACATTTTTCTAATTTGAAGTGTAGAAGAAATAGTAAAATGCCTAAGTAAAGTATTTTGTCAATTTAGTTATACTTTTAAAATTATATATTTTATGTATATATAATATTGATATGTTGGTTTTTTCTTACATTTTGTAAAATAACTTTTAAATTGAAATACAGTTGACATACAATATTATATTAGTGTCAGGTGTACTACATAATAATTTGACATGTGCATACATTATGAAATGATCACCACAATAAGTCTGTAACCACCTGTCCTCATACAAAGTTATTAAAATATCACTGACCATATTCCTTATGCTGTATATTACATCCCTGTGGTTTATGCATTGTATAACTAGAGGTATGTACCTCTTAATCCCCTTCACCCTTTTGCCCACCATGGCTCTGTATTTGCAAAAGTGGACTGAAACACTCTGGTGCTGTAGCCTTATTAACTATACTAACATTCTGATAGGTCATTTTATAAATTAAAAGTCTCTGGCTCTCCTCTACTTTTTCTCATGAGAAGGAGTTTTCTTATGTCAATTAAGGCCAACTTGCAACTATTTTATTGAACACATGCCAGTGGAAAGCAAAAGCAAAAATAAACTTAGTTTCTCAGAAATTGACTAGGTGTTAGGAAGCCAGCTCCTTCCTGATTGTCACAGGAAAGAGAAACTGACTCCTAGATACAATTTTTAGTTAATTGCTTTCATTTTGGAGTATGGATTGTTGCTTTATTTATTTAAAACTCTTTTTTAGTCTTTCAGTATTATTGTGCAGTTTTCTACATTTCAGTTCAAATTGTTATGTATATTCTTACATTATTATGTTTCCTTTTTAATTGTGGTTAAAAAACAACATAAATTTTACCATTCTCTTTTAAGTGTACAGATTAACTATACTTACATGTTAATTATATTCCATCATTATGGAACAAATCTCCAGAGCGTCTTCATCCTGCAAAACTGCAACTCTAGACCCATGGAACAACTCCCCCTTAACCTTTCACCCTAGCCCTTGACAACCACCATTCTACTTTATGTTTCTGTGAGTTTGACTACCTTACATACCTCATATAAGTGGAATCAGAAGGTACTGATCTTTTTCTAACTGGGTTATTTTTTTAAAATAACGTCTTCATACTTAACCCATGTTGTAGTATGTGACAAGATTTTCCTTTTCTAAGGCTAACATTTTTTTAAATTTTAATTAATTTATTTTTTATACAGCAGGTTTTTACTAGTTATCTGTTTTATACATATTAGTGTATATATGTCAATCCCAATCTCCCAACTCATCCCATACCCTCTCTTTCCCCCCTTGGTGTCCATACGTTTGTCCTCTACATCTGTGTCTCTATTTCTGCCTTGCAAACTCTTTCATCTGTACCATTTTTCTAGATTCCACATATATGTGTTAATATACGATAATTATTTTTCTCTTTTTGACTTACTTCACTCTGTATGACAGACTGTAAGTCCATCCACATCTCTAAAAATGACCCAAGTTCGTTCCTTTATATGGCTAGTATTCCATTATATACATTTGCCACATCTTCTTTATCCATTCATCTGTAGATGGGCATTTAGGTTCCTTCCATGACCTGGCTATTGTAAATAGTGCTGCAGTGAACATTGGTGTGCGTGTGTCTTTTTGAATTATGGTTTTCTCTGGGTATATGCCCAGTAGCGGGATTGC
Organism: Neophocaena asiaeorientalis asiaeorientalis; assembly: GCF_003031525.2. NCBI lineage: Eukaryota > Metazoa > Chordata > Mammalia > Artiodactyla > Phocoenidae > Neophocaena > Neophocaena asiaeorientalis. The sequence goes on from NW_020173114.1 coordinate 1,980,450, forward strand.
TGGGTCATATGGTAATTCTATTTTTAGTTTTTTAAGGAAGCTCCATACTGTTCTCCATAGTGGCTCTATCAATTTACATTCCCACAAACAGTGCAAGAGGGTTCCCTTTTCTCCAAACCATCTCCAGCATTTGTTGTTTGTAAATTTTCTGATGATGACCATTCTAACTGGTGTGAGGTGATACCTCATTGTAGTTTTGATGTGGATTTCTCTAATGATGAGTGATGGTGAGCATCCTTTCACGTGTTTGTTGGCAATCTTCTTTGCAGAAATGTCTATTTAGGTCTTCCGCCCATTTTTGAATTGGGTTGTTTGTTTTTTTGATATTGAGCTAAATGACATGCTTATATATGTTGGAGATGAATCCTTTGTCAGTTGTTTCCTTTGCAAATATTTTCTACCATTTGAAGTTTGTCTTTTGGTGTTGTTTACGGTTTCCTTTGCTGTGCAAAATCTTTTAAGTTTCAATCAGTCCCATTTGTTTATTTTTGTTTTCATTTCCATTTCTCTAGGAGGTCAGTCAAAAAGGATCTTGCTGTGATGTATGTCATAGAGTGTTGTGCCTATGTTTTCCTCTAAGAGTTTTATAGTGTCTGACCTTATATTTAGGTCTTTAATCCATTTTGAGTTTATTTTTTTGTATGGTGTTAGGAAGTCTTCTAATTTCATTCTTTTACATGTAGCTGTCCAGTATTCTCAGCACAACTTGTTGAAGAGACTGCCTTTTCTCCATTGAACATCCTTGCCTCCTTTGTCAAACATAAGTTGACCATATGTGCGTGGGTTTAACTCTAGGCTTTATATCCTGTTCCAATTATCTATATTTCAGTTTTTGTGTCAGTACCATACTGTCTTGATTACTGTAGCTTTGTAGTATAGTCTGAAGTCAGGGAACCTGATTCCACCAGCTCCGTTTTTCTTTCCCAAGATTGATTTGGCTATTTGGGTCTTTTGTGTTTCCATACAAATTGCGAAATTTTTTGTACTAGTTCTGTGAAAAGTGCCATTGGTAGTTTGATAGGGATTGCATTGAATCTGTAGATTTTGGGGGGTAGTATAGTCATTTTCACAATGTTGAATCTTCCAATCCAAGAACGTGGTATATCTCTCCTTCTGTTTGTATCATCTTTAATTTATTTCATCAGTGTCTTATAGTCTTCTGCATACAGGTCTTTTGTCTCCTTAGGTAGGTTTAATCTTAGGTATTTTATTATTTTTGTTGCAATGGTAAACGGGAGTGTTTCCTTAATTTCTCTTTCTCATTGTTAATGTATAGGAATGCAAGAGATTTCTGTGCATTAATTTTGCATCCTGCTACTTTACCAAATTCATTGATAAGCTCTAGTAGTTTTTTGGCAACATCTATAGGATTCTCTATGTATAGTATCATGTCATCTGCAAACAGTGACAGTTTTATTTCTTTTCCAATTTGGTTTCCTTTTATTTCTTTTTCTTTTCTGATTGCTGTGGCTAAAACTTCCAAAACTATGTTGAATAATAGTGGTGAGAGTGGGCACCCTTGTCTTGTTTCTGATCTTAGAGGAAATGCTTTCAGTTTCTCACCATTGAGAATGATGTTGGCTGTGGGTTTGTCATATATGGCCTTTATGTTCGGGTAGGTTTGCTCTATGCCTGCTTTCTGGAGAGTTTTTATGAAAAATGGGTGTTGAATTTTGTCAAAAGCTTTTTCTGCATCTATTGAGATTATCATATGGTTTTATGCTTCAATTTGTTAATATGTTGTATCACACTGATTGATTTGTGTATATTGAAGAATCCTTGCATTCCTGGGATAAACCCCAACTGATCATGGTCCTTTTAATGTGCTGTTGTATTCTGTTTGCTAGTCTTTGGTTGAGGATTTTTGCGTCTATCTTCATTAGTGATACTGGTCTGTAATTTTCTTTTTTTGTGACATCTTTGTCTGGTTTTGGTATCAGGTGATGGTGGCCTCATAGAATGAGTTTGGGAGTGTTTCTCTCTCTGTTATATTTTGGAAGATTTTGAGAAGGAAAGGTGTTAGCTCTTCTCTAAATGTTTGATAGAATTCTCCAGTGTAGACACCTGATCCTGGGCTTTTGTTTGTTGGGAGATTTTTAGTCACAATTTCAATTTCAGTACTTGTGATTGGTCTGTTCATATTTTCTATTTCTTCCTGGTTCAGTCTTAGAAGGTTGTACTTTTCTAAGAATTTGTCCATTTCTTCCAGGCTGTCCATTTTATTGGCATAGAGTTGCTTGTAGTAGTCTCTCATGATCCTTTGTATTTCTGCAGTGTCAGTTGTTATTTCTCCTTTTTCATTTCTAAATCTGTTGATTTGAGTCTTCTCCCTTTTATCGCTGAGGAGTCTGGCTAATGGTTTATCAATTCTGTTTATTTTCTCAGAGAACAATCATTGCTATTATTTCCTTCATTTCTTTTTCATTTCTTTCTGATCTGATTTCTTTCCTTCAGCTAACTTTGAGGGTTTTTTGTTCTTCTTTCTCTAATTGCTTAAGAGGTAAGGTTAGGTTGTTTATTTGGAATTTTCTTGTTTTTGAGGTAGGACTGTATGACTATAAACTTCCCTCTTAGAACTGTTTCTGCTGCATCCCACAGGTTTTGGATTGTCGTGTTTTCACTGTCATTTGTTTCTAGGTATTTTTTAATTCCCTCTTTGATTTCTTCAGTGATCTCTTGGTTATTTAGTAGCGTATTGTTTAGCCTCCATTTTTAAAAAAATTTTTTTACAGTTTTTCCTGTAATTAATATCTAGTCTCTTGGGTTTGTGGTCAAAAGGACACTTGATGTAATTTCGATTTTCTTAAATTTACAAGGCTTTATTTGTGACCCAAGATATGATTTATCCTGGAGAATGTTCCATGGGCACTTGAGAAGAAAGTTTATTTTGTTGTTTTGGATGGAATACCCTATAAATATCAATTAAGTCCATCTTGTCTAATGTGCCATTTAAAGCTTGTGTTTCCTTATTTATTTTCATTTCAGATGATCTGTCCATTGGTGGAAGTGAGGTGTCAAAGTCCCCTACTATTACTGTGTTATTGGTGATTTCCCCTTTATGGCTGTTAGCATTTGCCTTATGTATTGAGGTGCGGCTATGTTGGGTGCATAAATATTTACAATTGTTATATCTTCTTCTTGGATTGATCCCTTGATCATTATGTAGTGTCCTTCTTTGTCTCTTGTAATAGTCTTTATTTTAAAGTCTATTTTGTCTGATATGAGAATTGCTACTCCAGCTTTCTTCTGATTTCCATTTGCATGGAATATCTTTTTCCATCCCCTCATTTTCAGTCTGTATGTGTCCCTGGGTCTGAAGTGGGTCTCTTGTAAACAGCATATTTACTGGTCTTGGTTTTGTATCCATTCAGTGAGTCTGTGTCTTTTGGTTGGAGCATTTAATCCATTTACATTTAAGGTAACTATCTATATGTATGTTCCTATTACCATTTTCTTAATTGTTTTGGATTTGTTATTGTTGGTCTTTTCCTTCTTTTGTGTTTCCTGCCTAGAGAAGTTCCTTTAGCATTTGTTGTAAAGCTGGTTTGGTGGTGCTGAATTATCTTAGCTTTTTCTTGTCTGTAAAAGTTTTAATTTCTCCATCAAATCTGAATGACATCCTTGCTGGGTAGAGTAATCTTGGTTGTAAAATTTCCTTTTCATCACTTTAAATATGTCCTGCCACTCCCTTCTGGCTTGCAGAGTTTCTGCTGAAAGATCAGCTGTTAAGCTTATGGGGATTCCCTTGTGTGTTATTTGTTGCTTTTCCCTTGCTTCTTTTAATATTTTTTCTTTGTATTTAGTTTTTGATAGTTTGCTTAATATGTGTCTTGGCATGTTTCTCCTTGGATTTATCCTGTATGGGACTCTCTGTGCTTCCTGGACTTGATTGACTATTTCCTATCCCATGTTAGGGAAATTTTCAATTATAGTCCTTCAAATATTTTCTTAGACCCTTTCTTTTTCTCTTCTTATTCTGGGACCGTTATAATCTGAATGTTGGTGCATTTAATGTTGCCCCAGATGTCTCTGAGACTGTCCTTAATTCTTTTCATTCTTTTTTCTTTATTCCGCTCTGTGGTAGTTATTTTCACTATTTTATCTTCCAGGTTACTTAACCATTCTTCTGTCTCAGTTATTCTGCTATATTGATTCCTTCTAGAGAATTTTTAATTCCATTTACTATGTTGTTCATCATTCTTTGTTTGCTCTTTAGTTCTTCTAGGTCCTTGTTAAATGTTTCTTGTATTTTTTCCATTCTATTTCTGCGATTTTGGATCATCTTTACTATCATTACTCTGAATTCTTTTTCAGGTAGACTGCCTATTTCCTCTTCATTTGTGTGGTCTGGTGGGTTTTTACCTTGCTTCTTCATCTGCTGCATAATTCTCTGTCTTCTCATTTTGTTTAACTTACTGTGTTTGGGGTCTCCTTTTCACAGTCTATGGGTTCGTAGTTCCCATTGTTTTTAGTGTCTGCCCCCAGTGGGTGAGGTTGGTTCAGTGACTTGTGTAGGCTTCCTGGTGGGGGGGACTGGTGCCTGTGTTTTGGTGGGTGGAGCTGGATCTTGTCTTTCTGGTGGGCAGGGCTGCATCTGATGGTGTGTTTTGGGGTGTCTGTGAGCATAGTATGATTTTAGGCAGCCTCTCTGCTAATGGGTGGGTTTGTGTTCCTGTCTTGCTAGTTGTTTGGCATGGGGTGTCCAGCACTGGAGCTTGCTGGTTGTTTGGTGGAGCTGGGTCTTAGCATTGAGATGGAGATCTCTGGGAGAGCTCTCGACAATTGATATTAAGTGGGGCCGGGTGGTCTCTGGTGGTCCAATGTCCTGAATTTAGCTCTCCCACCTCAGAGGCTCAGGCCCAACACCTGGCTGGAGCACCAAGACCCTGCCAGCCACATGACATGGAAGAAAAGAAAGAAGAAGAAAAAACAATAACAGAAAGCACCCCAAAACAAACAGTAAACGCAAAACTAAACAAATAAAATCACCAAAAGAAGCACATATACTCATAAAAAGAAAAAAAAAAAGAAACAGACAGAACCCCAGGAAAAATGGTTAAAGAAAACTAAACAGACAAAATCATGCAAAGAAACATACACACACACACACACACACACACACACACACACACGAAAAAGAAAAAAAAAGAAGAGAGCAACCCAAAAAATAAAGAAACCCACCAATGAAAACAAGCCCTAAAAACTAAGATAAACATAACACCAAAAACAAATCAAACACACAAAGCAAACCCCAAGTCTATAGTTGCTCCCAGAGCCCACTGCCTCAGTTTTGGGAACATTCATTTTCTATTCAGGTATTTCACAGATGCAGGATTTATCAAGCCGATTGCAGGGATTTAATCCACTGCTCCTGAGGCTGTAGCAGAAATGTCCCTTTCTCTTGTTTGTTTGCACAGCTCCTATGGTTCAGCTTTGGTTTTGGCCCTGTCTCTGCATGTCGGGTGCCTTCAGGCATCTTTTCCCCACCCAGACAGGAAGGGATTAAAGCAGCAGCTGATAAGGTGTCTCTTGCTCACTCAGGCCAGGGAGAGGGAGGGGTATGGTAGTCATAATTGGAATGCAGGGTGTGCCTGCAGTGGAAGAGGCCAGCATGGCATTGCAACAGCCTAAGGCACGCCATGTGTTCTCCCAGGGAAGTTGGCCCTGGATCGCAGGACCCTGGCAGTGGTGTGCTGCACAGGCTCCCAAGAGGGGAGGTGTGGATAGTGACCTGTGCTTGCACACAGGATTCTTGGTGGCAGCAGTTGCAGTGGTAGTGGTCCACACCTGTCTGTGGGGTCCTAGATGATAGTCGTGGCTCGTGCCCATCTCTGGAGCTTGCTTAGGCACTGCTCTGCCATCTGTGGGTACACGGAGCAAGAAGCCCCTCTTCTTGCACACCCTGAAACAATGGTTTCTTGCCTCTCCGGCAGGTCTAGACTTTTTCCCGGACTCCTTCCTGGCTAGCTGTGGCACACTAGCCCCCTTCAGGCTGTCTTCATGCAGCCAACCCCAGTCATCTTGGAGTCTGACCTCTGAAGCCCAAGCCTCAGCTCCCAGCCCCCACCCCCCCTGGTGGGTGAGCAGACAAGCCTCTCGGGCTGGTGAGTGCTGGTCGGCACCAATCCTCTGTGCGGGAATCTCTCTGCTTTGCCCTCTGCACCCATGTTGCTGCGCTCTCCTCTGCGGCTCCGAAGCTTCCCCCTCCCTGTCCCTGCAAGTGAAGGGGCTTCCCAGTGTGTGGAAACTTTTCCTCCTTCACAGCTCCCTCCCAGAAGCACAGGTCCGTCCCTATTCATTTCTCTCTGTTTTTTCTTTTTTCTTTTGCCCGACCCAGGTACGTGGGGATTTTAATGCCCTTTTGGAAGTCTGAGGTCTTCTGCCAGCATTCAGTAAGTGTTCTGTAGGAGTTGTTCCACATGTAGATGTTTTTTTGATGTATTTGTGGGGAGGGAGGTGATCTCCATGTCTTACTCCTCCGCCATCTTGAAGGTCTCCCATAGTAAGTTTTCAATAAATGTTTGTGGAATGAATTAATGAATAAACTAATTAAGAAAAATTATTTTATATAAGCTTTGGAAGAAAATACAGCATAAAAGGTGCTACTCCTTTTCTGCAGTTGTCCTATGTTAGCATCTCAGCTATGTGACAGAACTGACAGATTGAATCAGGGCAAAATCCTCACCTGGTAAACGTGAGGCCAAAGACTCAGCTGACTTTGTGAGCTGCTTTCCAGACTTGGTGTGGACTCTGAGAGATTTCTCCCTGGAGCTGGAAGCAAATGGGCAACCCATCACTGCTGATGAGTACCAGAAGCTTTCACTGAAGCTAAAGCAAGGTTACTGGGCCTGATGGTTGGCTAACAAAAAAAGAGAAAACAATATCACAATGACCATTTCTATGTAGGTGCTGAAAATTATAATTTTGTAACTTTGTCATCAGGGCTGTTCTATTAGAGGAAATGAAAACATTCTTTAGATGAATCAGTTGGATCCAACTTTAAGTTACCTCCTTCTTGGAGAAGAAAAGAAATTTCATTTCTCTACGCCTTTAATTTTTTGGTCTGATCCATGATTAGTTAATATTTACCTCTTTTCTTTTCTTTTTTTATGTTTCTTTTTTTTATCATCTTTATTGGAGTATAATTGCTTTACAATGGTGTGTTAGTTTCTGCTTTATAACAAAGCGAATCAGTTATACATATACATATGTTCCCATATCTCTTCCCTCTTGCATCTCCCTCCCTCCCACCCTCCCTATCCCATCCCTCTTGGTGGTCACAAAGCACCGAACTGATCGCCCTGTGCTATGCGGTTGCTTCCCACTAGCTATCTATTTTACGGTTGGTAGTGTATATATGTCCATGCCACTCTCTCGCTTTGTCACAGCTTACCCTTCCTCCTCCCCATATCCTCAAGTCCATTCTCTAGTAGGTCTGTGTCTTTATTCCTGTCTTACCCCTAGGTTTTTCATGACCTTCTTTCCCCTAAATTCCATATATATGTGTTAGCAAAGGTATTTTATTCTTTTTGTTGCAATGGTAAATGGGAGTGTTTCCTTAATTTCTCTTTCAGATTTTTCATCATTAGTGTATAGGAATGCAAGAGTTTTCTGTACATTAATTCTGTATCCTGCTGCTCTACCAAATTCATTAAATAGCTCTAGCATTTTCTGGTAGCATCTTTAGGATTCTCTATGTATAGTATCATGTCATCTGCAAATAGTTTGAATTCCTTTTCTCTCTTTTTCTTCTCTGCTGTGGCTAAAACTTCCAGAACTATGTTGAATAATAGTGGTGAGAGTGGGCAACCTTCTCTTCTTCCTGATCTTACAGGAAATGCTATCAGTTTTTCACCATTGAGAATGATGTTGGCTCTGGGTTTGTTGTATATGGCTTTTATTATGTTGACGTAGTTTCCCTCTTTGCCTACTTTCTGGAGAGTTTTTATCATAAATTGGTGTTGAATTTTGCTGAAAGTTTTTTCTGCCTCTATTGAGATGGTCATATAGTTTGTATCCTTCAATTTGTTAATATGGTATATCACATTGATTGATTTGCGTATGTTGAAGAATCCTTGCATTCCTGGGGTCAACAGTACTTGATCATGGTGCATGATCCTTTTAACGTGCTGTTGGATTCTGTTTGCTAGTATTTTGTCGAGGATTTTTGCATCTGTGTTCATCAGTGATATTGGCCTGTAGTTTTCTTTTTTTGTGACATCCTTGTCTGGTTTTGGTATCAGGATGATAGTGGCCTCATAGAATGAGTTTGGGATTCTTCCTCCCTCTGCTATATTTTAGAAGAGTTTAAGAATAGCAGGTGTTAGGTCTTCTCTAAATATTTGATAGAATTCACTTATGAATCCAGCTGGCCCTGGGCTTTTTTGGGAAGATTTTTAATCATGGTTTCAATTTCAGTGCTTGTGATTGGTCTGTTTATATTTTCTATTTCTTCCTAGTTCAGTCTCAGAAGGCTGTACTTTTCTAAGAATTTGTCCATTTCTTCCCGGTTGTCCATTTTATTGGCATATAGTTGCTTGTAGTAATCTCTCATGATCCTTTGTATTTCTGCAGTGTCAGTTTTTACTTCTTTTTCATTTCTAATTCTGTTGATTTGAGTCTTCTCCCTTTTTTTCTTGATGAGTCTGGCTAATGGTTTATCAATTTTGTTTATCTTCTCAAAGAACCAGCTTTTAGTTTTATTGCTCTTTGCTACTGTTTCCTTCATTTCTTTTTCATTTATTTCTAATCTGATCTTTATGATTTCTTTCTTGCTGCTAACTTTGGGGTTTTCTTTTTGTTCTTCTTTCTCTAATTGCTTTAAGTATAAGGTTAGATTGTTTATTTGAGAATTTTCTTGTTTCTTGAGGTAAGATTATATTGCTATAAACATCCCTCTTAGAACTGCTTTTGCTGTATCCCATAGGTTTTGCGTTGTCATCTTTTCATTGTCATTTTTTTCTAGGTAATTTTTGATTTCCTCTTTGATTTCTTCAGTGATCTGTTGGTTATTTAGTAACATATTATTTAGGCTCCATGTGTTTGTATTTTTTACAGGTTTTATCCAGTAATTGATATCTAGTCTCATAGCACTGTGGTTGGAAAAAATACTTCGTATGATTTCAATTTTCTGAAATTTACCAAGGCTTGATTTGTGATCCAAGGTATGATCTATCCTGGGGAATGTTCCATGAGCATTTGAGAAGGAAATGTATTGTATTGTTTTTGGATGGAATGTCCTATAAATATCAATTAAGTCCATCTTGTCTAATATGTCATTTAAAGCTTGTGTTTCCTTATTTATTTTCATTTTGGATGATCTCTCCAGTGATGGAAGTGGGATGTTAAAGTCTCCTACTATTTTTGTGTTACTGTTGATTTCCCCTTTTATGGCTGTTAGCATTTGCCTTATGTATTGAGGTTCTCCTATGTTGGGTGCATACATATTTGCAATTGTTGTCTTCTTCTTGGATTGATCCCTTGATCATTATGTAATGTCCTTCTTTGTCTCTTCTAATAGTCTTTATTTTAATGTCTATTTTGTCTGATATGAGAATTGCTAGTGCTCTTGATTTCCTTCTAGAGTATTTTTAATTTCAGTTATTGTGTTGTTCATCAACATCATTGATGTTGTTCATCATCAAAAAAAACTGTTTGTTTTTCCCTTTAGTTCTTCTAGATCCTTGTTAAATGTTTCTTGTATTTTCTCCATTGTGTTTCTGAGACTTTGGATCATTTTTACTATCATTACTCTGAATTCTTTTTTCAGGTAAGTTGCCTATTTTGTCTTCATTTATTTGGTCTTGTAGGTTTTTACCTTGCTCCTTCGTCTTTAACATATTTTTTTCGTTTAATTTTTTTTTTCGATGGGTGGGGCTGTATACCTGTCTTACTCGTTGTTTGGCCTGAGGCGTCCAGTACTGGAGTTTGCAGGCAGTTGGATACAGTTGGGTCTTGGTGCTGAGACTAGGACCTCCAGGAGGCCTCACTCTGATTAATAATCCCTGGGGTCTGAGGGTCTCTGTTAGTCCAGCAGTTTGGACTCAGAGCTCCCACCACAGGAGCTTGGGCCCAACATCCAGCCTGGGAACCAAGATCCTGCAAGCTGCATGGCATGGCAAAAAAAGAAAAAAGAAAAAAAGGAGCAGTATAATATCAAAGAATAAAAAACAAAATAACATTAGGAAGATAAAAAATATATTAAGAAAAACAAAAACATAATTGAAACAACTACAACAAGGTAAAATAAAACCATAACAGAAAAAAGAAAAAAAAAAAACCAAAATGGCGGGGGAGGGTGGCAGGGGAAAGAAGCCAAAAGGAGAAAACAATAACAAAGTATAAAGAATAAAATAAAATTAGAAAAATAAATGATTTATTAGGAAAAATAAAAACATAAATGAATCAACAACAATGAATCAACAAGGTAAAAGAGGACCCCAATCTAAAAGAGGAAAAAAGAAAAAAAAAAAAGCCTTGGCTATGGGGGCAGAGTTTAGGCAGGGGTGGAACTTAGGCAGTGGTGGGGTTTAGGGTGGGGAAGGATCTAGGCAGGTGAGGGGGTGACGTTTGAGCTTGGGGCAGGGCCTAGGCTCAGGACCCATGCGGCCAGAAATGGCCTTGGGGGCAGGGCCTAGGTAGGGTGTCGTTCAAGTGTGGGATGGGGCTTCTGCTTAGGACCTGCGTGGAAGGGGAGAGGCAGTGCGTGAAAAGGAGGGCCTCTGGACTGTGGCGTTCTGGAGTTTGGAGGTAGGGCCCTGAGTGAGGGTGTGTGGGTGAGGTTTAGGCCCAGTACATTGGAGGGGGTCTCAGAGGGGGTCTCCAAGTGTAGAGGTAGGGCCCTGAGTGGGGGTGTAGGGGCGGGGCTTGGGCTCTGTGCAGCAGGAGGGAGGGTCCAAGGGCAGAGGATTAGGCTCAGAGACTAACAGGCTCGCCAGTGCCTAAGTGGACCGGTAAAGTGCTGGCCGCATTCCCTTCCATTCCTTGGCACCACCTCCCCACCATCTGCCCCATCGCCGCTGGACCCCTAACTATGGGTGGGTCCCACTTGGGGTAGGAGCGCCTTCCCTCCCCCAGCCACCCCTCAGGGGTGCTCATACTGTAGGTCTGGCCTTTACTTTTGCTCCCCTTTCCCTCCCTCCCACTCCCTCAGGACCCATGTGGCTGGAGGGGGCCTTGTTGGGCAGAGGATCAGGCCTGGGATCTCAGCAGGCTCCCAGGGGCCAAGTGTACAGGGGAAACCTGGCCACACTCCCTTTTGATCCTCTGCCCTCCCAGTGGTCCCCCAATTCCCACTTTGGGCATGGGATCCCTTCCCCCCACCCCCAGCCGCCCCTCAGGGCACCAGTCCCATCCCGCCTCCACTTCTCCTCCCCCTTCACTTTCCCCACATCCCACATCCTACCCAGTCGCTGGGGGTTCCTCCCAACCCATTAGGTGTCCGTGGTCCCCCACCAGTGCCTGATAGGTGCCCTAGTTGTGCAGAGACACAAATTCTGCATCCTCCTAGTCTGCCATCTTGACACTGCCCTCTGCCGTGTACTTTCTTGCTTCAGTTTCTGACATATCTGTTGCCCCAAGGCATCAGGCAGGCTGGCTCCAGACTGGTGCGCACACTCCATGCCAGGCCCGGAATTCCGCACCTGGAGAAACTTATCGGCCAGTGGGGCAGCCACAGGGTGGTGGACGGGGGCTGCACAGGGACAAAGTGTGTCGGCTTGGTGTGAAGCCCTTCTCCCGAGGGGGGGCTGGCAAGGAGGGTGCTCCCAAGTCTGTGCAAAAGTTTTTAAGTTTAATTAGGTCCCATTTGTTTATTTTTGTTTTTAATGGGAGGTAGAGGTAGACTGAGAAAGATATTGCTGTGATTTATGTCAGAGAGTGTTCTGCCTATGTTTCCCTCTAAGAGTTTTATAGTATCCAGCCTTACATTTAGGTCTTTAATCCACTTTGAGTTTATTTTTGTGTATGGTGTTAGGGAGTGTTCTAATTTCATTCTTTTACATGTAGCTGTCCAGTTTTCCCAGCACCGCTTATTGAAGAGACTGTCTTTTCTCCATTGTATATTCTTGCCTCCTTTGTCATAGATTAGGTGACCATAGGTGCATGGGTTTATATCTGGACTTTCTATCCTGTTCCATTAATCTATATTTTTGTTTTTGTGCCAGTACCATACTGTTTTGATGACTTTAGCTTTGTGGTATAGTCTGAAGTCAGGAAGCCTGATTCCTCCAGCTTGTTTTTCTTCCTCAAGATTGCCTTGGCTATTCAGGGTCTTTTGTGTTTCCATACAAATTGTAAAATTATTTGTTCTAATTCTCTGAAAAATACCATTGGTTATTTGATAGGGATTGCAATGAATCTGTAGATTGCTTTGGGTAGTATAATCATTTTCATAATATTGATTCTTCCAATCCATGAACATTGTATATCTTTCCAACTGTTTGTGTCATCTTTGATTTCTTTCACCAATATCTTATAGTTTTCTGAGTATAGGTCTTTTGCCTCCCTAGGTAGATTTATTCCTATGTATTCTTTTTGACGCGATGGTAAATGGGATTGTTTCATGATATCTCTTTCTGTTCTTTCGTTGTTAGTGTATAGGACTGCAAGAGATTTCTGTGAATTAATTTTGTATCCTGCAACTTTACCAAATTCATTGATGAGCTCTAGTAGTTTTCTGGTAACATCTTTAGGGTTTTTTTTTAATGCATAGTACCGTGTCATCAGTAAACAGTGACAGTTTTACTTCTTCTTTTCCAAAAGCCAAAGTTAGTAGAAGGAAAGAAATTATAAAGTCAGAGCAGAAATAAATGAAATAGAGATAAAGAAATCAGTAGTAAAGATCAATGAAACTAAAAGCTGGTTCTTTGAGAAGATAAACAAAATTGATAAACCTTTAGCCAGACTCATCAAGAAAAAAAGGGAGAGGACTCAATTCAATAAAATTAGAAATGAAAAAGGAGAAGTTACAACGGATACCCCATAAATACAAAGGATCATAAGAGATTACTACAAGCAACTGTATGCCAGTAAAATGGACAACCTGGAAGAAATGGACAAATTCTTAGAAAGGTACAATCTTCCAAGACTGAACCAGGAAGATACAGAAAATATGAACAAACCAATCACAAGTACTGAAATTGAAACTGTGTTTAAAAATCTTCCAACAAACAGAAGTCCAGGACCAGACGGCTTCTCAGGCTAATTCTATCAAACATTTAAAAAAGAGCTAACACCTACCGTTCTCAAACTCTTCCAAAAATTTGCAGAGGAAGGAACACTCTCAAGCTCATTCTAAGAGGCCACAATAACCCTGATACCAAAACCAGACAAAGACGTCACAAAAAAAGAAAATTACAGGCCAATATCACTGATCAACATAGACATAAAAATCCTCAACAAAATACTAGCAAACAGAATCCAACAACACATTGAAAGGATCATACACCATGATAAAGTGGGATTTATCCCAGGGCTGGAAGAATTTTTCAATATCTGCAAATCAATCAGTGTGATACACCACATCAACAAATTAAAGAATAAAAACCATATGATAATCTCAATAGATGCAGAAAAAGCTTTTGGCAAAATTCAACAGCCATTTATGACAAAAACTCTCCAGAAAGTGTGCAGAGGGAACCTACCTCAACATAATAAAGGCCATATACGACAAACCCACAGCAGACATCATTGTCAGTGGTGAAAAACTGCAAGCATTTCTTCTAAGATCAGGAACAAGACAGGATATCCACACTAGCCACTGTTATTCAACTATTCACTATTATAGTTTTGGAAGTCCTAGCCATTGCAATCAGAGAACAAAAAGAGAAATTAAAAAATATATATCTTTAGACAAACAAAGAGGAAAACACAACATACAAAAACTAGTAGGATGCAGCAAATTCAGTTCTAAGAGGAAGTTTACAGATAAACATCTATATTAGCAGACAAATGAAAAAATATCTCAAATAAACAATCTAATTTTACACCTCAAAGAACTAGAAAAAGAAGTACAAACTAAACCTAAAGTTAGAAGAATGAAAAGAAATTGCAAAGATCAGAGTAGAAATAAATGAAATAGAAACTGAAAACAATAGAAAATGTCAACAAAACTGAGTTATTTTTGAAAATACAAACAAAATTGGTAAACCTTTAGCTAGACTAAGAAAGTAAGAGAGGAGATTCAAATAATAAAAATCAGAAGTGAAAAAGGAAACAATACAACTGATACCACAGAAATAAAAAGGATCCTAGGACTTTTATGAAGAATTATATGCCAACAAACTGGAAAATCTAGAAGAAATAGTAGTTTTATTTTTAATTTTTTGAAGAGCCTGCATAATGTTTTCCATAGTGGCTGTACCATTTTGCATTTTCACCAGCAGTACACAAAGGTTTCTATTTCTTCTATCCTTGAAAACATGTATCTTCTGTTTTTTGATAATGGCCATCCTAACTGGTGAGATGTGATATGTCACTGTGGTTTTTAATTTGCACTTCCCTGATGATTAATGATGTTGAGGATCTTATCATATACCTGTTGGCCATTTCTGTCTTCTTCAGAGAAATGCCTATTCAAGTCCTTTGTCATTTTTTAATGGTGTTATTTGTTTGCTTGTTTTTATTTTTTTTTTTTTTGGCGGTAGGCGGGCCTCTCACTGTTGTGGCCTCTCCCATTGCGGAGCACAGGCTCTGGACGCGCAGGCTCAGCGGCCATGGCTCACGAGCCTAGCCGCTCCGTGGCATGTGGGATCTTCCCGGACCGCGGGTTCGTGCCCCCTGCATCGGCAGGCGGACTCTCAACCACTGCGCCACCAGGGAAGCCCCTTTGTCATTTTTTAATGGTGTTATTTGTTTGCTTGTTTTTTTGATACTGAGTTGAAGTTTTTTCTATAGTTTGGAAATTAACTCCTTATCAGATACATGGTATGCAAATATTTTCTCCCATTCTTTTTTTTTTTTTCTCCCATTCTTTAGGAGGCCTTTCCACTTTGTTAATTGTTTCCTTTCCTGTACAGAAGATTTTTACTTTGATGTGGTCCCACTATTCTATTTTTGCTTTTGTTGCCTGTGATAAAACAATAATTGAAACAGGATTTTAAAGTTGATACAATACCTTTAACTAATCTGTACACCTTATTTGCATTTCACAACTTTCTCCAGTAATGTCCTTTTCGCTCCTACAATCCAGTCCAGGACCCTCATTGCATTTAGTCATTAGGTTTCCTTAGTCTTCTCTCCTCTTTGATAGTTTCTCACTTTTACATGGTCTTTCTTGACTTTGACATTTTGGAAGAGTATTGGTCAACCACTTTGTAGAAAATCTCTGATTTGGGTATTTCTGATGTTTCCCCATGATTTGATTGAAGATATACATTTTTGGCAAGAATGACTTGGAAGTGATGTTCTTCCATGTTCAGTACATTGTGCAAGTGATTTGTTAATGTGATTTATTCTGAAGTTTTGACTAACTTTAATCACAGGTTAAGGTGGTGTCTGTCATGTTTCCTCACTGTAAAGTTATCATTTACTTCTTTCTAATTAACAAGTACTGTTTGGGAAATACTCATACTATGAGAGTGCATTGTCATCATCCTTTAACATCAATGTTTGTTTTTTTGTTTGTTTGTTTTGCAGTACGCGGGCCTGTCACTGCTGTAGCCTCTCCTGTTGCGGAGCACAGACTCCAGACGTGCAGGCTCAGCGGCCATGGCCCACAGGCCCAGCCACTCCGTGGCATGTGGGATCCTCCCGGACGAGGGCATGAACCCGCGTCCCCCGCATCGGCAGGCGGACTCTCAACCACTGCACCACCAGGGAAGCCCTAATATCAATTTTTAAAGCTGCTACTTTTAGCATACCTTGGTGATTCTTGCTTGAAAAACTATTACTGTGGTGTTTGTCTAAAGATGATTTTTATTCTGATCATTTCATCTACATTTATTGATTCAAGTTCATTTTAGGGAAGAGGGTATCCCTTCTCCTACATTTAAGTATTTACTCATTCAATTACTTAGTTAATTCAGTTTGGGCTCAAGTATTGTTTAATTCTGTGGGGTTTAATATTTTATTATCATTATTTATTTATTTTGCTCAACTTGTCCTATATTTGTTCATTTAGAGCTTCTTCAAGCTGGTTCTTGGTTATTTTTGGCATGCTCCCAACATGTTTTGAGCACTTCCTTACTTTCTGACACCACAAGACATCCTAGGCCCATCTAGAATCTTCTCTGCTTCAGCACTGAAACTAACCATTTCTCCAGTATTGCCTGATTCCTTATGTTGGATAACAAAATTATACATGAAGATGTCACACTAGGTGTGTGCATTACTTCTAGCCTCTCTCAGAGGGCAGAGTTAAGAAGAAATACATTTATATATACTAACATGAATATACATATCTATAGTTATTCTTTATCCATTTCTACATACAACCTTGATTTCCTGTTGATATTTCCAGTCCCAATAAAATACAATAAGGTTTATTCAAGCTTTTCTCTTTCTTTATTTTTAACTCATTTCTCTTGACATGAGAGACCTGGCTCTCATTATCCATAATAAATTTGCTTATATGTTCCATCTTAGTACATATATACATAAAGTAGTTTCAAAATTGCTGATACATACCTCTGTGATAAGTAAATTTACTATCCAGAGTACGTTATTCGTGTATATTTCTTTTTGTCTTTAACCTTACGTATATAGTCAGAACACTGCATTCCAAAGTTGATTAGATTAGTTCTTTCTTTCTCCACCTTCTCCAGTGTGGTTAACTTACTCATTTATAATACAGTCAGGGTTAGTTGTTCCTGCTTGCACTCAAATTTGCCTTTTATCACATTGATTGATTTGAATAATTTATATTCTGAGTGTGTGAAACATGGTTCATAAGAGTCATAACTTTCCAAAAAGGTGTACTCAGAGAAATGCCACTTCTTCAGTTTACTATTCTATTCCAACATCACCTTTCATTCTATTCTATCCACACCATTCCCACTCATGCTATACAGCCACCCACTTTTGTTAGTTCCCAGTTTATTCTTCTTGTATTTCCTTCCCACAAACGAACAGATACATGTATGTTTTATTACACACATTTTCTAACATGAAATTTCTCACAGTACAGATACATAGAAAGCTGTGCATATAAATTCATAGAAAGCTTTTGTATTCTTTTGTAGCTGCTTACACCACTGTGTGGATATGCCAGAGTTTTTTTAACCACTCTTCTATGTATGGACATTTAGATTGTTTTCAATATTTTGCAATTACAAACAATGCTGAAATGAACAAACCTACAAATATTTATTTTCATATTGTTGCAGCCCTTTCTCCAGGATAGATTACTGGAAGTGGGATGGCAGGGTCAAAAGGTAAGAGCATATGGTCTTGTTAGATACGGAGAAAGTCCTCTCCAGAAGGATGTGCTACATTGTATTCCCATCTTTTTTTTTTTTCATCTCATTCTCCAGGAAATGAATTTTTTTCCTTGGTATCTCGCATCTTCTAACTTCATCACAAAGTTTGCTTTGGAAGTTCTACTTCTTCACATTTAGATCTTTGGAATGAACAAAGCTGAGCTTTTTCAGGTCAGGTATATAGTGTCAATAATAGGTAGTCTTCATCTGGAGAAATGTGTCAACTATATCTCTGTACTTTGAAACACATACACTGTCCTAACCAAGCCTTGGTCCTGGTTTCTCTTAAGTCTGTCCCTGGGCAGGGTTTGGGTCAGATGGAGGGATTCAGACACCCCAGTGGCTTCCTCCTCTTACTGTACAGGATGCCCCCTGGAGCTGCCAAGGCCCATCTTGTCTTCCCACTCATTGGTCCTTAATCTTTGCTCTGTGTCTGCATGCACGTTGTTCACCCAGGCCTGATACCTCAGTGTGACTCTTACTCTGTTGATTTTTTACTCAATCATGTTTTCAGATTTTGATCTCTCTGCATTTTTAAAATTTATTCTTTATCACTTCCATATGTATTAGCTTGCATATTGCTTTAAATTCATTCAGGTAATGAAGCTACCATCATGAAACATTCTCTGATGAATCATGGCTTATTTTTTCTCTGAATTCTAGTCTACATGGTGTATTTATTTACACAATTGTAGGCATGGTGTCTTTAACCAGGGCTAAGTGATTCGATAATTTTGATACTTTTGTAGAGTTAAAAGCAGTGAAAGACTTCTGTTAGTAGTCTTTTTTGTGTGTTTTTAATTTCAATGTCTCGATCTTGATAACTTGAGGTGATCATGATCCAGTATTTGTCAGCTCTTTGAGATACAAATAAACACAAAGCATAACACCTTGGTTTTCAGTCTTACCCTATAATGAAGAATGATTTGCTTCCAGTGTAGAGTTGATTATTTCTGACCTGCTCACACTGAGGGCTTATTTCTAAAAGGATGCCAATCCTGTCCCCTATTTAGTTTCCCAACTCTTCAGAGGAAAGCGGTAAAAGAGCCATTTTTTTCCTATGATCAGGACCCATTTCCTCTTACAACAGGCCTACAAGATTTGTTGGACAAGGTGATAGTCTGTTCAACTTCATAGCATGAAGCATACCATGATAAAATGGGAATCAATCAATGGCTGACTCAGAAAATGTGGACTAGATGACTTGATGATGAAAGTCCATGTGAAGAGAGAGGTCTCAGTCTTCAGGCCATCTCACTAAGGCCACAGACATATGGATGAGGCAATGCAGGGTCCTCCACCTCCTACTGATTAACTAGTGGAATGCAGCCACATGAGTGATACCAGGTGGTAAGAACTGGTCCCACCAGCCACGTGAATGAGACCAGGTAAAGAACTACCCACCCAACTCACAACATTGCGAGAAATAAAATAATTGTTGCTTTAATCCAGTAGGTTTTGGGTGTTTATTATGCAGCAACAGACAGTAGAGTCCACCAGTTAGGAAAACTGTTTGGCATTATATATTAATACTAAAGTTTAACATAAGCACCCAAGGACTTGGCCATTTCACTCTTAAATGTATTGCTATCAGAAATGGATGCACATGTACACCAAAGAGATACATATAATGATCATATCATCAATATTTATAATACATCAACAGTGAAAATAGCCAAATTGTTAACCAACAGCAACTAGAGAAGTACATTGTAGTATATTTGCACAGTATAACTTATAACTCCTTATAATCTCTATAAAAGACTTACAGTATGAAAATTACAAAATTACAGTTATATCCAACAACATGAATGAATCTCCCAGTGGTAATGTTGAGTGAAAGGAACCAGACACAGTAGAATGCCTATTGTTTGATTCCATTTATGTAAAGTTCACAAACAAGAAAATTTGATCTCTGATGTTAAAGTCAGGTAGTAACTATCTCCAAGCTAAAGTGAGGAGTTAGTGTTTTAAAGGGGTATAAGAAAACTGCGTTTGGGAGTGTTCTTATTTTTGACCTGGGTAATAATTACTGGCATGTGTTCATTTTGTGATATTTCACCTATGGTACACTTTTGAACTGAGCATTTTTGAGTTCCCTTGTCATGGATTAATTTAAAAATTTAAAGACCTTTTGGGAGAAAACTTACACTAATAGAAAGGCCAGTTGAGGCCTCCAATTATCAATACTTTTTCTCAAAAACAGAGAACAATTAAAACATGCCCTGAACTGCTGCTTCTTCTATGTCACAGTCAGGTCAAGAAATTAGACTCTTTTTAGTCATTGGACAATATCAACCTGATCTAAAGTTAATTTCTTGCCAAAGCTTTCAAGAAAATAGTGTCAAATTCTCAAATGACAAGGCATTGTTTTGATAGAATTTAAGACTCAACTCTAATCTGAGAAAAATTGGGCAAGAATGCATGAATTCTGCCTGTCTCTCTCCTTGCCTTTCCTTTCTTTTGTCTGATTAACATTTTGTGAATGTTAAGGTCTAAAGTTCATCCCCACCTTTCTTCAAGAATGTAAAGTTCTGATGTCAATTTCAGAACAAAATTTGAAACCTGATTCATGGTTAAAAAAGGTGAGATTGGGGCTTCCCTGGTGGCGCAGTGGTTGAGAGTTCGCCTGCCGATGCAGGGGACACGGGTTCGTGTCCCGGTCCGGGAAGATGCCACGTGCCGCAGAGTGGCTAGGCCCGTGAGCCATGGCCGCTGAGCCTGCGCGTCCGGAGCCTGTGCTCCGCAACGGGAGAGAGGCCACAACAGTGAGAGGCCCGCGTACCGCAAAAAAAAATAAAAAAAAAAAGGTGAGATTGAAAATGAAAATAGGGCAGGACTACTTGAAATAAGACTAATGCTAAGAAATTAGCTGCTTATTCTCCTGAACAATAAAATCTGCTTTTTATGTCAGGGAAACAAAAATTTATTCTAGGGACAATTAAAACTTTTTGTGAACTGTGTATGACATAAAGGTAAATAATGGTGAATTCTTTATGTTTGTAACCTGAAAAAAGGGCAATTTACCCATTTCCTTTTTAGAGTGTTTCTTCGGACACAATTGGGCAAGAGTCCTTTCCCCACTTCTTTTAATATAACTTTCATGTGTACAGCATTATAATTTGACATTTGTATACACAACAAAGTGATCACCACCACAAGTCTAGTTGCCATCCATCATCCTACAGTTGACCCCCTCACCAGTTTTGTTTACCCCTGACTCCCTTTCCCTCTGGTAACCACAGATTGTCTGCTGTATGTATGTTTTGTTTTATTTTATTTGCTTATTTGCTTTTTTTAGATTCCACATATGAGTGAAATAGTATGGTATTTGTCTTTCTCTGTTTGAGCTATCGATATTTCACTTAGCATAATACCTTCAAGATCCATCCTTGTTGTTGCATATGGCAGAATTTCATTCTTTTTTATGGCTGAGTAGCACATATTTTATGTATAAACTATTCATCTTCTTTAGCCACTCATCCATTGACAGTCACTTAGGTTGTTTCCATATCTTGGCTATTGCAAATAATGCTGCAAAGATCATAGGGGTGCATATATCATTTTGAACTAGTGTTTTCGTGTTCTTTGGGTAAATACCCAGAATTGGAATAGCTGGGTCACATGGTAGTTCTAGTTTCAGTTTTTGGAGGAAACTCCCTACTGTTTTCCATAGTTGCTGGACCAATCTACTTTCTCTAAAATTTTGAATGTCAGTAAAACTTCCCAGGAACTAACTAAAACCATTGGCAGCTTAACAACCCAGAGAATAGAGCTTCAGGCTCCCTGACACCTTGGGAGCTTAACCTAGGCTCAATCCCGGCTGTAACCATTTCTTCTCAGAGAGATAAGAGAAGTTAGGTTATTCTTTTAGGTGAGGGCAATTAACCAAACAATGGATACTCAGTTCCTAAGTTAGCATAGATTGAACTCTATAAAGGTAGGTACAAAAAGTTCATCATATAACAGCAAACTGTGCTGTCCAGTCTACTTACGGGAAAACAGGATACAATTGATTCTAAGAAAACATGTTATATACTGGCTAAAAATTGTGCAATGTAAAAGGATTCATATATGCTTGCATATATAAGTAACATTATTTTATTCTTTCTAGTCATTTCAATCTACCTATATGCATGTACTAGGTACTGCTTATTCAATAATATAACAAATTTCCTTCTATCTATATTGTTATGGAGAGGATTTTTTTGTTAAGACTTTTAATTCACCAATAATACACAAGAATGAATTTCCTGCCTACAGTGCCCATACCTTTCCATATGACCAAAGTTATCGTCTATAGATACATTCAGGCATGTTGGTTGTGAATAATTCCATTCATAATAGGTACAAAATTATTCTATTTATGAAAAAAAGTATAAACTAATAAAAAATCCTTGATCATTACATGTTTCAGTAGTAACAGCATTTCTAGCTCATGGCTGGGATTTTAGTTTACTATTTTTATTCTTTCTGTGACTAGTGAAGTTTTAAAATGATTTTGAATTGTTTTATAGTCATAGAACACATACACAGCAGTAAATTATTTATCTTTTGAAAAACAAAAATCTTTTGTTTCAAGAAAAAATTTCTGCTAGGTGTTTGGTATTGAAATCCACCTTTCATTCATTTATTAGATGAGTATTTACGAAGCAACAACACTGTTCAAAGTTGGCCATATATAGTGCTCAATGTACACAGATGAATTATCTTAATCAGGTAGGTTACATAGGAAATGTGACCACAATGAGAGATTTTACTAGTCCTCTTGATTTGGACAGAAATCAGGGAAACCAGAGGCAATTGATGAAGTTGGAGGGTACAATAAAGGTGTTTTATTCTAGTGACCAAGTAGGAGACAAAGATTCAAGACAATAGCAGCTTGGAACTGGAAATAATTACTTTTTTCCATGTGGTAATTCACATTAAAATAGTTCAGGAATATAGGTGTGCTGCGTAGTTTTACATGCTGACTCCAATTTATACCCATAGGGTGGTTTATAGAATGTGAATTTACCAAATCTAGAATAAAACGTCTTAAGATAAGGTGATTTTTGTACAGGATGTCTTCTTTTCTGAATTAACAAAAAGAGTTTGCTAGCTGGCATAACAGTCAATAATAATAATGAAGTCAGTGTGGCTTAAAATAGAGAATTGAACAGGTCTCAACCCCCTTGTATGAACAGGACGTAAGGTAGGGCAGGGGCAGTGGCTCCTGCCAAGTGTGCATGTTCCTGCGTTCGCTCCTGTTGCCCTGCTTCTCCGCACTCCAGAGAGGACCCAAACCCTGACAGAACTTCAAGCTCAGAGGACCTGCCACAGCTGCTCACGGCATCCACCATGGACTGTGCCTTTGCTTCATACAGAAGGACTTCCCCAGGCTGCACACTGGTTGTTTAAATGTTCTTGTCTGTGTTACACTCAATGTACACAATGAGCAGAATTTAACCTAAGCCTGAAGAGACCAAAGGAGACCACCTGACACTGTCTTGTCAGCCTTGCTTCCTTAAGAAGCTACTTCCTGTATTCTTGAAGAGAAGCCTCTTTTTTTTTTTTTGCATTTCTAATGAGTTCCTGTAACCCATCTGTAACACTGAAGAATCTCCTTAATAAATCTCCTTAATAAATACATTCTGTGAGGACTGTACAATACCCAGCTAACAGGTGAGAGAGCACTTGTGAGACAGGCTATGCACAAATTTGAGGAGAAGGGGAAAGGAAAGTAGAAATGTCCAGAGTAGCTCACTTCTTCCTGCTCCAAAATACTGTGTGAAAGAATGGTTGTGATGCTGCCTTCCTACAAAATTGTTGAACAAGTACTTGTATAGATCTTTGATTTCTTCAGTAATTTAACAATTATTTATTAATTATCAAGTATGGAAGACGCCTTTCACCTGAAGCCTTGTCTTGAGATGTATATAACTTTATTCCAACAGATGCCCACTTATGACTGAACATCAAGGTAGTGAAGATTCCTTTCACTCTGCTATAATTGTCCTTTCCCTCACTCCTGATCCCTTCCTTTCTCTAAACCATGATCACTTCATGGCACTGACTTGTGTGCATGTTTCTTATTTACATTGCTTGTCATGTGTGTTGGGGAGCTTTGATGGGGAAGCAGAACTCATTACTGCCCCCTCACCCCCTTTTCCAGACCATCCAGACATTTGGTATTCAGGGCATTCCTCCACCTCAAAGGTGACACCAGAGGGCCTTTGGGGACTGGACCAGCTGCAGGACTTATTCCAGAGAAATGGCAACTGAGCATAACTCACAACCCTTAAGAAAGCAGAGCCATCCTATAGATTCCACAGTCTGTCAGCCTGTGGGTGTCATGTTCAGTGAAAAATTGATCCTCGTACCAAAAGCTTAGCTTTCTTTCAACGGAAGCTCCTTGAACGGGTGACAATTATGGTGACAATGAGAGCTTTGCCAATTACTGGCTCTTTCTTTACTATTTTAAACAACATCATTGTTCTGTGAGCCAAAGGTGGTTGCTTCATTGCTGGCTAAGTTTCCTGGGAGAAAAGTTTAAGTAACTCAGAGCACATGGAGTGTCCCTCTCTCAAGGAGAAGAGCAGCAGGTTCAGACAGGCATGCATGTGCTTTCTTCCCGATTCCTTTCAGTACTAGTTCCTAAAACTGTGTACTTCATCTTGAGAACCCTAGGCAGCAGTTAATAGAGTAAGGAAATGGCAATTTGGGGCCCTGATGGGTGGAAGCTCATGTATTTATTCACGTGCATTGTTTGAACACCTGGGGCTTATGTGGTGGGCTTTGTGGTGGGAGCTAAATATACAGTGAGGATCATCAAGTAGATGAGATCATGACTCGGTAGGGGAGACAAAATGTAAATAGGTCATTTCAGTTTCACAACTATATAAAAAGTCCTGTGGTCGGAGGGAAACATGGTACAATGGCAGCACAGAGGAGGGACACCACACCCAGTCTCAGGAAATCAGAGACCGTAAGGAATAACAGATGTTAGCAAATAAGGGGCACAGGGGGAGGAAGCCAGGGTGTCTAGTGAAGTCTGCGTCCTGTGTGCAATATCCCTGAATCAAGAGAATTTGTCGAATCGTGGAATTATAAGCAGTTTATTCTAAGTACAAGCGTCAAGCATTAGACAGCTGGGAAGAATTCCTAAATTGCTGCGTTGAGCTTGAAGAGAAAATTTCCTTTGAAATCACCATCTTTATAAACCTGAGTATTTAGAGAACATTTTAGCCAACATCCCAGGGGACGTTTTATCTGTAAATAAATTAGGGACTAGAATTTCCAGGCCTCACCGAGAGCCCCAAATGACGAGAAAATTAAGATGCACATCTTATACTTTTTGTTTCTGGCTGTAATAAGTAGATTTTTCCTGTTGAGCTGGCATGTTATTTCTAGTAGTGTTTAATACTTTCATTCTGGGACTTCCCTGGTGGCGCAATGCTTAAGAATCCACCTGCCAATGCAGGGGACGCTGGTTCGAGCCCTGGTCTGGGAAGATCCCACATGCTGAGGAGCAACTAAGCCCGTGTGCCACAACTACTGAGCCTGCGCTCTAAAGCCTTGGAGCCACAACTACCGAGCCCATGTGCCACAACTACCGAAGCCCGTGCACCTAGAGCCCATGCTCCGCAACAAGAGCAGCCACCACAATGAGAAGCACACACACCGCAACTAAGTAGTCCCCACTCACCACAACTAGAGAAAGCTCGCACGCGGCAACGAAGACCCAATGCAGCCAAAAATAAATAAATAAATAAATATCCTGCATGCTGCGACTAAGACCTGGTGCAGGCAAAATAAATAAATAATAAAATAAATGTAAAAAAAAAAAACTTTCATCCTGTCATGGGCACTTTTGCATTCCATGTATTATTATTTCTGATTTTAATAACTATTTATTTATGTTTCAATAAGCAAGAATTCGTAGAAAATATAAAAGGCACAGAAGAATGTGTCATGCAAAGTTAGTTATCCTCTCATGTCTTACCTCAAATATGCAGGTCCATTCCTGTTATGTTCATTGATACCAATTTCTTTTGTATTTTCCAAAGATAGATGATAATATATGCATACACTCATTATTATTATTATTATTTATTTTTATTTTTTGGTACGCGGGCCTCTCACTGTTGTGGCCTCTCCCGTTGCGGAGCACAGGCTCCGGATGCGCAGGCTCGGCGGCCATGGCTCACGGGCCCAGCCGCTCCGCGGCATGTGGGATCTTCTCGGACTGGGGCACGAACCCATGTCCCCTGCATCAGCAGATGGACTCTCAACCACTGCGCCACCAGGGAAGCCCCCTCATTATTTTTTTAAATTGGTAATACAACTATACACACTTTCTGCACCTTGAGATTTTCTCATGTTAGCACAAATAAGCGTTTCCCTTTCCATTTCAGTGACTGTAGAGTATTCCTTTGTAAGTGTGTCTCAGGATTTACTTCACAAGTATGTGACAGAAAGACTTGAAAGTTGTTTCCAATCTTCTGGAATTACAACAATCCTTCAACAAATATACTACTACACAAGCCATTTTCAACTTGGGTAAATAAATCTGTAAGATAAATTCCTAAATGTGGACTTCTGTATCAGCAGTATTTGCATTTAAATTTTTGGTATATATTTGCATCAGTTTGCACTCTCCCTAGCAAATATCAGAGACTGCCAACTTCCTGGAACTCTTGCTAGCTGGTGCCCTGTCCAAACTGTACTTCCTGGCCCATCTGAGAGGTGACACAGGTACCTCCTAATTTTACCTTGTACATCATTTATCATCAGTAAAGTTGAACACATTTATTCTCTTGGTATATTTTCGCACATTTAAAGTATTTTGTTTGTTGCTCTTTCCTCACTGATTTATAAGGGCTCCTTATAACTTAATGAATTGATCTCCATGACTGTATCATAGATTGCGACTGTTCTTCCTCTTACCATTTGGTTTTTTGCTCTTCTTAACACTTTTCTATAATTAATCATTATCCTCCAACTTGTTTTCCATTTCTTTAACTTAACTAATTCTCAAAATTGTTTGTTCTTTTTGCATTTCAGGCCCTGGTAATCACTTTGGTAATTCTCTGGTAATCAGTTTTTATTTTTAAACTCCTCTTCAACAAAACTGTCATGACAACATATTTTAAAAATGAACTACAGTGTTACACTATTAAAACATAAGAAGCCTTTCAAGATATACTTAATAGGGATTCTCAGTCCTTTTCATAGCATAACTGAGAAATTTCACTCCCAGACCAAAAAATTTACGATTCCCAGGTAGTACTGCAACTAATGCCATGCTAGCCACATCAAGGACCTCTGAAACATTTATGGACTTAATATTTTTAGTTATTTCAATGGCTTCCTTTAGTTTTTTTATCTCTTTATTTAACTCTTCAGCTTGCTTTTTAAATCCTTCTGTAAGTAGTTCTTCTTGCATCTGTAAAAAGGAGAATCCCTTTTGAAAATAGCCCAAATCAAGATTTTGTATCAAACAACTACAGCAGATAAGTACGTGTGTCTATTTCTATAATACCTTAGATGCTTTTTGACATTTGTCTAATATTTGCAAATGTTTGGACCTGGGTAGTGAGAGCATCCAGGGTTTAGAGCTTCCCAAGTTCCCTCAACACCATCTCCCTGGGCACAGAAAAGATGGGCCTAGGTCAGACCTGAAAACTACCCCAGGACTGTGTTCCAGCCCTAATAATGCACTTTGGGAGGGAATGTAGGTGAATTCTAAATATTCGTCAGTTTCATTGAGGTAGGATGACCACACATATGTCACAAAAATGGCATTGCTGACTCTCTTTAGGACACTGTCTATCAAACTCCAGGTTGAGACAAAGAACGCATTTACTCTAGGTATTTAAAATGAATCAGGCAGACCTGGAAATGAATGCAGCAAATTTTAGAGCTTTCAGAATCCAGTATTTCATACCAGGCACAATCTGATACTTTCAAGAGCAGATGGAACTATTCCAGGTCTCTGATGGGTGTACCAAAATTTCTAAGGACTCTAGGACTGAGGTGCTATTCACTTGGGGGCAAATGCGAGCCTATAATCACCACAAACAGCAGTCCAGGAGCCTGGGCCATGTTATTTGTATGCTCCAAACCCTAACACTACAGAAGGTGCTGAGTCTTACAGAGGTAAGTCTTCAGCGCGATCCACATCTCTTTGATGTTACAGAGAATCATATGTCTTTGGAATTCCCTCTGGGATCTGACTTAAGGTCAAATTTCTGTTCTTTTATTCCTGAGAGGCTAGCATTTTGTCCATCAGGCCCTGCCAAGGCCCATCCAGACTTACCTTCTGCTTGTGGTTCAGCATTGTTTCCTGCTCTCCTAGAAGGTTTTCTCTTTCCCTATTCATCTTCTCTTCCAGTTGGGTCATGTTTTCCTCGAAGCTTCTCTCTTGTGCCGCCATTTTTTTCTCCTCTTCATTCTGTTTCTCTCTTAGCAGCTGCTGTTCCCTCTCAGCTGCATGCTTCTTGGCACACTCAACTGTTTCACAAGAGTTTTAAAGAGGGAAGAATATAACAGTTATGCTGAGCTGTCACCTCCTTAGCTCAGAGATAAAATGACTTTAAAATGGTGGGAAGAAATCTGAATATTCCTACTATCACATCAGAAAGCATGCTTTAGCGTGTGATGCAAAGGCACTGATTGGATGTACATGCAACCCAAGCTCCCCTGGTTATTTCCAGATGTAGCAGAGAGGCTCCACAGAAGGAGAGGAAGCTCCCGTGTGAGGAAGTGTTTGTTTCCACACCTGCCAAAGGGAAGCACAAGAGCCACCTTTCCCTTTGTGAGCTCAGCCCTCCTCTGTACCTGCCAAGGCCTTGTCCACATCAGTGAAGGCTTTGTCTGCCTGCAGGATGGCTTCCTCTACTCCTGCCTGGGACTGCAGGAAGCTCTGGAGGACCTCATTTGCCTGAGGACACAACAAGGAGCAAAGACTTGTCAGGCGGCAAAAGATGTAGTGTCTTGCTGAGGAAATTATTGTTCAGTAAACCTACAGATTGGACCCTTTAACTTCTCCATCCTTTGTAGGGTCCCAAAATGGTTACAGACGCCAGAATTATGTGCAATTCTACAAACACCCACCCTCCATTGTGTGCAACTCCTATATCTGCACATTGTTTTTCTTCCGACTAATGCTCATCTACTCTTTCTTTATTACGATTTCATTTATGGATACTTCAACTTGTAGCTTCTATCGCCTCTTCCAGGAAGCTTTCCTAAGCTTTATTCTGAGTTTTGAATGACTGCCAAGACCTTACATTTGCCCTATCAGCCCTACCACCTGATGACTGTGTGATCTTAGGCAACTTAGTAAATCTTCCACACCTCATATTTCTCAGTTTTATAGTGAGGATGACAGCAGTACCTAATTCATTTTTGGGGGGGAACTAAATTGATTATCTTGGCAATATGGTAGAGCAGAAAGATCCTGAGCTCTCCTCCCCTCACAGGCACACTGAAGTCACAACTATCTGCAGAACAACCATTGGTGAAAAAGACAGAACCTATCAGAAAAGATCTCCTAAAACTGAAGATATAAAGAAGGAACCACAGTGAGATGGGTAGGAGAGGTGGAGTCTCAATATCGTCAAATTCCATACCCCCGGGTGGGTTGTTCACAATCAAGAGAAAGATTACAACCTCAGAGGTTCTCCCAGAGAAGTGAGAGGTCCGAGCTCCACGCTGGGCGCCGCAGCCAGGGATCCAGCACCAGGAAGACAATCCTCCAGAGCCTTTGGCTCTGAAAGCCAATGGGGCTAACTTTCAGGCGTCCCAGGCGTTCCCAGGCTGTGGGAAATAAAGTCTTAACCCTCAGAGGGTGCACTCTAAATCTCACATGTTCCGGGACCCAGAGAAGAGGCAGTAATTTGATAGGAGCCTGCGTCAGACCTACCTGCTGACCCTGGAGAGTCTCCTAGAGACGCAGAAGGCAACTGCCGCTCACCCCAGAGACATAGACACTGGCAGCAGCCATTTTTGGGAGCTCCTTCTACCACATGGACATTGGTGCTGGCATTCGCCATTTTGGAATATTTCCCCTAGCTTATTAGCCCCAAGACCCAGCCCTGCTCTGGTCCAGTGGTCTGCAGGCGCCAGTGCTGGGATGCTTCAGGCTAAGCAACTAACTGGGCATGGACAGAGCCGCACCCACCAGCAGACCTCCTGAGCCCACCGTCGCCTCTGGACATGGCCTTGCCCACCAGAGGGCCAGGGACCTGGTCCCACTCACCAGGCCACAGGCACTAGACCTGAAAGCCCCAGGGCCCTTTAGCCAGAGACCCTGGGACCCAGCTCTACACACCAGGAGGAAGATACCAGTTGCAATAAAACCTCAGTTTCAGTCTGCAGGGCCAGCCCACCCACTAGCAGGCTATATCCTGCCTTGGGACCAGCTGGGCTCAGGCCTGGACCAACATGAGGCCAACAGAAGCTTCAAGACACCCCAGATCCAGCAGCCCAACTGGCTGTACCCAACTGTGATCCAACACATGCTCTGGGACTCCTGGGCCCTGCAACCGGACTCCAGGATCTGGCTCTGTCCTCCAGAAATCTGGCACTAGCCCTAGGACCTGGCCTCACCCACCAGTGCGCAGGCAACAGTCCTGGGGTCTCCTGGACACTTACTCTGCTCACCAGAAATGCAGCACTAGACCCAGAGCCCCCCGGGGTTCCACAGTCAGCCTCCTTGTGACCAGCAGCCTCTGCACAAAGCAGGACCTGGCAACCAAATGAACCAAAAAGACCCTCTGACTCCAATCTTCTGTTCTTTCCCACTCCCATTACCCCTCACCTTAACTCCTTTCCTGGGAACCAGTTTATAGTCCTGTTCAAACTTGCTCCTTGCTTCTAAGTAGAGACTGTGTCCTCCAGGGACAAAGAAAGTTCCTCCTGAAATACTTGTCATCAAGGATTCTGAAAGCTTCTTAAGCTCAGCCTGACAATGTTTGACAGAGGCCTCTTCATTTTGGATCATGAAAACGTCCTTCTTTTTCTCCATGACGTCCTGTCAGGGAAATATGGGGAAATCCAATAGAAAGAAGCTGTTAGAGGGAAGGTCCAACTGTGATCCTCTTGGAAGAAGTAGTCTGACAGCATCAGGTACATGAGACACAGAATAACAGATGTGGAGTCAGGAGTCTGGTTTTAGTTCCAGTTCTGACAAACTCTTTGTGTGATTTGTATGAAGTCCCTTAAATCCCCTGGGCTCGGTCTCAACATGTGTGCAATGATGCGGTTGGCAGAGGCAAACTACTACTTCTAACAGTAGTAGCACTAATAGTGATCCATCCATCAACAATGAAATAATGAAAGTACAATTATGAATGGAAGTAGGGTTTCCTCTTCAAACTTGGGTGCTATGGATAAAAATATGTACATAGCAAATCAACTTCCTACTAATGAATTAAATATACACTGAACAGAGTTTTGAACTCTTTTTGAATTCTTGTTTCATTGAGGATTTGAGTGTGTGAAATTATAGCAACAGAAATTTTTTTGCTTGTACTTCTAAATTACAATTGAGCTGGTTTTACTCTGTATGTACTAAGAGATCTTTGTAAATTATAGGATGGTCAAGGGAGACTGAAAGTCAAACTTTCAGTGAAGGTGCCAATGGTAAGCAGAATTATGATCTCCAGGAGTTCTCTCTGCTGGTGTCCACACTCCGCAGAGTTCCTAGACTTCTGAAGATGATGAACAATTATTCTGTGTTTAGACTACATTACATGGAACAGGTTGACTTTAAGAAATGGAGATTACCTAGGTGGGCCTTACCTAATCACAAGCCCCTTAAAAGATGTTTTCTCCAGTTGGTGGCAGAAGAGGTAGTCGGAGAGATTAGAAACAAAAGAAGGAAACCGTGCACCACTGCTGGGTTGAAGATGGAGGGGGGTTCCCCAGAGCGTCCATGTGAGTACCAAGCCCACTTGAACCTTGTTTTCAGCTATGGTACACGGAGCAGAACACTCATAGACCCTGGGCTGGTATCTGACCTGAAGAACTATAAGCTAATAGATGTGTGTTGTTTCAAGCTGCTAAGTACAGTGTAATTTGTTTTGCCACAACAGAAACTAAAAGCCCAACTTTTAGAAAAGAGATGGACTGTAGCCTGTAGAGCCCTATCACTCACTAGAATCTAAACTCCTTATATGATGAGAAGCACATGAACCATGGTGTCAAAGGGGGGAGTCTAGGTATCATTCCAGAAGAAAGGAATCAGGAAGGATATATTCCAGAGCGCATTACCACCAGCTTCTTCTGGAATGTCTGCTTGTCATCCTTGAAGGAGCGCCCCAAGAAGATTGCAATGGCTTCCGTCTCACAGGCTGCGTGCACCTCCAGAATCTCCTGGAGCGTGTCCGTGGGGAGCCTCAGTCGCTGGGCCATCTGCTCACTGTAGTGGTCGGCTGCCTTCTGCACGGCCGCTGAGTTCTCACGCTCGGCCAGAGTTATCACTGCGTTCTCCAAACAAGGAACTCCTCCACTGTTGATGGCATCTATGTAGGCCACCACCAGAGTCCCCAACCCTGATTGAGACATGATATTTATGAAATGGAGAGAGAATTCTCACCTGTTTTAATAGCTTTAGAGATTAGCATTCTAAAAATCACTAAAATTTTATTGAATTTGAAGTTTTCTTTTCTTCTATCTATTCTTCTCCTCATTTTCTTCATTCTTGTAGCCTCCTCCTTTTTGTTCTATGAATCCACTTCTTTATAATAACATTACTGTGTCTCCTATTCACTCTACCTTTTATGGTTCTCAAATTCATCCCATTACAATATTAGCCAGATGATTTCAAACGATATGCTCAAGGGTCTCCCAGAACACTTTTCCCATTTTTATAAAATAAACCTGTAAGTAAATTACATTACTTGTGGGCACTATTTGTAAATGAAAATGTCATCAAGAATTTCAGGGCAGTGACACAAACATTAAACCAAGCAGGGCCCATCTCAGCACATTACACTGTGACTGTCCAGGTTTCATGTCCGTGAAGCCAGCCCTGTACATAAGATTGTATTTACATTTGTTTCTCAGACTCTCAATGAGCTTACATGGATTCATGGACTACTATTCATTTTCCGATTCATGTAAATTCACAAAATATCTTGCATATCCTCACTCGAAACACTTATCCCATCAGACACCTCATCACCATGAAGATTTCAATCTTTAAATTTTACATCATTAGTGTAATACTTTCATGAGATTTGGTAGCCTTACATAGGCCTCTTTTAATGAAGAAACATGCATTTACATGTGTTGCATGAACATACATCTTTCCAAGTTACACAGAGAAGAAATCACAATTGCTGACAAACCCAGAGTGCAAGCACAACTTCATCACACACACTGAACCACAGAGAGACATGCTGTAGCAAAGGAGACTCACCTGCCCCTGTGACAGTGATTCTTTCTCTTAGGGTCTTGGGTTTTGCATGGGTAAAGATATATGAGCAGAAATGGTTTGATTGCTTCTGGAAATTCTCATCCAGTTGGTTATCTGGCACTTCCTCAATATGGAGTAATAATGTTTTGTCACTTGTAGGCCGGTCAAAGACAAAGCACTTTCTTTTTGGAAAAAACTTCCTGATACATTCTCTGGGCATGTTGGAATTTTGGATTTGGGGATTCTTGCCTGCAGGAGTGGAAAGAGAGCAATCACTGAAGGAACAGCTTTCAGGTGAGGGGGCTGAGGACTTTCATTTCTGTGGATCTTTGCATCACTGTAACTACTGTGCCTGTGTATCTCCTATTATTGAATCACGCAAATCAACCTTATGCTAATCTATTCAGGACATGGAAAGTCCCCCGCCTCCCGCTTTATTTTTGTACAGAGCTAAGAGTGAAGGAAGTACTTCTGAGGAGGAAGGGGAGGAATCCATTCCAAGTGAAGAAACGACTGATTATTTTCCTTACCCTTCCGTGGCGTGCGGTGGATCAACTATTTATTAGATGTTTCTTGAATGATAGACTAATCCAAGAAATTGTCATAAATATTTTTCTGACATTATAGTCCCCATGTCAGAAATGGCATGTAATGTAATGTAATGTCAGTAATGTAATGGTAGACATAAAGATCTGTATGATATTGCTGAGAAAATAACCCGTGGAAGAAAAATGATACTCAGGACAGTAAAGAGAAGATTTATATATCAGAGTAAAAACGTACACATACTATAAATATGTTTGGAGATTACTTTGGCATACACCATCTCACGGTAAGGTTAGCCTAAATGAAACTAGGAGACCTCATCCATCCTCTGCGTCATTTTACATTGGACGTGGCTATCATACAAAGGGATTCTGGGCATATATCAGTAGTTCAACAAATATTTCTTGAAACAAAGAATAAATGATTAAATTTAAAAATGAATATTGCTTCTAGGTACCACCCATTATCCTCTCTGCTAAAATAATCTGAGTAACTAATTTGTTATATTAACATGACATATACGGGGTTAGGTTCTAGAATGAAGAGTGTGATACTATGAGGAAGAACATATTATGGGTCTGACAGTCTTACTGGAAGGTCATGGCAATGCTTTTTTTTCTGAACTCTTTATTGTATAAATAGCCTATCTATCAATATGAAGGATGTAGCCACGTATGCTGGTAAGATACACTGTGTTAAAGGTATTTCAAAAATTAGTTCTTTTGTTTATCTTGTGATTCTGTGTTTCCAATTTGATGGATTATATTTCTCAAATAGGAAAGGAGAAGCACTTAGACTTAATATGTAATATAAGTATGTGAGCCTTTTTTTCCCATGGTGTCCATTTTTCTAAAATCATTTGGTCTAATATTGGATTATAAATGTCCTCTGTGAGCTTAAGCTCTGGTCACTGGGGTTTTCCCAGTAACAATAGTGACTGAAGCCACACCCACCAGTCATTCACCAAGCACCATTAGCATGGCCTCAATCCAACCCCAAATCAAGAGTGACATCAAGTGCTGAATGTCAGAGCTCTGTTGATCCCATCTCCTACTGAACCTTCCCCCACCCTGGCCCTACTCTGATACCTGGAATCAACTTCAAGGCATTCTCCAAGTACTCATCTTCAGTGATGGGGTATCCATCTAACTCCAGCTCCAGCATGAAATCCCGTACAGCCCAAACAAAGTCTGGAAAGAAACTCACAAACTCGGCTGAGTTCTGTACTTCATCAGAGCTGGCAGAAGATGTTATCCTGATTAGCTCTGTTAGTTCAGTCACGTAGCTGGGATCTTAGCTAAGGAACGAGAAGTGCCCTCCAACACAATTTCCAGATCTCAACCCCAAACAAGTTTTATCAACATTCCCTTTTGCTCCATTTTCCCTTCTCATCAGCCATGAGAAAGGAGCCATGGGAAAGAAGAAACAGTGTCAGTTGCTATTCCCATAAACTCAATGAAACATGGTGCTTCAGTTCCTGGAAGGATACTGCAGCTGCTCCAGGGCCTGGTGGTTGATGGTGTTCATGCTGTTGTAGACAAGGATGCTGCTCAGAAGCACGGCCAGGGCAAAGATCCACGAGTCATTCTTGGAGTCACCCTAGAAAGTACATTGCATCAGGGGACTGAGGACACCCCTCCTCATTCTCTCATTCAGTTGTTCATTTACTATAACAGCTGTCCTGTAACTCAATAGTAAGGCAAATAACATAAATTTTCAAGACAGTGCTAAACGCAAATCTTTCTGGTGTTGACACTGACACCTCTCAGGGCCTCGGTTTCGTTAGCTGTTAACAGAAGGGAGCGACGTGAAATGTGTCAACTGTTTAATACAGTGCCTGGAACACAGAAGTTATGCAGTAATAAGTGGGCCATGATTCCTTTGCACTTTTTTTCTTGATCATGGGCTATATTAGGGACTAGTGCTATTCAACTAAATTCATCATCTATTCTTTGTGCATTTAGAAAACAGCAGATACTGCATCTGCTTGTGTGGATATAGAGTTTCATATGAGAGTCCCTGCCCTAGAGAGATGGATGGGGCAGATATACCTGGGAACATTTAAATACATTCCAGATGATAAACCGCCAGGCATGGAACCAAGTATTATAATGTAAAAGACAAAGGGGCAATTCCAAAAAAAAACAGAAAAAGTACTCTGTGCATTCAGAGCAAGAAGTAAATATGTCTGACAGTGATACGATGGTATTAAGACAAAAATAGCTGGGCTTTAAAGATTTGACAGAATGTGGATGTGTGGAGCTATAGGGATCACGCAGGTAGAAGGACCCACCGAAGCCGATCACAACTGCCAGAAAGTGTGGTCATATAGAGGTATTATAAGGTTACTTTATTTGACTGAAGTAGTGGTTACCCGTGTGGTAATAGATGACGAGGCTGAAAATGTGATTCAGGACAAGTCATGAGTGACTTTGGAATAGATTATATATGCTACCAAAATACACTACATGTAGTAAGGACAGCAAGTAGTTCCGCTCTATCAGTTTGCAATTTGGCGTGCTTTAGTTCCCTGACAAATGCAGTTAGATAACAAGAAGAAGACTATACAAACTAAAATCTAGTAGGAATCAGTAGACCATCTTGGGCTGACACTGAGGTGATTATTGAATATTTTAAATCTGGATTTTAAAATTCACAATTTCTTGATGCATGCCCCAACCCTTGCCTGCAGTGATGAAAGCCAAAGATTCACTGCTACTACTTTAATTTAGACGCAGATTAATATAAATAAGGAGAAAAGACTGATTGCAAGTGACACTGTGAAGACAAAATACCTACTATTATCCCATTTACATTTTTATAGTGGGTCTAGCTCATGTTTTTATAGAATTCATTGAAGGATTCATCTTCAGAGCCCCGAAACTCAGAATAAAATGTTCCTGGTATAGTGGAAGCTTTTCTGGAGAATTTAAAAATAGTTTATTCACTGAAAAGATATTTTCATGATTCCTACCTCTAACCCCATATACCTTAACCTGTAGAGCCAGTGGACTCCATGGATTATAGCTTCTACCAGGATGTCTTCCTGAACCTGAACAGCTGGGGTAAGGTCTCACTTTTTTTGTCCATGGCTCCCTGTACTGATAAGACTGCATATTTCTTACCTTCCCAACTCAGCTCTGGGCCCATACCTCACTCACTGTGATAGAAAAGCCCTGGAATTCAGATGCCCAATAAATATTTGTTAACTTGTATCTTTCACCCCACTGTTAAAAATAAGGCGATCTATCCCCAATAACGAAAGTATTGATCTTATTAAGGAATAAATTCAAGGTAAGAGATTTTAGCCTCATTATTCTTAATTGGATTTGCAGTTTATAGGAACATGTTATAAAAGTTGAATTGAGGTGGGAAATTGAGGCACCAGTGGAGTATCAAGAGCTTACTGGACTCCCCGCCTTACCTTTTCCACATCACCCAGGCCCTCGGTGTCCAGAAGGACCAGGGTGTGGCTCTCCTTGGAGGGGTGGGGCACACACCACATCCAGATGCCCTTAGTTTCAGACCTCACTGTGGAGCCCAGACGGAAGCCTGCAAAGAAAGAGGAGAAAGCAGCTCACAGTAAGAGCAGATAGTCCAGGCTGCCCAGCAGTTACTTTGGGTAAACTTGTCGGAAGGTGAGTGCCTGTCTCAGAGGAAGGTGCTTCCATTTCAACAAGGACAGAAAATCCAACCTCTGTACACATTCAGAACCTTCTCAAGAAGCACTTTGTGTCCCCTATTCACCTCCTAATATTAATGGCTCAAACTGTGTCACATTCCAGAAATAATGTTAGCTCTATTAACCTTTCTGTATTTATCTGCCACTGAAGAGCTCCCTTCTCCCCAACATTCTGATGGACTTTTGCCAGTGAGAGGTACCAGCAGGAGATCAGAAGTCAGCCTC
The DNA here is from genome assembly GCF_003031525.2 of Neophocaena asiaeorientalis asiaeorientalis. Lineage (NCBI taxonomy): Eukaryota > Metazoa > Chordata > Mammalia > Artiodactyla > Phocoenidae > Neophocaena > Neophocaena asiaeorientalis. Next base: position 2,017,726 of record NW_020173114.1, read on the forward strand.
CTGTTCCCCTGGCTTCCACCCTGGTGAGCCACAGTGTCCCAGTGTCTCTGTTCCTCTACTTTGGTCACATGTCCTTTCATTTAGCTCCAACCGGTAACTCTGGTCTCTGCCACATTCTGGAATCTACACATTGCCTCTTCACGCTACAGGAGTTATAAAGGCTACCTGGCCATTGTTCCTGCCACTCTCTGGCTACTCTGTACCTTCATTGGTTCCCTCTGGCCTGCTGGTGCCCTTGTAATTGTCCCTGCATTAAACATCTTCAGTTATCTTTAAATGGATTATCTGTGTCCTTTCGGGACGTGGACTGATAGATCAGCTTTTTTAGTTTCTTTTCCTCCACTTCCTCCTTGTATTTTCCTCATTTCTGTTCTCGTCTTCAAAAAGGGATGAATTCTTTGTTCACTGACTCACGTGGTGATATAATAGAAGGGAAAGCAGAAAAGACCTGTGAGAACTGCTTGCTTTTCTTTCCAAAGGCTTGAGCCCACAGGGGAAGAGGATATGAGGTATATGCCTTGGAAGCTGCAGGTAATGGATCTTGTCCAACAGTCCAAGATTTTGACCATATGCCATATGCCAATGCTCCCTTCAACTGAGAATGGAAATGGATATGATGAAATACCTAGGGGAGCATTGTTCAGCATGGCTCAGGCCCCTCAACTGCCACATCCTGTGCGTTCTGCTCAGAGAGGGTATAAGACCTGAGATGATCTGCACTCTTCTACATCGTGATGGGATTTGACTGCTTGCTGATTAATACAGAAAAATCTGAACTTTCCCAGGTAGAAAAGGCAAGGTGTAACTGGAGCTCATCAGTGCAAGTTATGTGAGGTGAAGAACAGGCAAGAAGTCATCACAAGGAGAAAGAGTAGTGACTTGGTTCTGCTCGCCGACTTTGGGTGCTAACTTTGCTTGTTTTTGTTCTTCCTGTAACATGACTGGGGTGGTGAGTCACAATTCAGGTGTTTTAAAACAAAACTAGGTTAGGTATTTCCTCAGTAAGGGAAATCACCTCCTTGTTACCTGATGTAATCTCAAGTAGAAAAACAAGAATGTTGTTGAAACCCCTTGTATGTATCTTTTTCTTAGAGTTCTCCAATCTTTAATCCCTCCAAAAATGACCCATTTATTAATTTAGACTGTCAAGGAAAAGTGTCCTCCCTGATTGGTGATCAAGTTCCTCTCAAAGAAAGACAAACATAAAATGTTTTGTTTGAAGCCAATAAGAGATTGCAAAGCAAAAAAAGAGAGAGGGAGAAAGAAAGAAAAAAGAGAGATGGGGGAGAGAGAGATACAGAGACAGAGATAGTTTGAGGGAGAGAGACAATGAGATATTCCCAAGGATCCTTAGAGTTTAGTGGACTGAGGTTCTACCCACTAATTGTGCTGAGCCGCTGGGCCACAGAGGAAGGCATTAAGAAAGAAATGGTGTGTGGTCTTCTTAGAACTGCCCAACAGGACATAGACGGATTGTCCTAAAAATCAACAAGAAACAAGTCAGGCAACTTGGTAGGAAAAAAAAAAACCCTTTTGAAATAGGAAATGCAAATAGCAAATATGTGATAAGGTGCTTAAGCTTATCTGTAGTGAGGCAAATAACATGCAACTACACAGACACCAGATCACCAAAAGTTAAAAAGTGTTTTTACCAAAATGTTGTAAGGATGTGGATAATTCTAAATTACTGCTAATAAGCATATAAACTGACAAAAAGCATAAAAGGCTTTAAATGTTTGATAAAGCTTAAAAGGTTTAAAAAGCTTAAAAGGTTTGATATTATCTAGAAAGGCTGAAGACATAAATACTTCTTGATTCAGCAATTCCACTTCTGGGTATAACATAAGGAAGTTAGTGTACACGCGCACCAGGATATAGATGGAAGAATAATCATGAGAACACCATTTGTTGTTCATCAGCAACAAATGGATGAATAAATTGTGGTATCCTCTGTCAGTTGCAAAGTACAAGCGAGTGAAAATAATTGCAGACACATATGACAAGCTAGATGAACCTCATAAACTTCTTATTGAGAATATGAAGCAAGATCCCAATGAATATCAGAATGAAGTTCCCTCTATAAATATTAAGGTATTTTTAAGAAATGTTTACATAGATTGTAAAACCATGTTTAAATAGGAAGAGCGAAAGAATGCACCATGAAAATCAAAACATTGGTGAGCTCTAGGAGGGTGTGAGAGGGTGTGATTTGTGCTTTGGAGTGTTGGTGATGTTTTATTTTTTGATCTGGGTGGTGATTGAACAGATGATCGCTTTTATCAACTTTATTATATGTATATATATTTTTATGCACTCTTCCATATGTTTTAGAGCTCACGTATTACAAAAGACTAGTTAGACAAAGAGAAGGGGTATCGTTTATCAAAGTTTTGCTGTGAAATTAAGCCAAAAAGAATGCATGAGATATGGAATATAGGGATTTTACTGTCTGTTCTTCCTTCCATCCCTTTTTAAAAATAAGACATGTTGAACAATATTTGTGTGCTGCTTGGAATGACTCTGGTTTAAAGCCAAAGTGAGGAAGGAGAAAGGAAGGGAATAACTGTTGAAGATGAGCCCCTGAGCAGATGGCAATGGATCAGGACGAATGAGGTGGCTGTTTCCATGGGGTTGGGGACACTTGATTACTGGACAAAAGAGTGAACACTGTGGGGAGATGGGTTTGAAGTTATAAATTTGGTGGTGAGAATCTGAAGTTTTCTTCAGTGGGAGGGGTTAGGCTCTTTCTTAACATGACATTAGAGGAGGATGATCCACAGCCTGTGTTACCACTGCTTCCAAGAAAATGGTCTTGAACAACACTAAACGACACTCACCGTGGTTCTGCCCTGCCAGGCGGTTCATCAGGAAGGATTTTCCCGTCCGATACAGCCCTACAATGGCCACCACCACCACAGGCTGAGAAATCTGGTCAAGAATCTTCAGTGCTTTTGGATTTACTGTCAGCTGATTGTTCTGGTTTTCCACCAGACGGATGGGGTCCATTATGGTGGATCCAGACGCCATGGGAAGCTGTAACCCAGAGGAATGACTCAGTAAAACACAAGATCCACAAGTTATCTCTCACGATGCACATCAGGCTTCTGCATTTGGAACTTATATATCAATTTCCTATGTTTTGTGTGCTTCTAAAAGGTAAGTATTTAGCCTAGTGTGACAAGGTCTGTACAGATACATTATGTACATCGTCTTATTGGTCCTTACATGAACCCTAAAGCAACCTTATCCATGTGACGCATACAGTGAATAGAATGAGAGAACAAAGCATTGATGATGGAGCCATGAGAACACTAACATTTTGGGGGTATGCAGAGGCAGAATGGAACATGAAGGAGATGAGGAGTGACCAGAGACGATTTCTGGAGTTCCAGAATGATTTGGTCACTCGTTAACTGCACAAACATTTATTGAGAACCTACCATGTGCTGGAGATTGTTTTAGGGGATCAGTATCAAACAGTGAACAAAATGGGTACAAATCCCTGCTTCATGGAGATCTAATCTAGTGGAGAAGACAGATAATATAGAAAGTGGAAAAGCAAAATACATGTATGTATATTAGAGGATGGTAAATGATCAGAAGGAAGTGAGAGGGAATGGTGTTTAGAGTGTTGGGGGTTGAATTCACATAGAATTGAATCAGGGAAAAACTTGCCAACAAAGGAAAAATGAATGTGATTGGTGACCTTGATGAGGATAGATGCACTGAATCGGTGGGAACAGGCTGGAAGAGGAGTTACTGTGAGGGAAAGGAGACACAAAGAATGCAGCTCTCCCTCAAACACAACAGGACAGACCTTAAAGGTACCTAACAAAGTTGTGCATGCAAGAATGAATTTATTAACTGAAATTACAGGACATTTCTTATTATTTAAGCTGACAGGGAAGAAAGGCAAGCAACCAGGGTGTTTTAAGGTCTGCCTACATATTTTCCAGTCTCACATCTGGGCCAGGCTCTACTTTAAATGATTTCATCACAATGATTGGGTGTTTCATGATCTCAAGAGACAGACAGCAGTCAGAGAGTTTTAACTGTCCGTTTATTTTCTCAGACAATACTAAGCAACATCCACATGTTCCCATACTTTACTAGCTGTGTGATGAATGGAAAGATTAATTTCTCTGTGCCTCAGATTTCTCTTCTGTAAAATGGTAACCCTAAAAGTAAAAGTCAGTGTGTCATTAGGGTCATTCGGAGGGTTAAATATCTCATAGTGCTTACAATGCTCTTAAAATTATGCTGGTACCTAGTAAGTTCTATATAAGTATTGTTTTAAAATTAAGTGTCTCTGAAGACAGAGAGGGTAATTTCTGAATGAAAGTGGAGGATTAACTTTGGCCTTAAACAGTGACACTTCCCTCCCTGGTTGCAAGCAAGTGGGAAGACACAGCCCATGAGGAAGATGAGCAGGTAGGGGAGGACCAGTGATAACAGCTGAGAAGTGATAACATGGATGGAGGGAGAGACAGGCTGGAGGAACTCAGAGCTGCCCTGGGATGTCCAAGTACAGGTTCTGGAGTCCGGCTGCCAGGGTTCAAACCGGAGGGTTTAAGTCACTTATTGTCTGTTGAGACCTTGAAAAAGGAAGTTACCTCCATAGCCTGCATTTTCTTATCAGTTTATAGGTAAAGCAACAATTCTTGCCTGATTCATTACTGTATAGCTGGTAACAGATAGGCTATCAATTATGAAAAAAGAATTTTCCTGGATTCATGTACTATTTCAATAATCAGCAATTAGGCATTGCGTTATAAAGTGTCAATGAATTCTGTAAGCTGCAAATTGCCAAGAAATATAAGGTACTGTATCTAAAATCTTTTTATTAGAAAAAACATGAATTTATTTAACAGCCTTCCTCTGTACAATTTCTTTTCATTTTCTATAGTGGATTGGGAGCAGAGATGGGGAGTAAAACATGACCTTTTACAACTGTGTTATGTGTTAATTAATAAAGGGAAACCTGGGGAATTCTCTGGCGGTCCAGTGGTTGAGACTCCGAGCTCTCACTGAGGAGGGCGCTGGTTCCATCCCTGGTCAGGGAACTAAGATCCCACAAGCTCGGGCTATGCCCCACCCATCCCCATCCCAAGGAAACCTCACTCACATGGAGTCAGCAGGCCAGAAGGGGGACGTCTCATGCAGAACTACTGCCTGGAGGTCAGTTACAGGAAGAATTGTCAATTACAGACCCCGGGGGAAAATCTTCCACCGGAAGGAGTCATCAGTGATAGTCCCCTATAGGAAAAGGTGTACATTACATCTCCTACAAGAATTGACTACCCGGCAACTCAGTCAATGAGAATCTGTCATCACCCTGAACTCTGACTTTTTACAAACCAACCTTCCCAGCCCCTTCCTTTTCTCTATAAAATAATGTTCTTTGTTGGACTTGCCTATGGCTTTTTCTATAGTTTGCTTGTCCCAAGTTGCAATTCCTCTGCTATTCCCGAATAAACTCACTGTTGCTGGTAAAATAACTTTTATTTTTAAGCTGAATAGCTATAAGCAAGAGAAATTGTAGAGCTTATTTCTGAGATTGAATATTGATAAAGCTTTGTGTAAGTCAATGAGTCTACAAAGATTCTTTTTTAATTCAAAGTATACTGAGGTACCAAAACCAGAAGCTTTTAACTTCAAAACTAAAAAGTGGAAAAGAACAGTGCTACTAGACGGCAGAGGCAATCAACAGTTTCCAAAGGTTACTGTTCAGGAGAATTATCTAAAGTGATAGTTAACATACCCCAATCCCTGTATTTTCAGCAAGTACCAGAAATTATTCTGATGCGATTAATGTTTGGGCCACACATGAAAAACAATGTATGATAAACAAACATGATTAGACCTTAACAGTTATTAATCGGTTTTTTTTAGTGAGAGTGAGATTGAATTATTCCGTATAATACAGTTCTGTAGTATTCGGATAATCAAATGTTAAGACAAAAATAATGCAGGGTCAGTTTAGGATTTAAATTGTCTCTACGTCAAGTACCATCTTTTCCCTGTTTCTCCAGTGCCCAGCGCGGCGCAGTCAGGATGTGTCCGAGGAGGGGAGGAGGGGCTAGAGGAAGGGACCGCACTCAGCCCCCCTGCAAGGGGCCGGGGGTTTGGGCCTTCAATTCTGAAAAGTATTTCAGCCCCCTTTCCTCAGAAGATATAGCATGCACTCCTCCCTCTCCCATGCAGGGCTTTTTGCTGCAGCCCTGCGTAGATGCTCGAGGAGGAGCTGCGCATCCCGGCGACACGCCTGGCAGCCGCCCCGGATCCAAAAGGAGACGCTGAGCTGCCCAAGCAACGCGCCCACCGGGGCGCACGCCCACCGGGGCGCACACGCTCCGCGCGACGCTGGCCTCCGCGGCCTCCCCTCCTGCAGTGTGGAACCTGCGCTGGGGGATTTATTGCTGTTATTTAATGGAAATGTGCTTGGAAGGTAAAGTTTAGCAGCAAACTTACGTGGCGCGGTTGCGGCCGGGGTCAAGTTAGCTGCTCCGGCTCGCCCCTGGGGTTCCTCCTGCGTCTGGCTCCTCTGGAAACCGACTCTTATTTAGAAGCTGAAAAGCCAGCAGATTATCAAAAGCCATTCCGTTATGGGTTGGGTTTATGAGAAACAGTATCGAAAGCGAAAGGACATAAGGACACGGCTTTTTTTTCTTTCTTCCTTTAATGGAAGCAGGAACCCGAATGAAGTCGGGGAAAGACAGGGAGACAGGGATTCCTCCACACCTGGCTGGGTAAACCCAACTTTGTCCCTTCTCCACAGGTGGCTTAGGTGTCCTTGACCCCATGGTGAACGTGGTCCAAATAATGGTAGGATGAAAGAGTTCAACAGACTGTCTCTCAGGGGCGTCTTTGTGAGAGAAGAGGTTTCTTTATTAATTTTTCTTCACTTGAAAAATGTTTCATTTGTTCATTTCCTTTCTCTTTCCTTTTTAAAAAAGTGTTGTTTTTTTTTAACCGCGGTGATTTTTTTTCCTTAGTAAGAAAATTACGTGTGTGTATAAAGTCCATGATTTTATAGCCCAGACATATTCACTATTATTTTGTTACAGTTCTTTTTTTTTCTTTTCCTTTCTTTTACTAGGGTGCATCCAGATTTGGGGGTTGGGGGTTGGGGGGAGGACTGTTTATAATTTGAGGGTGGATGCAAATTTGGGGGTTGAGAGTTGATTCAGATTCCTTCCATCCTGTTCTGTATCCTTTAAGGCATTGTACTTACCTACAACTTAAAAACTTGACTGCTGCTGTTAAGGAACCAGGCTCTTTTGCTCGAGGAGCTGCAAGCCAAAACACTGAGACGCTGAGGTTTGCAACAGGGAAAAATTTTATTTGTGAGGCAACCCAGTGAAGAGGCAGGAGAACAAGTCTCAGGTCTGCCTCCCAGAAGGAGAGGTGTTTGGAATACTTAGGGGACAAAGAAGCAAGGTGGTCTTAGACCTTGGGGAAAGGTGATCGGAGGTAGGTGAAAGGCGAGGTAATTGGAGTTCTGTGCAGGCTTATCTGAGTTGCATGCTTCTTCATGGGACGCCTGTGCAAATTCAGGGAGATTTGGTTTGAAATAGGTTGGAGAATTTGGGGCTGTGATGACAAAATTCACCTATGGGAAAAGCAAGTATATTCTGTGCAGACTCTGATCAGCCATGTTGGTTTCACCTTGTTTCAGCCAGTTTTGTTGTATTACAAGAGGAGGGATTTTTGATCTGTTCCCTTATCTGCTGTTCTGTAAGATGAGCTCAAGAATTTGTTAGTCACCAGTTTCTGTTACAGGTTTTTAACCCTATGGAGCAGGGTTTCACTACCACATGTATTTCAGACTGTAGTGAGGGGAAGGAAGGACAGGGAGAGTGTAGTCTCAAAGTTCTATGGCCAAGGCTCCCCAAGAGCAAGTGCTTTGACACATATTCCATATGCAGACTTATCTAGCTTCAAAAGCAGCTAGAAAAGTATAATAATCCTTAGCCAGATTGCCCTAAGCTTATTCTGTAAAGTAGAATGATACCACATTTGAAGGTGCAAAGCATGTTATAATTCTAAAAGTATATGCAACAATATTGGGGACAGATTTTTCTAGAATCTTGAGATGAAACTTGGCAGATTCAAGGCAAACCCAAGCTGGGAAAATTAGCGTGACCTCATAATTCCTGAGCCACCGAGATTGATTTAGGGGGAGATTGAGCACATGACCTAAGGCCAGATAAAGTTAATCCTTTTTCAGTTACCTGGATCCAAGAAATTTCTCTCTTTTTCTGTATCACTCTTGGTCTTCTTCTGACTCTCTTGATCTCATGTCTTCTGTTTTCATTAACTATTTGTTGTTGTCAATGAGGGTATAAAGACGTGTTTCAAGATGAAGACTGTAAGCCCACTTAGGTATGTTTGGCTCTGAAACATGATATATATTATTACTTACGAAGGGGTAGAATATATTTGGAGTCTCACTTCCAGCTTCCATGGTTGTAATTGCTTCAGGAAAAATCCAATAATATTGGAAAAGAAAGAATGATTAAAATGGGTTCCTAAACTGAAGGCAGTCACTGAGACTTGATTTAACTGAAATGAAGTGTTTTTCAGTTTCTATTAATTTAACTCCAGAAAAAGTGGTCTAGCATCTTGTTTTAGAAATTGTGCTTATTTGTCACCTAGTGTACTAAGCTTTGGGTGTAGTGAAAATTCTGAGAGGAAGAGTCTCATTTTCACATCCTGCTACTCAGATGTTAGTGAAAGACCACAGCTGTGGATGGGCCAGAGTTCTAAGCAGCTCAGACAAAGGCCAAACATACAATAAACATGGAGTCAAGCAAAAAACAAAACAAACAAAAATACATACCAGTTAAAACTATGCATTATAATGAGATAAGACAAGGAACAGAACCAAAATCAGGGATAAACCTAATGTTGGAACAATCAGACAGGGTGTTTGAAATCGCTATTATTATTATGTTGAAGGATCTAGTGGAAAGGTGAATAACACACATGAACATACGTAAAATTTTTTAAAGAATGGACACTATTAGTAGAGTTAAATGGAAATGCTATAAGACTAAAGCACAGTATCAGTGATTAAGACTTATTTTAATGGAATTAACAGAAAAGATGTGGACAAGTTGGTGGAAAGAATCAGAGAAACTGAGATAGATTGATAACAGTTAACCACATGGAAACACAGAAATCAAGAGAAAACAAATTATAACTGAGTGTTCAATAGCTGAAGACACCTCACAGGACAATGCCAAGAGGTTTATTGAGCACATAATTGAAAAAAATAAAGTAGAAGAAGTAAAGAAAGAGGCAGAAAAAATGTTTGAAGAGAAAATGTCCCAGAATTTTCCAAAATTAATAAAAGACAAAAAATGGCAGATCAAAAGCTCATAGAACCCTAAGGAAAACAAATATAAGATAAATATGACTATGCACCTCACAGACTAGCAATAAAAACCAAGCATAAAGAGAAAATCTTGAAACAATAGAAATATTACATACAGAGGAACAAAAACTACGATTGGAAACAAACATTGCTAGAAATTATATAAGCTAGGAGAAAGTGGAATAACATCTCTAAAGTATTGAATGAAAAAGTCCACCAGAATTATTTACACAGTCACAATGTTTTTAAAGTGAATGCAAGATAAAAACTTTTAAAGTATAGCTTTCGAACCCTTGTACCCTGTTGGTGGGAATGGGAATTGATGCAGCCGCTATGGAAAACAGTATGAAAGTTCCTCAGAAGACTAAAAATATAACTACCATAGCAAGGGAGTTCTCTTGGGCCTCATTATAAGAGCATTAAACTCATTCATGATTGTTCCGCATTCATGAACTAATCACTTCCCAAAGGCCTCACCTCCAAACACCAGCACATTGAGCATTAGGTTGTCAACGTATGAATTTTGGGGAGACATACACATTTAGATGGTAGTAGAAAAGTTCTCTAGGGAAACCAAAAGACAACAGGGAGACAAAACCAAAAACAGCAAGGAAATTTTAGTTCCTGACACCACACCCACAACAAGTGGTAAACACAACCTAACCTCTAGACAGATAATGTAAAACCTCACACTAAAGGCATATTTACCTTAGTTCCTTTAAACCTATTAAATCACGACAGCTTTCAAGAAAAAATTATGAGGCAAAAAACATAGTCTAAAGAGACGAATCAAGTATCAGAACCAGGCTCAGACATGGCAGAAATTTTGGAATTGTCAGACAGGAAATTTAAAATAACTATGATTAACATGTTAAGGGGTCTAATGGAAAAAGGGGATAATGAAATGAAAGAACAAATGAGTAATATAAGGAGAGAAATGGAAACTCTTAGAATCATAAGGAAATACTGGAAACCAAAAACATGATGACATAATGAACAATGACTTTGATAGGTTCATCAATAGACTGGACATGGTTGGGAAGGACTCTGAGTTTGGAGGTGTGTCAGTAGAAACTTCTCAAATTGAAAAGCACATCGTATTCAAATTGCAGAAAATCAAAGACAAAGAGGAAATCTTGAAAGGAGCCAGAGGAGCCAGAGGGATAGAATGCCTTACTCATAGAGGCACTAGGTAAGAATTACGTCAGACTTTTCAGACTTTTCTTCTTGCTTGAAAGCATACAAGCAAGAGGAGAATGGAGTGAAATATTTAAAATCTTGAAAGAAAAAGCAACAACAAATTAGAGTTCTGTATCTACTGAAATTATTCTTCAAAATGAAGGAGAAATAAATACTGCATAGTAACAAGTTGGCCTTCCTCTCTTCACTGGCATGGTATCAGAAGAGGCAACACCACCACCACCTGATAGTAAGGAGATCATCTCCCACTGGAGTTGGGGGGCGGCACATGGGTCAAAGTAACTAGGCATGCCCACCCTTTATAGACAAGTTGTTATCAGTGGAGGACTAATGGGACCCACCCCCACCCAGCAGTAACAAGGAACCCCTCCATCCAAGGCATCCAGAGAGGCTGAAGTGGGAATTTACACTCACCTCACAGTAATGGTATGGCCATTACTCCTCTTTCTTTGCCAGCAAATAGAATTTGATTTCTTATAAGGGGTCACTGGACAATTTAAAGTCTGCTCTAAAATTAGAGTATTAGCCAAGCTATCAGGAATAAAGGCTTAGATCCTAAAATGACCAGTCATTGTATAAATAGAATGTGAGAACATATTCAACTCTGAATTGAGACAAGTTGGGCAAGGACTCAAGAATTCTTTCCCCCTGCCTTCTCTAACTATCTTAGTCCCTCTGATTAATTTTTGTAAATGATAAGATTTAAATTTTATCTTGTTTATGAATGTAAAATTCTGGTATCCATTTTGGAAAAATACCGGAGACTTTATTTCCTATTAATATAAGTGAAATTAAAAGTAAAAGTAGAGCAAGGCTACTTTGAAGTAGGACTAAAGTTCAGAGTCAGCTCCTTTTTCTCTGACCAAGAAAATCCAGTTATTATCAGGGAACCAAAATTAGTTCCAGAGACAATTGAACCTCACAATTTTTTTGTATGAAGTAACCAAATTTCCTGCTTATCTTTTTTTTTTTATAAATTAATTTCTATTGGAGTATAGCTGCTTTACAACATTGTGTTAGTTTCTATTGTACATCAAAATGAATCAGCCACGGGCTTCCCTGGTGGCGCAGTGGTTGAGAGTCCGCCTGCCGATGCAGGGGACACGGGTTCGTTACCCGGTCCGGGAGGATCCCACATGCCGCGCAGCGGCTGGGCCCGTGAGCCGTGGCCGCTGAGCCTGCGCGTCTGGAGCCTGTGCTCCGCAATGGGAGAGGCCACAGCAGTGAGAAGTCTGCGTACAGCAAAAAAAAAAAAAAAAAAAAAAGAATCAGCCATACATATACCTATATCCCTCCCTTTTGAACATCCTTCCCATTGAGTTCACCACAGTGCCTTAAGTAGAGTTCCCTGTGCTATAGGTATGTAGTCTTTTGTTATCTATTTTATACATAGTATCAATAGTGTATATATCTCAATCTCCCAATTCCTCCCACGCTCCCTTTCTCCCTTCGTATCCATACATTTGTTCTCTATGTCTGTGTCATTATTTCTGCTTTGGAAACAGGATGATCTATACCATTTTTCTAGATTCCACATATATGCGTCAATACACGATATTACAATACATTATTGTTTACTATAGGAACGACGCCGTACAGCAGATTCCTAGAATGTATTCCTCTTGCTCACCTGAAACTTTATACTCATTGATTGGTAACTTCCAATTTCCCCCTCCCTACGGTGCATGGCATCACCATTCTACTCTTTGATTCTATGAATTTGAATATTTTTGATACCTCATATAAGTGAATCATGCAATCATGCAATATTTGCCTCATTGTGACTGGATTATTTCATTTGACTGGACATTTCATAATGTCCTCAAGATTCATTCACGTTGTTCCATATTGCAAAATTTCCTTTTTAAAAAGACTAAATAGCATTCCATTGCATGCATATACCATCTTTATCCACTAATCTGTTTATGACCATTTAGATATTTCCACAATTGGTTATTGTGAACAGTGCTGCAATGAACATGGGACTGCTGATACCACTTTGATGTCCTTATTTCAACTCTTTCAGGTAAATAATGAGAAGTGGGATTGCTGGATCATATGGTAGCTCTACTTTGAATTTTTTGAAGGTACACCACACTGTTTTCCATAGTGCTGAGACATTTTGTATTCCTGCCAATGGTGTGCAAGAGTTTTCTTTTCTTCACAGTCTCACCAACATTTGTTGTCTTTTGTTTTTTCGATAACAGCCATTTTAACAGGTATAAGGTGATATTTCATTGTGCTTTTGATTTATGTTTCCCTAATAATTTGTGATGTTGTATATTTTTTCATATACTTGTTGGCCATTTGTACATCTTTGGAGAACTGTCTACTTAAGTTCTTAAGCCATTTTTCTATTGGGTTAGTAGTTTTTTTGCTATTTAGTTGTAAGAGTTCTTATATATTTTGGAGGTTAACCCCTTATCGGTATATTGTTTGGAAATACTTTCTTCTATTCTATAGGCTGCCTTTTCACCCTGTTGATTATTTTCTTTACTGTACAGAAGCTTTTTAGTTTGATGTAGTCCCAATTATTTATTTTTGTTTTTGTTGCCTATGATTTTGGTGTCATAGCTATGAAATCTTGCCAAAACCAATGTTGTGAAACTTTATGTTTTGTTTTAGGAGTTTAACAATTACAGGTCTCCCATTTAAATCTTTATTTCACATTGAATTGATTTTTGTTTATGGTGTAAGAAAAGGGTCGAAATTCATTCTTTTAAATGTGGTTCTCTATGATCTCCAACACCATTTATGGAAGAGATTATCATTTTCCCATTGTGTATTATTGGCAACCTTGTCAAAGATCACTTGATTGTATATGTGTGGATTTATTTCTGGGCTTTCTATTTTGTTCCATCGGTCTATATGTTCTCTTCATGCCAATCCCATACCATTGTGAATAGTGTAGCTTTGTAATATGTTCTGAAATCAGGAAATGTGATGCAACCAGCTTTGTTCTTCTTTCTTAGGATTGCTGCGGCTATTTGAGGTCTTTTGTGGTTGTATATGAATTGTAGAATTGCTTTTTCTATTTTTGTAAAAAATACTATCAGAATTTTGATAGAGATGACATTGAATCTGTAGATCAGTTTGTTTTGTAAGAATATTTTAACAATATTAATTTTTCCAATCCTTGAACATAGGATGTTTTTGCATTTGTGTCTTGTTTACTTTCTTTTATCAATATTTTGTAGGTTTCAGTATTCAAGTCTTTCATCTCCTTGGTTAACTGTATTTTTTTTGATGCTATTATAAGTGGGATTGGTTTTTTAATTTCATTTTCAGGTAATTTATTGTTAGTGCATGGAAACGCAACTGATTTTCTTTCTTTTTTTTTTTTTTTTTGCAGTACGTGGGCTTCTCAACGCTGTGGCCTCTCCTGTCACAGAGCACAGGCTCCAGACGCGCAGGCCCAGCAGCCATGGCTCACGGGCCCAGCCGCTCTGCGGCATGTGGGATCCTCCCAGACCGGGGCATGAACCCGTGTCCCCTGCATCGGCAGGCGGACTCTCAACCACTGCGCCACCAGGGAAGCCCGGGATGGTCGTTTTAGAGAACATTTACTGCCTCTTATAAATCTCTTCCCACCCAGCCTCAATTTTAGCTGGTGGAGAGATCCTTTAGAGGTGAGAAGGAAGCTGCTTCAATTGGAAAGTTAGTAGTGTTATCCTCTTTGTTTTTTATCAGAGTTTAGCTTCACTGGTTTCACTTTTCTCTCTCCCTAGCAATTTGGATTTGACCTTATTCCTCCTATGTCCTGAGACTTTCCAGATTTTCTTCTGAGGCCCAATAATAAAAATCAAAGCTAGCAGGCGACATCTGCAAAGAAATAGACTGAAATGAAACTGAGAGTCCAAGGCAATCACTCAGCAGAGAAATCACTGAGAGCTATGCTAGTGAGAGAGTCTGACATGATTTCTCAACTGGAAACTTTATTTTTTTTTAATTATAATAGCTATTTTAATATTTGACAATTTCTTGGTATTTATTTGTGTTTGACATTTGACTGATGTTTTTTTAAATTTGGAAATACTTAAGAAATAATAATTACAGTTTTGATTTGTTATTTAATTATCAGTAAAGTTATATGAATATGACAGTTATATTCATATCATTAATCTATTTTTCCACTTGTTTGTCTTCTTTATTGGTTTATTTGTTTCTTTATAGAACTTTACACAGATGTAGAGAACAAATGTATGGATACCAAGGGGGAAAGGGAGGGTGAGTGGGAGGAATTGGGAGATTGGGATTGACACATATACACTATTGATACTATGTATAAAATAGACAACTAATGAGAACATACTGTATAGCACAGGGAACTCTACTTAATGCACTGTGGTGTCCTAAATGGGAAGGAAATCCAAAAAAGAGGGGATGTATGTATATGCATTGCGGTTTCATTTTGCTGTACAGTGGAAACTAACATTGTAAAGCACTTGTACTCCAATAAAAATTAATTAAAAAAATAAAATGTTGTTAGGGCAAAAGAAAACATAAACAAAGTTAAAAAGGGAACAACTGAGAAAAAAATATTTGCAATCTAGATAACAAAGAATAAATTTCAACTGGAAGCTTTAACGTCTATTATTAGAAGACATCTTAGAGACTGCTTATAATAAAAATGAAAGAAAGGTCCATTGGATCAATTAAAATAATGTTATTTGCTTCATGTTTGGGGCCAGTTTGAAAAGCATTAGGATGAGAAAACCTAATATAATCATTTTCTAGGTCAGGTTAGACTCAGTCACAATGGAGCTGGTTACTCATGTTTAGTGAGTGAGGACTGTAAGTTCTTTGAGGGAACGACTATGTCATACATTTTGGAATTCTCTTTACCTAACCCAGGTACTGGCACTTAGTGCTCAATAAATAATAAAAAATAATGAGGATAGATTCCATTTTTTTGCACACTTGATTCATACCCAGTGACAACTTCTTTACAGAGATTAGCCCCTCTGAGTCTTATTACAAATACTTTTACCACAATATTAGAGAGGTTTAATAATTTGTTAAAATCACAAGGCACTAAGTATGATTTGAACCCCAAAAGTTTTCTCCAGAACCCATGCTATCAACCATCTCACTTAATGCCTCTGTGTTTGCTGAGTGAACAGTAATAACAGTAATGGTTCTTATTTATCAATTGCTTCCCAGGCCAAACTCTTTACATATATAATTTGAGACTCATAATAATGCTTTGTGATATGGGTAATTATTATCCCCACTGTCCCAGGAGGTAAGAAATATGTTGACCTAAATGTTCTTTATTCAGTTTAAAGGATTATGTACCCTACAAATGTTGAGTGCAGTGTTCTATGGATATTTAATAGAACCCAACAGAATTCAGTGGAATTCCTTTCTTTGCTCTTCATTCCATTCTCTGTCTCTGAGTTTCCATCTGGGTATACATACAAATATATACCAATATAATATAAATATGAATAAAATTAATCTTTACCTGAAATGGGACATACTCTTCAATTGAAGAGAGAGTTACATAATAAAGTACTAAACGGGAAGATTAGAATCGGTGGGAATAAGAAGGGCGAGTGTGGACTGAACAAATTGTAATGCTAAAGCTATAGTGGATGCCCATTTAAAATATTATCTCAGACTTATGGTTAAGCGTTATGTCCCAATCGGGAGCAGAAGGACCATCCAGGGAACATTTAAAACTGTTACAGGCAGAAGTGATGAGGTTTTAAATGAATGGTCCTGGGTCAATGAATACCCATAAGGAAAAACAAGGAAATGACTTCTACCTCATACCATACACAAAAAGCAAGTCAGCGAGATTGTGGAATTCAAAATAAAAGGCAAAACAATAAAGTCTCTGGAAAATAATATGGAAAAATATTTTCAAGTGTTTGAGGATAGGGAACTTTTTTTTTAGGACACAAAATGTTCTAAACATAATTGTAAAGACTGATGGATTTGACTATATAAAATTAAGTTGTTTATCAAAAGACACCATTAATAGAGGAAAAAGGCAAAGCACGCATGTGAGAAGACATACATAAATGATAAATGACCATATATAAATAACTATATAAATAACTTCTATAAAGATAGGTACTCAATAGAAAAAAGGATAGGATACTTAGGCTCTGCAAAAAGAAGATATCCAACTGATCATAAACATTAGAAAAGGGTCTAGTATCATAAATCGTAAGAGAAATCAAGGGAGCATCACTAGGATATTGTGCATACCTACCACAATGGCTTAAGTTAACAATACTGATGATTGCAAATGTAGACTAATATATGGAGCAACTGGAATGCTCAGACATTGCTCCTGAGTAAATTTAGTACAACCACTAGGGTAGCCTTTGATGTTGATATTGATGGCACCAGGAGATGTCTCCTGGTGCTTATGCCCTTGTGTAGTCCCCTCCACATTAAATACAGGCTTGGTCTTGTGACTTGACAATGATACATCAGCAAATATGACCCAAGGTTGTTTAAGTCTCCTGAATGGAGACTTGTGCTTTTGGAGTCGAGCCTCTATAAAGATCAGGCTAGACCACTGAATGATGAAAATTCCATGTAAAGAGATTGGTTTCTGTCTGCCAACAATCACCACCAAGACCCCAGAGATGTGGAAGAGTCCACCTTGTATCCTCGACCTCCAGCTATTCACCAGTAGAAGGTAGTAGCTACATGAGGGTAGCAGGTGAGTCTAGCAGAATAATTCACCCAATTCACAAATTTGTAAGAAATAAAATAATTGTTGTTTTGAGCCACTAGGATTTGAGTGTTTATTATACAGCAATAGAAAATGGAGTCAACCACTCTGGAAAACTGGCTGGCATTATATACTAAAGTTGAATATAAGTACTCTATGGACTTGACCATTTCAATCCTAAGTACATTACTATCAGAAATATATGCACATGCATATCAGAGACATATATAGAATGACCGTTTCATAAGTATTTATAATATCGCCAAACTGAAAATTATCCAAATGTAAATCAACAGTAAAATGGATAAGTGGTATGTCTGCACATTATATACTAAAGTTGAATATAAGTACTCTATGGACTTGACCATTTCAATCCTAAGTACATTACTATCAGAAATATATGCACATGCATATCAGAGACATATATAGAATGACCGTTTCATAAGTATTTATAATATCGCCAAACTGAAAATTATCCAAATGTAAATCAACAGTAAAATGGATAAGTGGTATGTCTGCACAATGGAATGTCTTATAGCCATGAAAATGACCATACTACACTTATACCCAATACTGAAAATAATCTCCAGATTGTCATGAGTGAGAGGAGTTGGACCCAATAATATTCATTCCATTTATGTGAAGTTCACAAACAAGCAAATCTAATCTCTGATGTTATAAGTCAGAAAGTAGTTATTTTAGAACTGGAAGGAGGGGCTATTGATTAGAAGGGGGCACAAGAAGACCTCTGACGTATTGGTGCAAAATGAACAGGGTGGTTGTATTCATTTTCTGATATTTCACCTACTGTGTACTTTTGAGCTGAGCAATTTTCTGTTCCTATCTTATACATACACTAACATATTTTTAAAATGTTACGGGACATGTCTTTACCCTTATAAAAAAGCCAGTTGGGGCCTATTTTATGAATGTGTTCTCCCCACAACAAAGAAAAACAAGATGACTATGCCCTGCCTTGCTTCTTCCCCAATGTCACAGTCATCTGATAATATTTAGATGACTTTGTGAAATAACTGGAAAATGTAAAGCCTAGTCCAAAGTAAGTTTCTTACCCGCACTTTCGGGAAAATTGGCTCAGATCCTAAAATGTTGGGTCACTGTGTCAACAGAGTTTGGGGCCACATCAACCCTAATTTGAGAGAAACTGGGCAAGGACCCTCCTATCCTACCTGTCTCTTTTCTTGCCTTCTCTAACTTACCCTAAGCAATATTTTTCAAATTATAAGGTCTCTAATTCATCCCTATATTTTTCATGAATGTAAAATTCTGGTGTCAAAGGTAAATTTGAAACTTTAGTTCCTGTTACTACAAGTGAGATTGAAAGTGAAAGTAGGGCAGGGCTGCTTTGAAATAGGGCTAATGCTGAGAAATCACCTGTTGCTTCTCCTGACCAGTACCATCTGTTGTTTTCATCAGGCAACCAAAAAAGAATTCCAGGAACAGTTGACTCTTCTTGTGAATTGTGTGTAATATAAGGTAAATAAAAGTGAACAACACCTGCCGGAAAAAGCTCATTTCCCTATCCCCTTTTCAGAGGGTTTCTTTGGTAACAAAGAATCAGTGTCTTTTCTCTAAACTTATGAATGTAAATAAAACTCCAGGGTCTAAATAAAACCATTGGCAGCTTTACAAACCAGAGGAGTCTCCAAGTGTTTGGGCTTCACCCCTATTGAAGTATGAACACCCAGAAACCTAGAGCTTCAGGTTTCCTGACAATTGAGAACTTAGAAATGTTTTATTATTCTTTCAGATGAGAGCAATTAACTAGACAGTAGCTACTTCAATTTTCAAGTGAGATTAGGGTGAATTCTTTAAAAGAAGGTATAGGAAGTTCAGGATGTCACAGCAAACTGCTGCACAGTACTCTTGGGAAAACAGGATACCATTGATCCAAGGAAACATGTCACGTACTGGCTAAAAACAGTGCAAAAGGATGTTACCTGCTTGGCTATAGAAGAAGTGTGAAATTTTATCCTGACTTTCTAGTCACTTTCAGCCTACCTATATGCATGTACTTGGTTCTTTTTTCTCAATAATAAGTCTTCCTTCTTTTCGAAATCGTTATGGGGAGGATGTTCTCTGTTGATTAAACTTTTAATTCACAACAATATGAAGTAATTGAATTTGCGCTCTACCCCCAAACCTTTTTCCAGATGAACTAAAGTTAATATTCGTAATAAATTTGGCATGTTGGTTGAGAATAATTCAATTTATGGTAGGTATAAAATTATTCTATCAATGAAATACTTATAAATCAATAATCAGTATAGAAAAGCCTGGAATAATATATTGTATACTCCAAAATCAACCTTATTTCTCACTAATTGAAGGTATTAGAGATTATTTTTTATTTTTATACGTTTCTGAATATTGTGGATTTTTTCAATGACTACAAATTATTTTATAATAGTAGAAAAACATACCCAACAAAAAGTAATTTTCCTTTTGAAAATCATTTATTCAAGGAATATTTTTTTGAGTATCACAATCCGTTGGCCATTCATTTTTTAGAGAAGTATTTAATAAACAATGGCACCATACCTTAATGTTCAACTGTGTACAGACAGGAAGTTGTTATATTAAGGTAGGTCATGTAGGAAAGATGGCTTGGAATGAGGGATTGTACTGGTCTCCTTGGTTTGGACCAAAACCAGTCTCATTTGTTATGATTGCACCATCCAATGTTTTTATCCTAGCGGGCAAACAAGAAAACAAATTATTATATTATCCATGTAGTAATTTAAAGTATTTTTCAATAAGCAGTGTGCTGTGTGCTTCCAATCTGCCTCTGGTTTAAACCCATGGGGTCACTAATGAGCATGTGAATTGCCCTAATCTGGTATCATCACCTTAGGAGTTAGCAGAGGAAGTATTAATTTCTAATTTACAACAAGGAGTTTATTAATTGACATAAGGGTTAGCAGAAATAATGAAGTCATTAGTGTTGAAATTATACGATAGCTTCGGAGAAGTGATCAGAACCTGATACCCTGCCAGCTATGCATATTCCAGGGCTAGAACCTGAGGTCCTGCTTCTCGCCCCAGAGAGAGAATCCTGTCCCTGCCACAGAATCTCACTGCCTCCACCTGGAGATGAATCTTTGCTGCACACAGAGGGACCTCCCCAGACTGTACAGTGATTGTTTAAATGCTCTCACCTTCTTGTTATTTTCAAGGTACACATATGTTGCAGAATTTAATCTGAGACTGAGGAGGCCACAAGAACCCACCTGACACTCTTGCCAGCTCTCCTGAGCTTCCTTCAGCTCTTTCCTGCATTCTTGGAGGGAGGCCTCCTCTCTCTCTCTCTCTTTTTTTTTTCTTTTTTGCATTTCTCATAATTTCCTGCCCCTAATCCCTACTTCATCACAGAAGTGTTTCCTTAAGAAATACCCTGTTTTGAGACCAAGCTGACAGGTGAGAAGACAGCATAAACTGTCTTCAAGCTGAAGATAAGGCTGAGAAGTAAGGAGAGAATTCTAGGAATGGCAGAGCTTCTGACTTAGTGTATAAAATACCACATGCAAGGATGGTTGAGAAACTGGCTTCCAAAAAATTTGTGAAAAAGTTACTTGAAATAGATCTTTTATTCCTGCAATGTCAATAATTATTAATTAGTTTTCAAGTATGTGAGAGGCCTTTTGCTTGGAACCTTTTCTTTGTGTATATAAAATATGACAACAGATGACAACTTATGCTTGAACTTCAAAATGGGTGAATATTGCTTTCACTCAGCTTCATTGTCCTTTGTCTCACTCTTGACCCCTTTCTAATCGTTAAACATCTCTAATTGAATGTCAACATTCTTGTGTTGAATGTTGCATATTCCATTTACTGGTCATGTATACTGGGCAGATTGATGGGGACACAGCACTTTTCCTTGCCCCTTTATCCCCTTTCTAGACCATCCAGACATGCAGTATGGAGCATATTTCTCTAGATGAGACCAGTGGGCTTCAGGACTTGCTCAACTCTCAGACTTCTCATTCCAGTGCTGGTTGGAGAAACTGCAAGGTGACTAAGAATTACCTCACCTCCCTCAGGAAAGCAGAGCTGTGCTCCTCCGCCTTTAGAAGGAAAGAAGAAATGAAGACTGATTACAGAGTTGCTGTTTCATGGCTCAATGGATAACGTTCAGATTCTACCACGCTGTCAGCCTGTGTGTATTATGTGCACTGAGATATTGGTTCTCGTAGAAAAAGCATGATTTTATTTCAGCAGAAGCACCTGAACTGATTTAAAAAAACAACAACTACAGTGGAACTATGAGGGGTTTCCATGATTCTGGTAATTTCTTTACTGTTTTAAACACCATAATTACCCTGTGAGACAAAGGCAATAGCTTAATTCCTGGTAATTGTCATGGAAGGAAGCTTGAGGACACAGAGCATATAGAGTTTCTGTCCCTAAGAGAACAAGACAACAGGTTCAGATGGGAGAGCATGTCCTTTCTGCCTTGGTGATTCCCAACTGCACTAGTTCCTAAAACTGTGTCCAGTATTTTGAGATCCCTGGGAAAGCAGGGAATATAATGGGGACATAGTAAATGGAATGGCAGTTCTTGTATTTACTCAGCCTACACTGGTTGTTTATGTGGTGGGCTCTGCACTGGCAACTCACAGTATATGATTCTGACCAATACATGAGATCAAGAGACAGTAGGGGAGACAAAAGTGCACAGACAATTTCAAGTTCACAGTTATATAAAAAGTGTTGTTTCAGGAGTGACAACATGCAAGGCATGGCAGCACAGAGGTGGGTCACCCCTTCCAGCCTCAGGAAGTTAGGAAGTAGGGGATCATAAGGAGGAACAGAGGTTAACAAATAAGGGGTATCAGATGAGGAAGCACGAGTGTCTTTTTAAGACAAAGGCCCAGAGTTAAGAGAATATGTCCGGCTTGTAGAATTACAAGGAGTTCATTCTAGCTACTGCAGAGTCTAAGGCAGTAGACAGCATAAGAGCTCCCCCCAAAATGGAGTTGACCCTGAAGAAAAAATTTTCTTCTAGTTCACTAACTTCACAAATCTGGGGCTGGAATTTAGACGCCATTCCAGCTAACTTCCCATATGATTTAGTATCTAAAGAGATTAGGGGGATTAGAATTTTAAAGCGTTATTGAAAAACCAAATATTGATGAACCCACAGTATAATCAAAACTCCACCACATATACTGAGCACAGAGATATGCTTTGGGACAAAGGTGACTCATGGTTCCCAGTGACAATGATCCCCTCTTTTGGGGGTCTTAGTAGTTGCATGGGTGAACAAATAAGAATAGAAAAGTTTTGAATGCACCTGGAAGTTACTATTCAGCTAGTCTTCTGGCATGTTATCAACTTGTAATAAGAGATTTTTGTCACTCGTTGGCTGGTCAAGGACAAAGCACTTCCATTTTAGAAAGAACCACCTGATAAAATCTGGGCATGTTGGAATTTTGGATTTTAAGACTCTTACCTGCAGTTGTGGAAAAATAGTGACCATTGTAGGGGCAGCCTTCAGGCAAGGGTGTTGAGGACTTTCATTTCCAGGAATCTTTGCATCTTTGTAGCTCCTATGCTTTCAAAACTCCTTTAATCCAATGTAGTGTTACCTTATTGCAAATCAAATTTGTGCTAATCAAGCAAAGACAAGGAAAATCATTTTCTGCACAGGCCAAGAGTCAAGGATGTACTTCAAGAGAGAAAGGAGAGGCATGCAGCACAAGTGAAGAAGCTTATGGTTGGTTTTCTTAGCACTGGTATGGAGTTTGGTGAATTAAGTACTAATTAAATGTTTATTGAATGATCGATTAATGAAAAATATGGTCATAATTCTTTGTGATCCTAATATCTCCATGGCAGAAATGAAGTGTGGGCCCTAAAATAAAGTAATAAACTAATGCCAGAATGAAAACAACATTGTTTGTTAAAATGTCATGTGGAAGAGAGTGATACCCAGGTCAATAAAGAAAAAACTTAGAAATCAGAGCTAAGTATATATATATATATATATATCTCATACACAATTGTGCATTTGGGGTGTTTTGTTTGCTTGCTTTTGTTTTTTGTTTTTACTGCAAAGGAGGATAGTTATCCAAGCAAAGAAGCTTCAAACTTCAATTAAACAGGTAAATTAGATTATTAGATTGTGTAGATGATCAACAGTTTACAAAAGTTATTATCCATAAGTCATCTAGCATGATGATAAAAAATGTCCCAAATCCCTATTTGCAGCAAGTAACACAGCTAATTTTGATGTAATTTGTTCATGGACCATGCATTTAAAAAGTGCATGGTAAACAAATAAGAGTAAACTTTATAGTTATTTTTAACAGTTGGTGAGTGTAAACGAGATTAAATTATTCCATGTAATATAGCTTTGTAGAATTTATGAAACTAAATATAGTTAATACAAAAATAAGCAAGAAACTATATCCTGGGATATATTGTCTGAAGGTAAGGACCCTCTTGTCTTTTTTCTAGGTTTCTCCAAGGCTTGCCAGGGGGCAGTTAGAAAATGTTTGAAGGAGGGAGGAGGGGTGGGATGAAGCCACCCCACGCAGCACCTCAGCAAAGGGGCTGGATTTTGGTCCTCAGTCAGAGAATGGACTTCAGCCCCCTTTCCGCAGTTGAGGTACGATGCGCTCCTGCTCCTTTGCAGGGCTTTTTGTGCAGCCCTGGGTGGATCTCGAGGGGGAGCAGCGCCTCCCAGAACAAGGTGCCCTCGATTTGGCCTCGCAGCCGCGACACACCATCGCCCTGCGCGGCCGCCAGCTGCCTTCCGGCTTGCAGTCTGGGGCCGGGATGGGCGGGGGTTCTGTGCGGTTGTTAGTTAACGGAAAAGTGCGCGAATGACCACATTTGGGAGGGAATTTATTTGGCGCGGGCGCTGTAGCTGGAGTACAGGCTCTCAGTTCTCACCTGCCTTTGCTCGCCCCTCGCCCTCTTCCTGCGTCTGGCTCCTCCGGAAACCGACTCCTCTAGAAGCTGAAAATCGAACAGGATGTTAAAGCCGGTGGGGATAAGGAGAACCGAAAGTAGATGAGCTTATTTTGTGGCTTTAACTGTTGGAGTTATTTTGTGGCTTTAACTGTTGGAGTTTTTTTTTTTTTAATCAAGGTTGGAGATCGGTTTGTTGGGTGAGGCTGTGGCAAGTCCGCGCGGTTCCTCAACACCTGGCGTTGGAAACCCAAGCCTGGCCTTCATTTACAGTTGGCTTAGGTGTCCTTAGCCCGCCCTAAATACAGAACAGCAGGCGTGAATGTGAACAAAGTAACTGTAGGATGAGATAGTTCAACAGCCTGTTTCTCAGGGGTGCTTTGTCGGGAAAGAGGTTTAAGGTTTTGTTTGTGTGAATGGTATTTTTGGTAATTTTTACTTACGCATTTCTTGTTTTTTCTTTGCTCTCTCCTACAGGTTTTAAAAAGAGTACTCTTGTAGTTAACCTGCCTTCTCTATTCAGGACAATAAAAATATGTGCAGTATGTACGTGCATATATAAAACCCTTGATTTTATAGTCCAGAGATAATCACTACGATTTTGATGTACATTCTTCCTGATTTTTTTCTTTGTTTATGCTAAGGTGCATCTGGATTTTGATATCTTGAAGCTTATATAATTTGGGATTCTGCTTTAAAATAATAAAAAGTAAAAATTCAAAAGAAAATATTTTAAATTAGCAAATAAATTCTAAGTAACATTTTCTTAAAGCTGACAATGCTACAGAATTTTATCTCAGCTTTTACTTTTTACTTCTGTTAGAGTACTTCCTTATCATATTTAAATTTCATTGTGAGCAATAATTCCAGCATTCTCAATAAAGTTGAGGCATACAGAAGAAACATTTTAATGCACTTTAAAATTTCATTCGATTATACCGAGCAACAGAATGACGGTTATAATTAAATTGGCCTTTTATTATAGGCCAATTATAGGCCTCTGTTGTCTTCTGAATAGATATAGGTAGGAGCTGTTTTGCTAGAACAGTGTGGTCTTTGGTTCATTAGCTACCTTCCTATTTCCAAAATGCTCTGAGTGAATTGGGAAGACCTTAAGAGTCTTTCCCAATTTCACCAATATATTTTTGTGAAATTGGCTCTTTGACAGTAGCGGAGGTGAAAACTAAGTACTAACATTTAGATGTTAGAGATTCACTTTTCACAGCTTTAATCAGGTTCCTAATATGGCAAACTTGTATCATAAGTAATAGAATAAAACACCATGTAAATAGAATTTCATACTGAAATTATTTTAATATTGAGTTATAATTCATGTACAATATTATATAAGTTACAGGTGTATGAAATAGTGATTCACAATTATTAAAGGTTGTATTACATTTATAGTTATTATAAAATATTGGCTATAGTCCCTGTGTTGTATCCTTGTAGATTATTTATTTTATACATAGTAGTTTGTACCTCTGAAGCTCCTACCCCAATATTGCCCCTCCCTGCTTCTCTCTCTCAACTGGTAACCACTAGTTTGTTCTCTATATCTGTGAGCTTTTCTTTTTTGTCATATTAACAAGTTGGTTTTATTTTTAACATTCCATGTATAAGTGATATACAGTATTTGTCTTTCTCGGACATATTTCACTTAGCATAATACTCTCCAAGTCCATCCATGTTGTTACAAATTTCATTTTTTTTATGGCTGAGTAGTATTCCATTGTGTGTGTGTGTGTGTATATGTATATACATATATATATATATACATATACACACACACACATCTTCTTTATTCATTCATCTATTTATGGATACTTAGGTTGCTTCCATATCTTGGCAGTTGTAAATAATGCTGCTATGAACATTGTGGTGCATGTAACTTTTTCAATTAGTGTTTTCATTTTTTTTTTCAGATATATACCAAGGAGTAGAATTGCTGGGTCATATGGTAGTTCTATTTTTAGTCTTTGAGAAACCTCCTTATGGTTTTCCAATTTACATTCCCATCAACAGTGTATAGGGCTTCCCTGGTGGCGCAGTGGTTGAAAGTCTGCCTGCAGATGCAGGGGACATGGGTTTGTGCCCCAATCCGGGAAGATCCCACATGCCACAGAGCGGCTGGGCCTGTGAGCCATGGCCGCTGAGCTTGCGTGTCTGGAGCCTGTGCTCCACAATGGGAGAGGCCACAACAGTGAGAGGCCTGCATACCGCAAAAAAAATAAATAAAAAAACAACAGTGTACAAGGGTTTCCTTTTCTCCACATCCTCACTAATATTTGTTATTTGTGGTCTTTTTGATATTAGCCATTCCAAAAGGTGTGAGGTGACATCTCGTTGTCATTTTAATTTGCATTTCTTTGATGATTAACAAAGTTGAGCATCTTTTCATGTGCCTATTGGCCATTTATAAGTCTTCTTGGGAAAAATATCTATTCAAGTCTTCTGACAATTTAAATTTTTTTTTCGTGTTGAGTTGTATGAGATGTTAATATATTTTGGATATTAACACTTATTGGTCATATAATTTGCAAATATTTTCTCCTATTCAGTAGGTTGTCTTTCTGTTTTGTTAATGGAGCCTTTTGTGTGTAAAAGCTTTTAAGATTATCTAGTGCCCATTTGTTTATTTTTACTTTTGTTTTCCTTTGCTTTAGGAGACAGATCCAAAAAAATATTGCTATGATTTATGTCAAAAAGTGTTCCGCATAGGTTTTCTTCTATGAATTTTATGGTTTCCAGTATAAAATGTAGGTCTTTAATCCATTTTGAGTTTATTTTTGTATATGGTGTTAGGGAATGTTCTATTTTTATTCTTTTTCATGTAGCTGTCCAGTTTTCCCAACACAACTTATTGGAGAGACTATCTTTTCTCCATTGTGTAGTCTTGCTTCCTTTGTCATAGATTAATTGACCATAGGTGTGTGGGTTTATTTCTGGGCTTTCTAGTCTGTTCCATTGATCTATGTGTCTGTTTTTGTGCCAGTACCATACTGTTTTGATTACTGTAGCTTTGTAATATAGTCTGAAGTCAGGGAGCCTGATTCTTCCAGAGCTGTTCTTTCTCAAGATCGTTTTGGCTATTTGGGGTCTTTTGTGTTTCCTACAAATTTTAAAATTATTTGTTCTAGTTCTGTGAAAAATGCCCTTGGTATTTTGATAGAAATTGCATTAAGTCTATAGATTGCCTTGGGTAGTATGGACAGTCTAACAATATTGATTCTTCCAATCAATGAACACTGTATATCTTTCCATCTGTTTGTGTCATCTTCAAATTCTTTCATCAGCATCTTTTAGTTTTCTGAGTACAGGTCTTTTGCCTCCTTAGGTTTATTCCTAGGTATTTTTTTCTTTTTGATATGATGCTAAATGGGATTATTTCCTTAATTTATCTTTCTGATATTTAATTGTTAGTGTATAGAAATGCAACAGACTTTTTTATATTAATTTTGTATCCTGCAACTTTACCAAATTCACTGATGAGCTCTAGTAGTTTTCTAATGGTGTCTTTAGGACTTTCTATGCATAGTATCATGTCATGTGCAAACAGTGACAGTTTTACTACTTCCTTTCCAATTTGGATTATTTCTATTTTCTTGTATGATTGCTGTAGCTAAGACTTCCAAAACCATGTTGAATAAAAGTGGTGAGGTTGGGCATCCTTATCTTTTCCCTAATCTTAGAGGAAATGCCTTCAGCTTTTCACTGTTGAGTATGATGTTAACTGTGGTTTGTCATATATGACCTTTATTATGTTGAAGTAAGTTCCTGGTATGCCCACTTTCTAGAAAGTTTCTATCATTAATGGAAGTTGAATTTTGTCAAAAGGTCTTTCTGTACCTATTGAGATGATCATAGGGTTTTTATTCTTTAATTTATTAATGTGGTCTATCACATTGATTGATTTGCAGATACTGAAAAATCCTTACATCCCTGGAATAAACCCTACTTGATCATCGTGTATGATCCTTTCATATGTTGCAGGATTTGGTTTGCTAATATTTTGTTGAGGATTTTTGCATCCATATTCAACAGTGATATTGGCTTGTAATTTTCTTTTTTTGTGATATTTTTGTCTGGTTTTGGAATCAGGGGGAGGTTGGCCTCATAGAATGAGTTTAGAAGTGTTCCTTCCTATGCAATTTTTTGGAATAGTTTGAGAAGGTTAGGTATTAACTCTTCTCTAAATGTTTGGTAGAATTCCCCTGAGAAAGACATCTGGTCTGGGACTTCTGTTTGTTGGGAGTTTTTTGTTTTTTAAATAATTGATTCTATTTCATTATTGGTAATTGGACTCTATATTTTTTATTTTTTCCTGGTCTGTCTTCAGAGATTGTACATTTCTAGGAATTAGTTCATTTCTTCTAGGTTGTCCAATACATTGGCATATAGTTGTTCATAGTAGTCTCTTATAACCCTTTGTATTTCTGTGGTGTTTGTTGTAACTTCTCCTTTTTCATTTTTGATTTTATTGATTTGGGCCCTCTCTCTCTTTTTCTTGATCAAATTGGCTAAATGTTTATCTATTTTCTTTATCTTTTCAAGGAATCAGGTGTTAGTTTCATTAATCTTTTCTATTTTTTTTTTAGTCTTTATTTCATTTACTTCTGCTCTGTTCTTTATGATTTCTTTCCTTCTACTATTTGAATTTTGTTTGTTCTTCTTTTTCTAGCTCCTTTAGGTGTAAGGTTAGGTTGTTTATTTGAGATGTTTCTTGTTTCCTGAGGTAAGTTTGCATTGCTATAAATTTCCATCTTAGAACTGTTTTTGCTGTGTCCCATAGATCTTGGATTGTCATGTTTTCATTTTCATTTGTCTCTAGGTATTTTCTGTTTTCCTCTTTGAATTTTTCAGTGATCCATTGGTTGCATATTGTTTAGCCTCCATGTGTTTGGTTTTGTTGCAGTTTTTTTTTCTTGTAGTTGATTTCTAGTCTCATAGAGTTGTGGTCAGGACATATACTTGATATGATTTCAGTTTTCTTAAATTTACCAAAGCCTGTTTTGTGGCCTAGCCTGTGATGTGATCTATCCTGGAGAAAGTTGCATGTTCACTTGAAGAGAATGTGTATTTTGCTGCTTTTGGATGGAATGTTCTGTATATATCTATTAAGGTCATCTGACCTAATGTGTCATTTAAGGCACTGTTTCCTTATCGATTTTCTGTCTGGATGATCTATTCACTGATGTAAGTGGGGTGTTAAAGTCCCCTACTATTATTGTTCCTGTCTATTTCTCCCTTTATGTATGTTAATATTTGCTTCATGTACTTAGGTGCTTCTATACTGGGTTCATATATATTTACAATTGGTATGTCTTCTTGGATTGATCCCTTCATTATGTGTTGTCTTTCTTTGTTTCTTTTTATAGTCTTTGTTTTAAAGTCTTTTTTGTGTGTTATATAAGTATTGCTATCCCAGATGTTTTTTGATTTCCATTTGCATGGAATACGCTTTTCCATCCTCTCACTTTCAGTTTGTGTGTGTCTTCAATCTGAAGTGACTCTCTTGTGGACAGTATATAAATGGTTCTTATAGTTGTATCCATTCAGCCACTCTGTGTCTTTTGATTGAAACATTTAGTCCATTTATATTTAAATAATTATTGTTAAGTATGTACTTATTGCCATTTTGTTAATTGTTTTGGGGCTTGTTTTCATAGGTCTTTTTTATTCCCCTCTTCTTCTTTTGTTGTCTTCTCTTGTGATTTGATGACTATCTTTAGTGTTATATCTGGATTCCTTTTTTTTTGTGTGTGTGTGTCTGTTATAAGTTCTAGGTTTGTAATTACCATGAGGTATATATATATATATAGATAGATAGATAGATAGATAGATAGATAGATAGATAGATAGTAGATCTTAGTTGTAGAAGATCTTTTCCAGTAGGTTCGAGTCTTTTTCCTCAATGGTTGTTCTGCAAATAGTTGTGATTTTGGTGTGCCTATGAGAGGGGGTGAGCTCAGGAGAGTGTCTTTCTACTCCACCATCTTGTGTAGTCTCCCAAACTTCATATTGAAGTATTAAAATCCTTCTTTTTTCTTTGATATATGATGTAATGCTATTAATCTCATCTTCATTAGGAAACTTTACCTTTAAGATGTGATTATATACTATTGTTCTTAATATTAAAAGCTAAAATATACTCTTCCAATATAATATCATGGTGAAATTAGATGATCAGTGTTTTTTCTTTTTTAAACTTCAAAACATGTATGAAGTAAGCATAATTTTCTATTTCAACATTGCCAATACTTCAACTTTTTGGCATTAGTCTTTCTGGCATTAGTCCACTAAGAGTCTGTAAGGACTTTGGGAATTCTGTTAGTTTTTCTTAGCTGCAGTTTATTTATCTCTAAGTGGATTTAGCTAATCTCTAGTATTCATTTGTGCTTTTACAGTTTAAGATATTAAAATCAATGTAGATTTTCAATTTCCTTAACTCAAAGTTGGCAATAAAAATATTTACTCAATATCTACCTCAAGGGGTTGCTACATATGTATGCTACCAGAATGAATCTTCCAAGCAACAATGGCAGTGAACTGAAAGCTGTATTTCTTTTTTTAAACTATTTTAGCACTTAGTATGTACCTGCAAAGATGGACTGCTTAATCTTTTAGTCAATTAAAAAAATCAACACAGGTAAATGAATAATAAATGTGAAAAGCACTATATTGATTCAATTCAATTTGACAGGCATATATTGAGTAATTATTGTATGCTAATCCCTGCAGTAGGTACAGATTGTGACATGGTCCCAGATATTGAAGTGTTTACAATCATGAAAGGAGAGAGAGGTTTATGAGAAAAACATGCAAAGGAAATATACTTATTCAAACAATAAATTAGTATATGAATATGTGTGTGTTTACATGGATGAGTACATGCATATAAAATTTCAGGTGAAGATAAAGAATGGTAACAAGTCAATGGGTAATGGACAGAGGAGGTGGATATTCTAGCTATGTTAGTCAGATAAGGGTTCTCTGAGGAGGCAATATTTTTAAAAGTTGTAACTGAAGTGAGGGGGTAAGCCATTTGAAGATAAAGTGGAATAGTGTTCCAGGCAGGAGAACAGCAGGTTGCAGAGGTGAAAACAAGCTTGGTGTGCTCAGAAAACCATGAGATGGCCAGTGTGGCTGCCACACTGATCAATGTTTTCAATTGTCTTTATTTGGGATTATTAAAATTGAGCAATGCTATCTTTGCCTGCAACACTTGAACTTACATTTTACTGGTACATGTAATCCAATTGGAGACCCATATTTACTGGGCATTTAAAGCAAATTTCTCACTCTTGGTGAAACTATGCCTTGAAGGGGACAAATAGTATAAAATAAAGTGAGAAGATATCAGTGCTAACATAATGTAACAAATGAAATATTTGAGTCTATTTCAAAGCAACAATTATATTTGGAAAGGTTAGAGATGGCTTCATAAGGAGGTGTAATTTCTGCTGTATCTTGAAGGATGACTCAGATTTCATCAAAGAGAGATTAGAGGAAATGTATTTTAAAGGAGGGAATGAGCAAATATATAATGGTAGTGAGTAAATGCTGCACATCACTTGAAGTCCACTGTAGCTGATGGGCTCATTGAAGATGAAGTTGAAAGGTCAATTGTGGCCTAGGTCATAGACTTTATTCCAGAGGCAGGCAATCTTTGAAGATTATCAAGCAGGCTCAGAGCTGTGCTTGTTGCATCACTCTGATTGCAGGAAAAGAGGGAGAAAAAAGAGCTCACTGGAGAAAGAGCTCATTTAGGAGGCGGTTGCTACAGCTTAGAACAGGGGTCTCCAACCCCCCGGGCCCTGGACCAGTACCAGTCCACGGCCTGTTAGGAACCGGACCACACAGCAGGTGAGTGGCAGACGAGCGAGCAAAGCTTCATCTGCTGCTCCCTATCACTCCCCATCGCTCGCATTATGGCCTGAACCATTGCTCACATTACCGCCTGAACCATTCCCTGCTCCGCGCCTGTGGAAAAATTGTCTTCCACGAAACCGGTCCCTGGTGCCAAAAAAAAGGACCGCTGGCTTAGAAGACATGTTATAGTCCTTCTGCTCTTGGCTTGAGTGGAAACTTTGCTCCACAAGATCATTCAGGGATGCAGCTTCCTTGCATACTGCTCTTCTGTACCCATCAAGTCATAGTATTCATCTGCAAGATCAAAGTTTGACTGCTGCCACGTTAGTGATCCAGGCAGTAGGAAGGAAAAAGGGGTTCACAGAGTGAAAGTTCAAAGTTCTCTCATCCAGATCCAGAAGTGACATACATATACTTTTCTTTTTTAACATCTTTATTGGAGTATAATTGCTTTATAATGGTGTGTTATTTTCTGCTTTATAACAAAGTGAATCAGCTATACATACACACATATCCCCATATCCCCTCCCTCTTGCATCTCCCTCCCACCCTCCCTATCCCACCCCTCTAGGTGGTCACAAAGCACCCAGCTGATCTCCCTGTTGTTTATATTTCATGTGAAGCTTAATCACATGGCCATGCCAAGCTGCAAGCGTAGCTAGAAAAATATAGTCTCCAGTTGGGTTGCATGAGCTCATCTTGTAAAATATAATCATACAATATTTAGAGGTGAAAATTCTGTTATAACTCTAAAAATATATGCAACAATATATCAAAGACAGATTTTTTTTAATGAGTCCTGAAACAATCTTGGCCATTTTGAGAGTTGAACCCAAGGTTCAACTAAGTATAGTGGCCCTGTACTTCCTGAGACACAGAGACTGATGTAGAAGGAGGGTGGGCACATGACCCAAGCCTGAATAATAACAGTCCTTTATCACCTACCTGGATCCAAGAAGCTCCCCTTATCTCTTGTGTTTTTGGTTTTATTTTTAATATTGTTTACGATGCTATAAAGACGGGTTTCTAGAGAAGAATAATCTAAGTCTAGTTAGTTCTTTTTGACTGTAAACAAGGTTTTTTGTTAATTGATAATGGAGGAAAAAGTAAATTTGGATTATTTCTTCCAGATTCCATGGTTTGTAAATGTTTTGAGGAAGAATACCTTTTAAAATTACATTCAGAGTTCAGTTGTAAGAGTACAGTATTGTAAAGGACAATTTGTTAAAATGGGTTATTAAAATGATAGAATTTAATGGGACTCCATTTAGTTGATATAAAGTTTTTCATATTCTGTTAGTTGAATTCCTGAAAAGATGGTCTAGCATCTTGTTTTAGAAATTGTGGGGGTTTATTTGAAACCTAGAGTACTCAGCTACTGAACCTAGTGAATATACTCAGGAACAGTCTCATTATTTAATATCCTGCTACACAAAGTTTGGTAAAACACTAAAAAGCTGGCCTCCATCAGGTGCTCACAGAAAAATATCAAATGTAGGGCAGGAGAAATGAGGGAGCCCCCTTGGTGGGACAGGCAAGTTGGGCATTTCATGGTTTGAGGTTGCACAGCAGTACCTGGAGAACAGAGATGACCCATGCTTTCACCAGGAACCTTGAACTGAGTTACAGGTACTAGCAGCCCGTCATTGTGATAGGAATAAGATCATAAAGACATAAAAGACCCATGTGACACCAGTGTTCAGGGTCTGCTAAAACTGGGAGTGGAACAGCAATACTGAGACAAACTTTCTGGCACTCCAGGCTTTATATAAAGAACAGTGTAATTATAGAACTCCACTGGAGAAATTTGAGGCTTGTGGTACACTGCAGTTAGCTGTAGAAAAAACAAAACCCATATCCAACTGAATTATAACTACATTAAATAAATGGTCACCACAAACATCTTAACAGAAAGGAGACATACCCATTTCTAAGCATAAACATTATTTCAATCTCAACTGTTTTTTACACAATGGCCAGCATTCAATAAAAAATTATGAGACACAGAAAAAAATGAAGTGAAAAGTATCCATGGTGAAGAAATAAAACAAGCAGCAGAAACAGAGGTAGACCAAGTATTGGAACCATCAGACAGGGCTTTTAAAATCACTATAATTATTATGTTAAAGGATCTAGTGGAAAGATGAACACAATGAACAGATGTGAGTTTTCAGCGGAGAAGTGGAAACTATTAGTAGAGTCAGATGGAAATGCTGTAAGTGAAAATGAAGAAGTCCTTTAATGGGTTTAATGGATGACTGAATGAGTACCCAGTGGAGGAAAGAATCAGAGAACTTTAGATAGGTCAATAGAAATTAACCAAACTGAACCATGAAGATATTCAAGGAGTGAAAGAAATAACTGAGCAACGAGTAGCTCAGCACATCTCACAAAACAATATCAAAACAATATACATGTAATTGTAATATTAGAAAATGGAAAGGAAAGGGAACTTTCTAAAATTACTGAAAGCACACTACAGATTCAGAAGTTCAGAGAAACCCAAGTAGGATAAATACAAAGAAAAACACACCTAAACACACCATAGGCAAAATAATGAAATCTAAACATAAAAGATCTTGAAGGCTGCAAGAAAAACAGACACTACATACAGAAAAACAAGAGTAAGAAGGTGAACAACTTCTTTCTGGAAACTGTGCAAGTTAGGGAAAGTGGAAAAACATTTCTAAAGTACTGAATAAAAAAACAATGTCAACTCAAACTTCTTTACTCAGTAAAAAAGTTTCAAAATGGATGTAAATACAGAGATTTCAAAGCAGAGCTGATAGAAATATTTTTTAATGGATTCAATGTAATCCCAATGAAAATTTAAACTGTTGTTGCAGGGAGTAAGGTGATTATGAAGATTTCATATTTGTAGGATAGACACATAGATAAAAGAAAGTATCCTAGATATGGCATCATGTATTTGTGAATGTGAAAAAAGACAAAAGGCTGTCTTCTGTCCCTCCCTGAGAGGCACTGATCTTCCTTC
This sequence comes from Neophocaena asiaeorientalis asiaeorientalis, assembly GCF_003031525.2. Lineage (NCBI taxonomy): Eukaryota > Metazoa > Chordata > Mammalia > Artiodactyla > Phocoenidae > Neophocaena > Neophocaena asiaeorientalis. The sequence continues at coordinate 2,052,805 of NW_020173114.1, forward strand.
TGTTCCTTGTCCCTCAACCCAGGTTGAGCTGACTCTACCTTTTCTCCTCTTCTACCACTAACTGAGCATATTCACTTCAAGCCACATCATCAATGGTGATCATAAGCACTACTGCAGATACAGCCCTGGAGTCTTGATTGTTTCTCATTTTGCCCTAACTCCATTCCATAGAAACAGATTTGGTGCCTCTCAAGTGAGGCCAATTGGAAAGAGCATCTACACCCTTGGTCCTAAGATCCAATCTGAAATTAAAACAATAGTTAGATAATTTGGCGTCCTCTGTTACCTGTGACATCTATTTCCAAATGTTGAATATGTATGTGAGTAGATTATCATAAAGTTGAAAGTATCCATTATACATTTCCAAAACTTTTCAAGGCTAGTTCATTTTAGGTTAAGAAATTTTCAAATTTGTGACTTTGGCATCCGGTCAATCAAACTATGCTATCAAAAGCAATTGATGGGCTTCCCTGGTGGCGCAGTGGTTGAGAGTCCCCCTGCCGCTGCAGGGGACACGGGTTCGTGCCCCGGTCTGGGAGGATCCCACATGCCGCGGAGCGGCTGGGCCCGTGAGCCATGGCTGCTGAGCCTGCATGTCCGGAGCCTGTACTCCGCGACGGGAGAGGCCACAACAGTGAGAGGCCCGCGTACTGCAAAGAAAAAAAAAAAAAAAAAGCAATTGATTTGCATTTTGCCTATTTGTCATTATTATAGCTCCAATGCTTTCAAAACCAGCACTTGTGTTGATAAAACAGAATTAATAGACACAGCATATTCTAAGACCAGTAAGTGCCTCTGAATTGCCTGATCTAGGGTTCCCACAAGTGCCCTCTGAAGGATTCAAGGTCCCAGGACATCCTGGATTCTAGTTGTTAGATGGACTTCCCGCATATTACTTGAGCTGTTCCATCCCCAACCTCAACATCAGAGTTAGGTCACTGATTGGACCACTACTCAGGAAAAATCCTTCCCAAAACTGTGGGAGGAATGATGCAGCCTGAAGGAGAACATCAGTTCCTTGTAACAGGAGAGCTGTTATTTTTACAGTGGTACCCACTTTTTGCTGAGAGTACATGCCCAGCATATTTCAGAGAAGTTTGGCAGAATCAGCATCCTTTGTTCCTTTTACCTCACTTTTCCTTCTCCTGCCTTGTTCTCTTCTTTTTCTCCTCCACTCTCCTCCATCATGCTCCTCCTCTTTTGGGGGTGTTATCTAGAGTCTGTTGAATCAGAAACATATATTTATAGCCGAGTGCGTTCTATGCATTATTTTACTAGTTTGCATGAGTATATCATTTCTAAATAGATATAAATATTTACTATGAATTCTCAATCATTAAACACATATACATTGCTTTGGCCTAAAAATAATACTACTGGAAAGCTTTTAGAAACCATTATAATTTTAAGGATGATTTTCAGTATTTTGGAAAAGTATTTGGAATCAACTACTAAAGTTGAACGTAAGTAGCCAATAGCTTGCGCATTTCACTCCTAATTATACATCCGATGAAAGGTGGTAGGTAAGAATATTTGTGGATGACTGATGAAAGCAACATGTGCCTCTGTAAGTTCTAAGAGAAAGGAGCAAGCCATTTTTTTTTCCTGAAAATATAATTAAAAAGTATTATACTAGAAATCAGACACTTTGTAATATACTCTAAGCTACCAGTACCAAGCTTGGACTCTTAGATAAGTGACTTAATTTTGCTTAGTTGCAATTTTAAAAAATCTCTTCTAAGAGAGGTAGTAATGAAATCAATATTTATTTTGAAGATATTGTTCTTTTCAACCATGACAATTCCTTGGGTATTAAGATGTAATTTTTTTCCTTTATTAATTGTACAGCTTGCAAAGGCAGTTATAAAGTATTATTAGGTAAATGCTCAGCCAAATATGTTATGGTCTTTGGTACCTTCGGATGTTCAAGTCCAGAAATACAGCTGAACAGCACAAGGCCCTATCTGATTATGGGAAATTCAGCATAATAAAACTCTGCAAAGAGGAAAAAAGACAGATGTTAAAATATGTGCTTTTCTTCTTTAAACAGTAAATCATATTTTGAGCAACTAAAAAATTTCAAGCTCCTATAATGTAATCCAATTGGGAAACACCTTATATAAATAAGTAAGCAATTTAAGGAAAACAAAATAGAGTTTTGTATAATGTTTCTATAACTTTTAAAACCTATTTCACTAGGGATTTATAAAACAAAGAAACAAAAAGCAAATAGAAAGGTATAAGAAAATGTGTTTTATTTCCAATGTTAAAATAATTCTCAAAAAAAGTTCTCAATATTTTTAGGGAAATTCAGAAGTCCCTATAGACTTAACTATTGGGAGGAAAAAAACACAAAGTAGTATAGTTATTTTAAAAAATTGTATGGTTATTTACAGTTAAAATATCTATACACAGATATATTTACAGAATCCATAGTTTTTAATAAAAATCAGTAGGCTTTCATATATGATTGCAAAGAATTAAAATCATTTAATTTTAGTACTACAAGCAAGCATAAAATTAAATAAGTCCCATGAGATCTTTTGGAACATTATCTTGCATACCTTACACCAGCAGTCCCCAACCTTTTTGGCATCAGGGACAGGCTTCATGGAAGACAATTTTTCCATGGACTGGGGGCGGGGGGATGGTTTCAGGATGATTCAAACGCATTACATTTATTGTGTACTTTATTTCTATTATTATTACATTGTAGTATATAATGAAATAATTATACAACTCACCGTAATGCAGAATCGGTGGGAGCCCTGAGCTTGTTTTCACTTGCCACTCACTGATAGGGTTTCGATATGTCTGCAAGCAATTGATTTATTATGGTCTCTGTGCAGTCAAACCTCTCTGCTAATGATAATCGGTATTTGCCGCCGCTCCCCAGCACTAGCATCACCGCCTCAGCTCCCCCTCAGATCATCAGGCATTAGATTCTCACAAGGAGCGTGCAACCTAGATCCCTCGCGTGCACAGTTCACAAGAGGGTTCGCGCTCCTATGAGAATCTAATGCCGCCGCTGATCTGACAGGAGGCGGAGCTCAGGTGGTAATATCGAGCGATGGGGAGTGGCTGTAAATACAGATGAAACTTTGCTCACTTGCTAGCTGCTCACCTCCTGCTGTGCGACCTGGTTCCTAACAGGCCATGGACTGGTACTTGTCCATGGCCCAGGCATTGGGCACCCCTGCCTTATACCATTTATTTACAGACTTAAAGGATTATAAAGATGTGATACACAATCACCAAGTCCAATATAAATTGCTTCATAATATATAATGTCCTATTTAAGTTATGCCCTTGGTGAGGATAACAGGAAGGTTAGGCTTCTTTAGCTCTTCAGCCTATGACACAATTTCCATGCTGGTAGTTCCTTCCATCTTCTAGAGCACCTCTATTTCATTATGATGTTATTTGCTTACAGCTTAGAATAGTCTAAGCAGACTGTCTACTGACCATGACCAGGAGTCATATAATTGCCCATAGACTGAGCAGCCTCCACCCAGTTGAGAACCGCACAGGTCTCCACTACGAAGTTTGGTTAGTTTTTTTGCGTGTGTTTTATCATCAGTGCCTCTCCCTGATGGCATCCAGCACAAAACCACTTGGCAGGAGTGATGCCCACCTGAGTCCAAGTCACTGGGCAAATTCCATGTGACTTAGTTTATTGTAGAAACACCCTCCCAGGTCTCTTCCAATCCCCACTGAGACAAATATGGAAAATTAGAGGGATGGTATTGGTGTACAAGAGAAAGTCTCCCTTTATAGATCCTGCCCAATACCACTGCCAATAGCGGCAATGTTAATATGTCCCTTATAATACAAGTCATAATCTCTTTAAGGAAGCAAACAACATTTAAACTATTGAAATTAGTGAAATGCATGTTTTACCAATTATGAGCATCATAACCTTATAACTCAATACAAAAGCTCAGTATAATTATTATGAAGTTTATTTAAATGGTGATTGTCTCAAGTTCTATAGTTTCTTGTTCCTTTGTGTCTTCAGTGAAAGTGAACAAGAACATGAAGTTCTAGTGTTTAGTTCTTTAGAGTAAGATACATGTATCATCTGGTGAGTCATTCCTCTGGGGATGCTGGATCTCATCCTGAAGTTTTCTGCTCTCAGCTTGGAATCTCTCCTTGAGCTTTTCAGCCTCCTCCTAAAGAGTGATACATAAAACCAAAGAGCTCAGCAAAACGTAATGTCCAGATCTCTGCAGGAGGAGGGGGGAGGGAAGGAGCCCAAATCATTGACTTTCCCTTAGTTATTTTAATCAATCAGTAACAAAAGACAGACCCTGATTCCTCCTTTCTGTTCATGTCCATCTTACGTCTCACACTTGGTTTTCTACTTGTGTAATTCTTCTTCCATGCTTCTTTATCTAGCTACAGAAACATCCTCATCTCTCAATCCCTGAACTATTGGTGTTCCAAGAATTATATCCTAAGGCCCCTTCCCCCTTTGTCCTTAGGGAATCGGAGTCACATCTTGACTTCAATTCTCACCTATACACAGAGGAATGTCAGATCTAGTATTACAAGGAGAGATTGATACAACAACTAGGTGTCTAGGTGATATCCACAATCAGGTGAGGAGTCTGAGCCTTAGATAAGGGAATTTGTTTCATGTCTCCACAGTTATGGGGTAAAAGTAGAAGGACAGTGTGGGGAGATCAGAAACACCAGGTTGAAAATACTGTCCTTCAGTGCAGGTCTGTAATTTCAAAATTGTCTTGGAGCAGTGTCTGGAAAACAAGGACCTACAGGTAGATCAGCCACCCTGGAGGAGGAGGAGGGTGTCCTTTGTCTCATAAGCGTGTTCACATAAGAATTTCAGACTAGGTTTGTAGAAACGAAAGCATTGTAGATCTCACTCACTGGGAAGGCTGTTTTGATAACTTGCTAGGATGTATGATATTGGCATTTAGTTATCTCTTTGGAACCTAATTTTTCTAATCAGAAAAATAAGGACATAATGGTTGTGGTTCACAGTGAATCGATTAGATTAGAGAACGTGTGTACAGTGCTTGGTAAATAAGAACTACTGTTAATTGAGCGATAATAATAGTAGAGGACTGAATGAAACAAGTTAAAGGCTTTCAGAGCCAGTGACAATTAAGGAAGGGAAAGGGGCATGAACACAGTAATATGAAATTCATTTAGCAAGGTAATCTATGACCAGTGGAAACGACCAGCCAGAGCAGTTAACGGGATAACAAAAAAGACTAATTACCGTGGGTTAGAAATATCCTTGGATTTTGCTTAACAAATTAATAGTGCCTATGCTGTGCCAAGCATCATTCTAAACACAAATATTGACTCATTTAAGTATCAAAATAGCCCTATAAAATAGGTATTATAACCATCTCCAAACAACATATTTATATATTTATAATATATGTAATATATTTATAATATAAGAAGTGGAGCTGGCTTTTTTACCCAGGCTGTCTGACTCCAGAGTCCTTGCCCTGAGCCCCAATATTATGCTGCCTCTCCCACATTGTCACTGCTTCGTGTTCTCATCAGTACAGAGAGGGGTATGTGATTAAAATCCAGAAACGAAATAATTGATGAGTACCTTGAGCCGACGTTCTTGGTCCCTCTGTTGCAGGGCCTGCTGGTACAATCTTTTTATCTCCATTTGTCTCACTTGTTCCCGATGGAGTCTCTCCCTCTGCTCCATCCTTTGCTGGTGCTGCATTAGAATTGCCCCCAACCTCTTTTCTTCAGCCTTCATAAACTCTGCTTTCACACGTGCCTCTGAAAAGGAAGAAACTGGCAAACTTCTCCGGGATTAAAGTACCCTTCCTTCTGCCTCCCACTCACTTGTTATTGCTGCTACTTCATAGAGAAAATTCCCTGGGGTCGTATTTCCCCTCCAGGTAATCATATTGTAGCTGACGGTATATGCCCTATTCAAATATAGACTGAGGAGCTAAGAATGGCACATCTTTGCCATTCTTGCTCTTGTTTAATGATCCCAGGTGAACCAGGCCAAATTAATTTAAAATGTATAGAATTTCTGTCTTGCATTTTTTTCTCCATTTTCTTCTCACCTTCCATCTCCTTTTCCCTCGCTGTGAGAACCAGATCTGTCTGCCAAATGGTAACACTCACAGACTCCTTGGACTGTAAATATTTCTGCAGAGCTTTCTCAGCCTAGGAACCCCAAAAAATGCAGTTAGAGCTAGGAAATGATTAGAAATGTTATAAACCTCTTTATTTCTTTTTCTTCCCAGCACCTTTTCCTCCCTGGAAGTGCTCAGTCTGTACTTGGTGAAACTATGTCAAGCCTTTTCTGTCAAGGGGTGGGGCACAAGCTCCAGGCTGGCCTATTAGAGTACCCAAGGCCACTTGATGCAAAATATTTGGGTACAGGGGGGAAAATACTGCAGCTTGGGTGTTTTAAAGACTGATATGGATGGTGGGAAAGATGCTTTCTCTCCTGTGAGACTGAGGGCACAAAGGACTAGTTAAGCTGCGAGCTGTTGGTGTCATCTTTGCTGCCGTGTGGGGTGAGCCTGCCTGAGAATGACGCCAATGGTGAGGAAAAGAGAACAGAAAGCTGGAGTTGAGATTGGAAAGAAAAAGGAAAGGGGAAAATTGATGACATTGTTACATGTAATCAACTGATCATGTTAAACTCTTGAACATATCTATACTTACGACTAAATTTAAACATTTTGCCTTTAGTTTATGTGAGCCAGTGAATTATTTTAAGTTAGTTCAATTTTTGGGATTCTGTACTGTGTAACCAAAAAAGTCCCTTTTTTGCAATGAGTGTTGAAGGTTGTGATAAAAGTCTGGTGACTATGGTGATAGTTCAGTTTAATACCACAGCTCTCATTCTTCCTGTCCAAAAAAAGAAGACCCCTAGCAATTCCCCATAATTAATACATAAAACTAGTGATACCTGTATTCCTTTCCTGGGCGCCTGATAGTACTTTGCCTTCAGCTCTTCTCTCTTCTGAAGGAAGAGACGATGCCCCCCAGGTTTTGAATAAATCCCTTGCTTCACATCTTCTTCTAGAGGACGAAAAATATCCTGAAGTAAAGCTGAACAGCGATTCAGTGATGCCTCCAAATTCCGTTTACAAAAGTCATTCTGTTTGGCTTCTAGCAGGATCTTAAAGGGAAAAAGGCCCATGGAAAAGGTGTTAGCAACACTACAGTACTTTTAGAAATGGCTTACAAAAAGAATCTCTGTATTTTTTCTGTAAATTCAAGGACTACAAGCAATACTATATCCTCCCTACCAAACCTAGAAAAGTTCCAAGGATGATACACTGTAGAAAAATGACTTTACTTTTGTTTTTGAAATCTCCTGGAACCCCATTCTTTTGCTTTTTCTGCTTTAGATAGGATCTTCAAACTGCAGATCTCTAGCCTCATGCCCTAATTCTAAATGCAACCTACTGTTTTACAACCATCCCAGTATTGTACTGGGCTGGGATTCCCAATGAGGTAGAATGGATGAGTGTGTGCTATTAAACCTAGGGACATAATATTTTAGTAGATCCATTTGGCAATTCTGTATGCTTGATTAATAAAAAAGGAAAGTTTATTAGTATTTTATGAATACATTTTTTAAGGGATAAGATTACTTAAAAAAAAATTAGTCCATGGCTGTAACACAGTGAGTTGTCTGCATGTGAAAGTTTCAGAATCTATAGGGTCCAGAGTAGTTACATGTTTATTTGTTTGGTTTTTTGTTTGTTTGTTTTCAGAATAATAGTGATATCTTGGTCACATAGTGATAGTCATTGTCTCTCAGTCTAGTAAGAATTGTTTCTCTTAATTAAGTCCTCATTTGTCCTCATAGCAATACCTTGCCTATATTGCCCCTAAGCCCCATGAACTACAGCAATAAAACTTAATTACCTCTAATGTTTCCTGGAATCCTTGGTCTATATCCTCGAAAGAGTTCTTCATGAAGACTTCCATAGCCCCTTTCTCACTGACCCTGTGCAGGTCCAGCAGCTCCTGGAGGGTTTCCGTGGGCAGCTGCAGCTTCTGGCCCATCTGCTGGTCATAGTGGTCAATGGCCTGTTGCACTGCGGATGCGTTCTTAATCTGGGCCAAGGCCAGAACGTTCTCCATGCAGGGCAGATCCCCACTATTGATGGCGCTGACACAGGTCCGTACCAGGCTCTCTAGATCTTCACAGAAGGAAGAGATGCTTGAATTATTTGCAGAGAAAAGGGACATGCTCTGAACTGAGTAATTCTGAGAATGTTAATTTAGCGTATTCAGCCTCCAGCACAGCGTTCATGTGGCCCAAAGAAGTTCCTCTGGGAAATTATGTGACCAAGAAGACAGATCTTTAATTCTTTGAGAAAAGAAAGTATTCAAAGAGGAAAGTTCAAGATCTATGTGATGATCCACATTTCATCATTTTCTCATTGAGAAATGAGGAAATGGTTATATAAAATTGTGTGTATTCATTTGATTAGAATACTATAGATCTTCTGCCTCTTTATACTTCCCATTCTTTCTCTCTTCCTCAGGTTTCTGTTTCCTTCCTTCAGAATTCCATTTTCTCCTCCACTTTCACCTGTAAAGCTGGTATGAGTGTTACCCTCATTGGAAAAATCACAAAGTAGGCCAATTAGACCAGCTCACCTTACTCTTTGTTGGAACATTCCTGTTTGTCTTCCTTGCCCTTAGCTATTTTTGTTTGCACTCAACTTCCCTTTAGAGCGTAGCAATAATTGACAAAGTTCCAAGACATAGAGTATTTAGGAACAACTGGACCAAGAAGTCTGCTTAGATTTCTTTAAGGGTTCTAGACAACTTGGGCATCTGCTTGTTTAATGTTTGTATCAAGCACATTCTATTTATACAGAGAATGTATGTGTTTTCCTCATCTTCTGCCTATCAAAGGCATAATGAGTATCCATAATATCAGTAGAACAAATGCTGCCAACCCATGTGGGTTAGTCTAGTTCAACAGTGGACCACTTATAGGTAGAACTTTTTTAACCTGACCTTTTCATCAGGTTATATTCCTAATTTACCTTACTTTGCAAGCATTGCTAAAAAATCCTAGAAATATTTTTGGTACTCACCTGCATTTAATAAATATGATACATATGGTTTTCTTGGTAGTAGCTGATTATGTAATTTCAATAGTGGGAGGAGAAAACTACAGCAGTGCTCCCATTCTCTATTTTGGATTGAAGGAAAATCCTTGAAGAAGTACTCACGAGATCCATTGACCTTGATGCCTCCTGAAAGAGTTTTAGTCTTGGAATGGCTGAAGATGTAGGAACAGAAATCTGCCACTTGTTGTACAAATTCAGGATCCAGGTCATCATTATGCAGTGTCTCAAGCTGGGCAAGCTTTTTCCGATGAGTGGGCAAGTCAAAAATAAAGCATTTCTTTATTGGAAAGAATTTCTGTATACACAGACGGGGCAAATTAAAATTTTGAAGATGTCGATCGGTGCCTGAGGAAGGAAAAATAGAATTATTTAGTATAGGGTTAACTTTCATTTTAATCTCTTTCCCACAAATAAATGTGCTTTCTACCTACTGTTATTTATTTCACTATATTTTCACAAACCCTAAGCAAAAACTTAAAACGTGATCAATCAGAGAAAGGAAAATGGAAAAGTAATTTGCTCCAAGAACAAGGGAGTAATACAATTTAATATTGAATGTATTAGTTCACTTTAAATCAATAGTATTAATTATTTATGTGATGATTTAGTCAGCTGAGTAAATATAGGAAACTATAACTTTAACCAGCAACACACAAGAGATAATTTCTTGTGCTACTTTTCTCCCTCTTTCCAAAACTGAAGTCCCTGTTACCTTGCTTTGGCCTCAATGAATTCTCCAGGTACTCATCTGCTGTGATGAGTCGCCCATTTGCTTCCAGGTCAAGGTAGAAATCTCTCACAGTCCACACTAAGTCTGGACAGACGTTCATAAAGTCAGGTGCATTGTCTACCCCATCAAGATCAGGTGAGGTAACTGTTCTGAGCAGATTTGACAGTTCTGTCACATAGCTGAGATGCAATTAAGGAAAACTGTTGGAAATAGAACTGCGTCTAAACCATATTTAATTCCATGCCCTCCTATACTTTTATATTCCCTTTGGGTTATAACCAATCCTCATTTCATCAGTAAATAAAAGGACTCTTTTTCTTGCCCCTTTTTTTCCCCAACATCTTTATTGGAGTATAATTGCTCTACAATGGTGCATTAGTTTCTGCTGTATAACAAAGTGAGTCAGCCATACGTATACATATGTCCCCATATCCCCTCCCTCTTGCATCTCCCTCCCACCTTCCCTATCCCACCACTCTAGGTGGTCACAAAGCACCAAGCTGATCTCCCTGTGCTATGCAGCTGCTTCCCACCAGCCATCCATTCTACACTTGGTAGTGTATATATGTCCATGCTACTCTCTCACCTCATCCCAGCCCACCCTTCCCCCTCCCCATGTCCTCAAGTCTACTCTCCACGTCTGTGTCTTTATTTCTGTCCTGCCCCTAGGTTCTTCACAACCTTTTTTTTTTTTTTAGGTTCCATATATATGTGTTAGCATACGGTATTTGTTTTTCTCTTTCTGACTTACTTCACTCTGTATGACACACTCTAGGTCCACCCACCTCACTACAAATAACTCAATTTCATTTCTTTTTATGGCTGAGTGATATTCCATTGTATATATGTGCCACATCTTCTGTATCCATTCATCTGTCATTGGACACTTAGGTTGCTTCCATGTCCTGGCTATTGTAAATAGAGCTGCAGTGAACATTGCGGTACATGATTCCTTTTGAATTATGGTTTTCTCAGGGTATATGCCCAGTAGTGGGATTGCTGGGTCATATTTTTAGTTTTTTAAGGGACCTCCATACTGTTCTCCATAGTGGCTGTATCAAGTTACATTCCCACCAACAGAACAAGAGGGTTCCCTTTTCCCCACACCCTCTCCAGCATTTATTGTTTGTAGATTTTTTGATGATGGCCATTCTGACCGGTGTGAGGTGATACTTCATTGTAGTTTTGATTTGCATTTCTCTAATGATTAGTGATGTTGAGCATTCTTTCATGTGTTTGTTGGCAGTCTGTATATCTTCTTTGGAGAAATGTCTATTTAGGTCTTCTGCCCATTTTTGGATTGGGTTGTTTGTTTTTTTGATATTGAGCTGCATGAGCTGCTTGTGTATTTTGGAGATTAATCCTTTGTCAGTTGCTTCATCTGTAAATATTTTCTCCCATTCTGAGGGTTGTCTTGTCCTTTTAATGTTTACAATGTTTTCATTTTTGTGTTTGATACACAAGGACTCATGAACATAGCTGGTGAATAAAGCAGTTCTCTCTGGCTTTGGTGCCATCCTGGACAACAAAAGGATACTGCAGGAGGTCAATAGCCCTCTGGTCAATTGTGTTCATCGTATTATATACAAAGGTACTACTCAGTAGTAGTGCCAGTACAAATATCTGGGTGTCACTCTTCTTGTCATCCTAGAAGTCAGAACAAATTTCAGTCATGTCTCATGGCATTCGCATATGAGCAGTTATTAAAAATAGACCCTTGGGCTTCCCTGGTGGCGCGGTGGTTGGGAGTCCCCGATGCAGGGCACATGGGTTCGTGCCCTGGTCCGGGAAGATCCCACATGCCGCGGAACGGCTGGGCCCGTGAGCCATGGCCGCTGAGCCTGCACGTCCGGAGCCTGTGCTCCGCAATGGGAGAGGCCACAACACTGAGAGGCCCGTGTACCGCAAAAAAAAAAAGACCCTTGACTTACAAATGTTAGCCAAGACGAACAGAAATGGTTGTGAGAAATAATGAGCTTTGAATAGTTCTGTCATTAGCATTGATAATTTTATACAAAGCCATATTTTGTTAACTTATCAGTCCCTCTTATAACTGGTTAGGTATTTGAAAAATGGATAGTCAAAGTTCATGAAGGTAACCAGAGTGCTTAAAATCAAGATTTTCAATTGTGTAAAACAAAGTTGGTCTGTATACATAATACATGCATCTATTTTATTGAGTAGCTTTTAAATACCGGACGGTTCGATATGTTTTTCTTTTAGAGAGAGGGATGGGACAAGTGACAGCATACAGCTAAACTTCAGCACCAGAATTGCTCAAAGAGTAGGGATGTATTAGGGATACATATTCAGGAGCCTACTGGGGGTTCATGAAGGATGTGAATAAACTGCAAAGGGAATAAGGCAGTTCTCTGAACTGCCTTGGTCTTTCTCTGCTGCACGAACGGATCAGGAGCCCTGCAAAGGAGAACCTTCAGTGTATTCGATGCAAACCTCTAAATGGTTCTCTCCCTCTTTTAGAACATGTAATCTAAACTGGACACCCCCAACCTCGGGCTCCAGGGCACCTTCTTCCTGTTGGGATCTGTACATAGAAGATGCAACAACAACAAAAAAAGAAGATGCTAAGATACAAAGATATACAGTCCCTGTACGTGGAGGCCATTTCTTACAGTTCTCCAGGTGATTATCTAATCTGGTAGGGATGAGAAAGGTAAAGTCCTTATCAGCCTGAGCCCCAGAGCCTCTTCTCCACAGACTACTGTCATATTTTTTCCCCTTGTTGAGGTTTCAGATAATGTTTAAAATGTAAAATGGATCAGAGATAATTCTGCACAGGTCAGCAGGACTGGAGCAGAAACATGTTTTGATTCCTGGTACCGTCGAGATAAGTTTTTAACTACTGTCTCCATGTTACAGGTGAGGAAACTAAAGAAAAAAGGAGTTAACTATTTTGAATTGTGGTAAATTAAAGGCAAAATGAAGACATAAAAAACGAGAGCTCATGGGAAAGATCCAGTTTTGTGCTCGAGCCAGCTCACGAGAGCTGGCTGTGTACATCTTTCCTGAGCCCTGAGTTTAGTGACGACTCTGGTAGCTTGGAGTGAGCTGTTATGGGAGTACTTGGATATCTGGCAAGTACTACAAAGCAAGGCTTTTCTTCCCCAGTGGGCTGGTTGTTAGACACTTACCAGCGTAGAAGTGGAAAAATCCCACGCTACTCCTGGGCAAATGATAAAATCGATGAGACCAAAGGGGAAATTGAAGATTTGAGGAGACTTATTTTGCTTGTCAGAGTCCGAGAGCTCCTAGTGCCAGGACCCTGATTTGGACTCAAGTCCCGCTGCCCTGAAGCTTACTGCATATCTCTATCCTCTACAGGGTCAGACTCGTGACAGTGATTTTGTTTGTAGCACCTTTCTGCAGTCCGGTTAAGTGCCTATCTCCATGTTAGCACAGCCTCCCAATTATGACTCTGGCTTATACATATATTTTTCTCACTTCAGGTTTCCAAACTTTGACTATTAAAAATAGACAGGGGGATAAAATGTATACTCTGGTCAAACAGAAGTACAAAAAACAATCTCCCTGTGTAAAGAATGTTCAGGGATGAGGAGGTTGATTAAAAAGGAATCCTGGGCTTCCCTGGTGGCACAGGAGTTGAGAGTCCGCCTGCGGATGCAGGGGACACGGGTTCGTGCCCCGGTCCGGGAGGATCCCACATGCCGCCGGAGCGGCTGGGCCCGTGAGCCATGGCCGCTGAGCCTGCGCGTCCGGAGCCTGTGCTCCGCAACGGGAGAAGCCACAACAGTGAGAGGCCCGCGTACTGCAAAAAAAAAAAAAAAGGAATCCTTGTTCCTTGCCTTCTCTATGTCTCCAAGTCCCTCCGTGTCAAGAAGAACCAGGATGTGGTTAGGCTTCTCAGGGTGAGGCACACACCACATCCAGATGCCCTTGGTGTGAGACTGCACCGTGGATCCAACACAGAAACCTGCAAGGGGGAGTGGAGAGGGTGTAATTGAGGAGGGGATCTGGAAATTGGAGACTTTCTTGACAACTGAGTTACCATTTAAGGAAAGCAAGATGAAGATATGGCAGAAAGTATAACCCAGTATTGATCTGAATTACAATAGAGGGATGAGATAATAAGAATACCAAGTACTGTAGGCTGGAAATTTGATGGATTGTTTTGCAAGAATATTAAGCTATTAAAATTTTAATCATTTGTAATTACATATGTAGAAGTATTTTAATGATGTCTTACTCTTATAATTGGAAAATACTATGATTTTTCTAAGAAAAAAAGAGGTGATATGTCAGAAGCAGAACTCAACCCTTTATCTCCCAGAAGATAATTAACTATCTGTGGCCCAAACATTAGCTTTCAATATTCCTCCTCATCTCTAACTTCCTGTCCTCACATCACCTTCCTGCACGCTGGGAGTGTGGTTGGCAGAAGGGACTCGGCTGGGCTTTGCTGGTGCCACTCACCCTTGTTCTTCCCAGCCAGCTTGTTCATCAGGTAGGATTTACCGGTGCGGTAGAGGCCCACGATAGCCACCACCACAACGGGCTGCTGAATGGCAGACAGGATCTTCAGAGCTTTCGGATTAACCAACAATTGCCCATTAGTGTTCTCGATGAGGCACAAGGGTTCTGGCATGTGAACCACTGGGGCCATGTTCAGGGGGGTCACCTGACCTGCAAGGGAAGTGATGGGATAGACTGGAATTTCTAGACTTTAAACAGAGAAAAATCATTTTGCTTCCTCAAACTGCAGGCGTACCACTCTGCAGCATGGCCTAAGTTTCTGAAGAAGTTTAAAAAAGACAAAAGAGCAAAGAGGGTCATAGCAACTTAGGTCTTAGTCCCTTCAGAGTTCTACTATAGGCTACCCCACTGGTTCTTAAATATTGGATGGCCTTATGGAAAACCATTTTCTGAGACTAGTTTACTGCTATTTTGAGTCTGACGCTTCCCCACTGGTTTTGGTTTGCTTCTATTTCTTAGTTTTTACCTCTTTGAATCCCCAGATTGAATCTTTATGGCCACTATTTGTTACATGACACTTCTTGCTTTTACACTGTATCAACTTGCTTTTCTCTGATTTAGGGCTGTGTCCAGTCAAAGTGTATTATACTAAATCCTGCCAGGTCATTACATAGCATTATCTAACAAATAACAGTTGTTTACTTCTTAAAGCTCTACTTTTAAAGAATTTTTTATGTAGCTATTAATGTGTGTTCTTCAGTCAAAACTTAAATGAGTAATCATTTTATGAATGAGAAAGCGAGTGAAAATACTTTCTTAAATAATACTTAACCATTTATTTTCTAATTTCTGGGCATCAATTTCTGTAACCTAAAGAGTCCCCAATAAAACATGTTTAAGCTATCTGAGATGAAAACAAATGCTTGCTTTTCTGCCTTGCCACATCATAAAGAACAATTTTCTTCCATTTTAGAAGTGATTATTTTCAACAGAAGCTAAAAATCCACCATCTGCTTGCCTCTTTTAAAAAACTGAAATCTTACAGTGCAAAGGTCTGGATTCCCTTGCTAGCTTTTAAAAAGTTATAAAGACCCATTCTCCCCCTTTCTTCATAGCCAATGCCCCAGAGATTATCCAGATGACAGATAAATAAAAACAGAAACTGTTTGGCAACAGATAATATATCCATTGCAAATGTCATCGCGTCAGGGCATGGGAGCCAGGAAATGTTCAGTCCAAGCCACATCCAAAAAGAGGGGATCACACATAATTTTACATTCCCAAATGCAAAGTTTCTTTTCACTCTAATCCACTTCCAATGCAGTACTGGCACCTTATGCTTGTTGAGTTCTGGTATCTGATTTGTATATAGCAGGGGTCATAATCATTTCTAGGTTCGAAAGATATGGGGACCTGGCAGTGATGATCTATAACAGTTAGCTAGAAAGACAGAAGATACACAATCTAAATCTATTTGCAGATTTTGGGAACCTACAAGCTCTTGTGCTTTGGAATGAGGTCACTAATGGGAAAGGAAGCTAGTCTGTCTGAATTTTCAGACCTCCTAATGAATAACATTTAGTGCTGTGTATCTATATTAATGAAAGTATTTTATACATTGTCCCCAGAGGTTACCCGGCTAACATCTTTAATGTTTTTAGGGCAGCCCAATCTCCAAAACATCTCTGCAGATTCATACATAACTATTGTTATGTATGACATAACATACATAGCTATAGCCCCATACATAACTATTACTCTATCATAACTCAGCCTGTGATGTGTGCTCTGAGTTGCATTCTTCTCCCTAACTCTGTTAGAGCCCCATACTCTTTTGTAAATAAAAACAATGCAAGAATGCATCAAAACACACAGAAATACAAATATACATTTTGACTTTGAAATAGGGCAGATCTGACTTCTAATCTCAGACTTCCACCTGGCTCTCTGTTTGACACTGGCATTTCACTTAACACTCTAAGCCTATCTTCAGAAAAAGAAAGTAAATAAATAACTATTTATATACATCAGTATAACTGCTAGCTTAAAAAAGAGAGAGAGAGCTGTAGGAAAGGAAAAAAAATGGTAAAGAAGGAAAATGCTAAGAAATATAAGAGAAAAGGCTCGGAAGGACTACTGACGGAGTTTCTAGAAGAAGACATCTCTGTTTTCAGTCATACAATTCTAGATGGGTTTTGTGTTACTTTTATGTTGGTTGCCTTTACTTTGTGTTGTTTTTGGTTTGAGTTGGTAGGAAAAGGAAAAAGCTCTTCTTAATGAGAAAAATGGAAATCAAGCAAGAAGGAGATGCGCGAAGTATGTGCCGTGACAAGAAATTCAAAGGAGGAGAAAGTTTCAAGGAGTAAACAAAATTTCCAGACAGTGTTAAGTGATTCGTTGGGACTTCAGTGGAGGCCCAGTGGTTAAGGCTCCATGCTTCCA
The DNA here is from genome assembly GCF_003031525.2 of Neophocaena asiaeorientalis asiaeorientalis. Taxonomy (NCBI): domain Eukaryota; kingdom Metazoa; phylum Chordata; class Mammalia; order Artiodactyla; family Phocoenidae; genus Neophocaena; species Neophocaena asiaeorientalis. The sequence continues at coordinate 2,069,548 of NW_020173114.1, forward strand.
CTGCAGAGGGCAGGGGTTCAGTCCCTGGACTAAAGGTCCCAAGTGCCGTGCGGTGCAGCCAAAACAAAACAACAATGAAAAATACATAAAAAACAAAAAGTGATTCATAACAGTAGAATTATTAGAGGAGTAGAAACAAAGTCCGACACAAAAGGCCTTAAGGAATGAGTGGGTGTCAATAAATCAAGACTAATTCATTCAGGGTTCTTTCTAAAGGAAGAAATTCATCTTCAAACAAGTGCAGGACTATGACTAAAATATATAGCCATTTTCATAAAACTTCTTCATTGTTCATTCTGGGTTTCAACTTTTTTCTTTCTTCTTTTTGTCCTTAACAAGGTAAGCAAACCATTTACATTACATTTCGTTCCATGCTCTTTCTCATGAAAATAGTACAGTCATAGCTCTTCAAAAGTTAAGGTTTCAGTTTGAAGGATATTTATCAGGTTTTATCAAAGGTAACTTAAGTGGCAATTATGACAGTATGAAGACATTTCAAACTCTCAGTCCCTGCGCTCTTGTCTAATTCAGCGGAAGTGGCACTCAATGAATTCTGCTGCCTGTCTGACAACACCACAATTTACCTTTAATAAGAGCTGATAGTCCACGTGGAGCTCAGCTGCCATGTATCCTGAACAGACTTTTTAAGACACCCTGACCCTTTCCACCCTTGCCCCAGGCTTACCTTAACGGTGAAATCAGCAGCAGAGATCTTTTAGAGCTGGTAACAAAGGTGCTTCAATGAGAAATTGGCAAGAGTTCTAAATCTGTCCCTCAGGTTAGCTGTGTTGGTTTCTGATATACTTTTTTCTTATCCAGTCCTGGAGACTTCTTTTCTTTCCACTCCACTCTACCAGAGGGCAGAGGATTACAGTATGAAACAAAAACAAAGTGGAAGGGGGTTTTTGAAATGTTGCTGCAGGAAACTGAAACCCCGCCCAAACTGAAACCACAAGCCAATCTGAAACCACAAGCCAAATTGTACACGGAAGAGAACTTTGAAATCATTTGCATTTTTTTCTACTCCAAACTGTCCTCGGGGCTATGAGAAACCATAATAAGTCTACAGTAACAGTGAATATAACCCCAAGGTATGTTTACATTATGTGAGTGTACCATTTTTGTTTGCTTTTTGTTTTTGCTTGGCTGCACCGCGCCGCATGTGAGATCTTAGTTTCCCGATGGGGATCCAACCTTTGCCCAGTTTTGTTCTTCTTTCACAAGATTGCTTTGACTATTCAGGCCTTTATGAGATTCTATACAAATTTAAGGATTCTATTTATATAAAAAAACTTTGCTGGATAGAGTATTCTTGGCTGAAAGTTTTTACCTTTCAGTATTTTGAGAATGTCATTCCACTCTCTTCTGGTCCATACAGTTTATTCTGAGCAACCTGCTGATAGCCTATTGGGGATTCCTTTGTACGTTAAAATCTTTTTTTCTCTGGCTGCCTTACAATTCTTTCTTTGCCATTGACTTTTGACAGTTTTAGTATAATATATTTTGGAGAAGGTCTTTTTGCATTGAGGTAACTAGGTGTTCTCTTTCTTATCTTCATGGACTTGAATATCAAGTTCCTTCCCCAGGATTGGGAAATTCTCAGCTATCATTTCTTTAAATAAATTATCTGCTCCCTTCATCTGCTCTTCTTCTGGGAAACCCATTATCCTAATGTTGCCCTTCCTAAAAGAGTCAGATAGTTCTTATAGAATTTCCTCATTTTTTAAAGATCGTAATTATCTTTCCTCTTCTGCCTGTATTATTTCTAGATTTCTATCTTCACACTGACTAATTCTCTCTACCATGTGGTCTGCTCTATTTCCAACACTTTCTAATGCATTCTTCATCTTGTTTATTGAGTCCTTCAGCTCCAGAATTTCTATTTGACTTTTTCTTAGAGTTTCAATCCCTTTAGCAAAGTATTCCTTCTGTTCATTTATTCCTGAGCTCATTTTACTGCCTTTCTGAGGTTCTAGCGAATTGTCACTTTCTTTTTGTGATACAGTGTTACTGTTGTTCTTCATGTTGTGATGAGTTGTTTGTTCCTCTGCTGGTGCGTTTGAAGTAGCGAACACCTTTATATAAAGCTGTGTGTGTGTGTGTGTGTGTCTGTGTGTGTGTGTTTTACTTGATTCTAATGATTCAACAGGTTAGAAATTAGAAATGAGAGCCTGTCTTTTGTTTTCCAGTAGGTGGCGCTATAGCACAGGTTTTTGATTTCTCTTACCTGCGTGACTCTGGTTGGTTATATTAGAGAGTTGGCACTTTCCACCCTCCGCTGCCTCTGTCAGAGGTGTACTTTGGTGCCTTCTTGTCCTTGCTTGTGTCTCTAGGGTTGTTAGGGCCTTGCTACTGCTCGTGTCCCTGGCGTCGCAGTCCGGGGCACCAAAATGGGAGGTGCTTCCACCGCATCCAAGATCTCCTGAGTCATAGGCTCCACCTCTGCTGGGGGAGGAGAAGGGGGAGGGGAGCTGGGATCATGGGCACTTCTGCCATATCCAGGGTTGCTAGGTTCGCCGACAACGCTGCTGTGGGTGATGGATGAGAGGGCTGGAGTTGTGCGTGCCTCTGTAGCTGGAGGGATGGTGTCACAGGTCCCACCGCTGCTGCTGCCTAGATATCTGTCTCCACAAGCATTGCTATGGCCAGGAGGTCAGAGTCGTGTGTGCCACCTCCCTTGTTGCTCCTGGGTTCTCTGTGGCTGCCAGCTCAACTGCTGCAGCTCGGGGACAAGTACTGCAGGCACTGCCTCCACTGTTTCCCGTTCTACGTCCTTTGTGTGTCACAGTTCACCCACCTTTAGATGTACAGGTTTATGGAGTTCTCCTGGTGTGTTGGGCAGAGGTATCTATGCTGAATTGTGGATGTTTAATGGTCGTACGTTGTAGGGGGGAGACAAAGAAAGCATCTGTCTTTGCCCTAATGTTGATGTTATTCCACAGTGTTCACTTTAAAAATATTTATTGGAAAACCATATACATAAAGAGAAGTGACCAAATTACACATCTACATTAGATACTTTTAGTATCTAATTAGATATTTTTAGTATTAGTATCTAATTAGATAAAAAGTATCTAATTAGTATGGATATTAGATACTTTTCCAAAAGTAGATATGTTCTCCTGCTTTCATGTCAGTCAAGGAATAGATATTTACAAATACTCCCAGAACCTCAGTCATAGAACCTTGCAATTTCAACTCCCTCCTCCCACAGGGAAACTGGTAGATAGCCTCTGACATGGCTCCCAATGATCCTAGCTTCATTACACTATTCCACTTCCTAGTATTCACACCCCTGTGCAATCCTCTTCCCTCTGACAGTGGGCTGAGTCTAGTGAATTTCTTCTAAAAATATGGTGAAAGTTGTGAGGTTTTACTTCCATGACTAGGCTATAAAAGACTGATCTCTCTCTCTCTCTCTCCCTCCCTCCCTTCCATTCTTGGTTTGGTGACACTGGTGCAGCCAAGTTGCCATGGTAGAGACACTCACATGGCAAGACATTGAGAGTGGTCTCTAGGCAACAGCCAGTGAGGAATTGAAGCCTTTAGCCCCAAATTCATAATGATTAATGCTGCCAACAACCACAAGAGTAAGGTTGGGATGTGAATCCTTCCCTGTCAAGCCTTGAGATGACTGCAGTCCCAAATGGCACTTTGCAGCAGGGAGAGACCTTGAAACAGAGGACTCACCTAGATTCTTGACATTCAGAGTCTGTGAGATAATAAATGTTGTTTTTTCAAGCACTAAATTTTGGAGAAATTTGTTTTGTAGTAACAGATAACTAATTCCGAAACTTTAATCTGACTTCTAACACCATAAATTACTACTGTCTTTCATCTTAATCTGAATTAAATTATACAGGATGTTTTGTTTTTGTATTTCACTTCTTTTGCTTAACATTATGTTTTTACAGTCATTCAGGTTGTTGAGTTCAGTAAAAACATATTTCTTCATATATTAATGAATAGTTTTCAATGTGGTTGTCTCAATTTATACTCTCACCATCAATGTATAAGAATTTCCAATGTTCCACATACTAACCACCGGTTAGATATGTCAGACTTTTAGAATGTAATCATCTTGGTGAGGGTGTGGTGAGTGTAGTAAATGCAGGTTTAATTTGCTTTCCTTTGATAATCAGAGAGTTTAAGGATCTTTTCATATCTATCGCTTATTTGGATATCCTTTTTGTCACACCTATTCAAAACTCTTGCTTATTTTTCTAGTAGGTTGTCTTTTTTATTTCTTGATATAAAGATTGCTTTATATATTCTGAATTTGAGCTGTGTGTATGTGTGTCTGTGTGTATAGATCTAAACTCATCAATTCTTTATTCCTGTTTAATGTTCTGCATCCTATTTCTCAACCCAGAGGATGTAAAAATAATGTCTTTGTTATTTTCAAAAAAAAATTTATTTTTTCTTTCATATTTTGATCTACAGTCCACCTGGAATTGATTTTTTTTGAATGCCATCTGGTATTGAGCAGTGCACCTCCTGGATGTTCACCTGGCTTAAAAGGAGAAATGATCAGACATAGATTATATACTGATTCATGGCCTAATGGACAATGGTTTGGCTGGATGATCAGGGACTTAAAAGGAACATGACTGGAAAATTGATGGGAAAGAATTTGGAGAAAATGTATGTCTACTGTTCTCTCTGAATGGGTAAAAAACATGAAGATATTTGCATCCTATGTGAATTGTCACCTAAGTGTGACCCTCAGCAGAGAAGGATTTTGGTAATCAAGAGGGAGGGTGGCAGGGATGGAGGTCATACATGGGCTCAACAACATGGATTTCTGCTCACCAAGGCTGCTCTGGCTAACACCACTGCTGAGTATCTAGCCAGTAGCAGAGATCAACACCAACCACTGACATGGCCCATGATGGTGCCTTCTCTACATGTAATGCTTTTGTCAAGATTACTATCCGTGGACTTACAGCATGCCTTATCCACCACCCTGGCATTCCACACAGCATTGCTTCTGATCAAGGAACTCACTTCACAGCAAATGAACTGTGACAATAGGCCCATGCTCATTGAATTCATTGATCTTACTGTTCCCCACCATCTTGAAGCAGCTGGCTTGATAGAACTGTGAAATAACCCTTTTAAAACTCAATTACAGTGCCAGCTAGGTGTCCACAAACCTTGCAAGGCTGGGGCAGGTTTCTTCAAAATACTGTATATGCTCTGAATCAGTGTCCAATATATGTTGCTGATTCTTTGACAGTCAAGATTCTTGAGTCCAGGAATCAAGGGATAGAAATAGGAGTGGCACCACTCACTATTACCACTAGGGACCCCCTAGGAAAAGTTTTGCCTCCTCTTTTCACAACTCTATGCTCTGCTAGTTTAGAGGTCTTAATTCCAGAGGTAGGAATGCTTCTACCAGGAGACACAATAAAGATTCCAATGAACTAGAAGTTAAGACTGCCATCTGGCCACTTTGGTGTCCTTGTGCCTCTGAATCAACAGGCAAAGAAGGGAGTGACAGTGTTGGCTGGAATGATTGACCCTGATTACCAAGGGGAAATTGGACTACTACTCCATAATGGAGGTGGGGAAGAGTGTGTCTGGAATATAGAGGATCCTTAGGGCATCCCTTAATATTACCATGCATAATTGTTAGCGAAAGTGGGGTCCAGCTGCTCTCCACTTGAAAGCCAATAAAGAGGCAAGGGTGGTGGAAAGGACAGTTTGCTTTATTTTGGAGGCCAGCAACTGGAGAGAGGTGGACTCGTGTCCAAAGGCCAACTCCCCCCACTGACAGTCAGTGGGAAAGAGCTTTTAAAGGGAAGTTTCAGGGATGTATAGGCAGGAGGAGGGGGCTACATGCAGAAGTAGCACAGTAAACCCTGACAGTCATCTTGAAATTGGTTGTGCAATGGGCTCAGCATCATCTCGATTGTTTTAAGTAGTGAAGCTTCAGTTCCAGGATCGGTTTGTTCCCATTTCCCTGAGGCCAGTTCTCAGAATTGTGGCAGCTTATGTCATGGCTACAGTCTGGTCATCATGTAGTTAACTTCTTTCTCCTGGTAGGGGTCTCAGTACCTAGAAGACAGCTCACACGATATGGCTCAGAATATTATCTATAGCCCTTGAAGAGGGAACTAAAGGTCCTTGTCTTTGTTTAATGTCTAAACGAATATCATTTGGTCTCGTTTGACTGTTTTCTTTGCTTCTATATTTTCTCACTTCTCTGATTAAACTTATTCTTTGGATAAAGTTTTCCTACAGACAAAAGGCAGGCAGAGGACATGGGGGGGAAGGCCCGGAGGCCCTGCTCCGTTTCATAATGATTAAGGTCAACAGAACACTAAAATAACCCAATCCAGGCAGGACTACTAATGGTCCAGACCCTTCAGAAATGAAGGTTTGGGTCACCCCACATCATGTAAAGAACCATGACCAGCTGAGATGCTTGCTAAAGGCAAAGAGAATATGAAGTGGGTAGTAGCAAAAGGTAGTTATACATACCACATGACTAGTTACAGAAACACAGACTGTAATTGTCATGAGCATTTCCTCCTTATTTAGCTATAATATGTTTGCATGTATGTGTATATATACAAATTTTTGTTTTCCTTCCTCTCTTAGTCTTTCAAGTAACATAAGACTTACTGATTATACATCATAGTTTTAAGCACCGTTAACTTTACATCACAGTATTTAAGTTATGGGATATCAAGGAGAAGAGTAAACATTACTCAAGGACTTTACCTCCTTTTCTGGGGAAGGGATTAGTGCACTTTTGAATGTGTGTACTGTAGCTGTATCATGTTATATGGAACTATGACCTTGTTATTGTCTTTATTTGGAGAATAACTATGATTTAAGGAGCTGTATATGGGTGCCAAATTGACAAAAGGTGAACTTATAATGGTTAATCTTATGTTTCAACTTGACTGGCTTTGGACTGCCCAGATTAAACAATATTTCTGAGTGTGTCTAAGACGGTGTTTCCAGATGTGATTAGCATTTGAATCAGTGGACTCAGCAGATTGTCCTCTCTAACATGGTGGGCAAAATCCAATCCACTGAAGACAGGAATAGAACAAAAAGTATTGGAAGGAGGAATTCATTCCTTTTTTTCCCCTGCTGCTTCACTGTTGAGCTAGAACATTTCATCTTCTCCTGCCCTTGGAATGGAATTTACACTAATGGCTTCCCTGGTTCTCAGGCCTTGGGACTCAAACTGAATTCACGACCAGCTTTCCTGGGTCTCCAGCATGCAGATGGCAGGTCATGGGACTTCTCAATTAATTACAAGAGCCAAATCCTTAATGTATGTGTGTGTGTGTGTGTGTGTGTGTGTGTGTGTGTGTGTGTACAGATAGATACATAGATAGATAGACATATTATCTCTTTATTTTTATATCTATCTATCTATACACACACACACACACACACACCCCTACCTCTAGATAGGTAGGTAGGTAGATAGATGGATAGATAGATAGATAGATAAATAGATAGGTAGATAGATCCATCTCCTATTGGGTCTGCTTCTCTAGAGATCCTAACTAATATATCCCCTAAAAGGAAAATCAGATCAAAGAATGACTCCATTTTATTCCTGTGATATGACATTTAGGTGGTTCTCCAGGGCTGGCTGAGACCATACTGAGTCATTGTCTGATCTATTGTAGCATGAATTTTCAGTCATGGTGAAGGTGAACACTCGGTTTTTGGATTGGAATTTATCTGAGGTGGAGTTGGAAACAGCAGCTCTTATAAACCCTACTCTCAAATGCAGGCTATATAAAAATCATGCATTAAGTGTAGTAAATTCCATTAAAGGTATACTGAAGGGGGCATCTCTTTTCCTAAGACCTCTTTTCTCATCACAGCTTTGATGGGTATACAAGCCTTCTACTCCACCAAAACTCATTCTCTTTCTACCTTGATGACTCCATTCTCTCTTCCTTACTCTGTCTGCTTTCCTCTACTCACTACCTTGCTTTTTGGAACAAACAGGTTTCTACTGGGACTTACATCCTTGTATTTGCTACCTCTGCTCCAACAGGCATGTCAATTAATTTTTACAGACATGCACATTTCCCCTTCCAGCAAGAATTTTGGTGTGAAATGTTCACTACTAAACATATGCTTTACCTTTTTATATGTTATCCCAGTAACTCTTCCACTGCTAGAGAGTAGGAGGCTGAATTAAAAATGTGGGGCATTGTAAATTGTGCAGACACCTGTGCTCTGGAAACCATGTGAAAAAATGTCCTACAGGAGTCCAGAGGCATGCGGCTTAAAATGAATTATACATTTTGTGAGCTCTGAGCCTTTGGTGATGTTTCCAGACAAGCAGAAGCTGCATGTGAAATTTTTCTAGCCAGGGAAACACAGGGGGCCACAGTGGAAAAAGGAGGTATCTAGTAACCATCTTCAAAGCCATCCTCAGGAACAGTGGCTTCATTGTCCTTTGAACAATTTTTATGCAGTCTGGTACAAGTTTAAATATTTTAAGAGTGATGTTCTTGTTTTGCTAGAACAGAAGAGCAGCTGATTTCCTAGAATTGAGCCTGTTATACAAGTAACTGTTTATTGCTTTCAGTTTCAATCTGAATTCCATCCCAGAACATGCTGTTTTGAGTAACCTTGAATTGACCTAAGGGATTATTTTCCTGGCTGGAAAACATTGAGTAGGAAAACATTTACAGTAGGTCATTTAACAACGTGATACCTGGAAATGCCTGTAACTTTTGGGGGCTAAGGAGGGAGTTCCAGCGCTTCCCTTTTTATTGTTGCTTTTCAGGAGCAAGTGTGTGGCATTTAGATCTTTTAAATCTTTCTACAAACAGGCTGGTCAATACAGGAAGCTGCAGAGGGAACAATTGATAGGGCTGATATCATGACTTATAATCATTATTTTTGATTGTTTTCAATTCATTCTCCACTCAGTAGGCAGTGATTTAAAAAAAAAAAAAAAAAACACAATGAATCCTGTTGTTTTTATGCCCCAAAGTTTTAAAAAGTTAAAAGCTTCCAGTTGCAGTGCGTATAACATCCAGTCTCCTCTGTGACTTGCAAGAATCGACATAGTCTGGCTCCTGCCTACCCCCTCTCTAAACCCAAGCTATCTCTACTTTACCACATGGGCCTTCATTCAGGACCAAACACACCAAGCTGTTCCTCAGTGAAGAGTTTTGAACAAAGTCTCCTTCTACTTGGAACTCCATTCCCTCCTTCCTTTCCTGACTCAGTTTTCTCCTAGTAAAAATTCATCTTACATGGAAGCAACCTAAATGTCCGTCCACAGATGAATGCATAAAGAAGATGTGGTATATATATATTCCATGGAATACTACTCAGCCATAAAAAAAGAATGAAATAATGCCATTTGCAGCAACACAGATGGACCTAGAGATTGTCATACTAAGTGAAGAAAGACAAAGACAAATATCATGTGATACCACTTATATGTGGAATCTAAAAAATGATACAATTAACTTATTCACAAAACAGAAACAGACTCACAGACATAGAAAACAAACTTAACGGTTATCAAAGGGGAAAGCGGGAAGGAAGGATAAATTAGGAGTTAGGGATTAGCAGATATAAATAACTGTATATGAAATAAACAACAAGATCCTATTGTATAGCACAGGGAACTATATTCAGTATTTTGTAATAAACTCTTGATATAATGGAAAAGATTCTGAAAAAGAAAAAATATATATATATAATTGAATCACTTTGCTGTACACCAGAAACTAACACATTGTAAATCAACTATACTCCAATAAAAAAATTCATCTTAACTCTCATTTTCTCAGGGAGGCATTTCCGACCAACAAATCTACATTGGGTTACCCCTCTACACTTCTTCATGCATCCTGGACTAGTCCCTTACAATGCTTTTCAGAAGCTGAAATATTACACTTATTGGTGTGACAATTTGTTGATGTCTTACTTGTGAACTAAAAAACTGCATGAGCATGGGGACCATGGCTGTTTTACTAACCACGGTATTCCTCCTGTTTTCCCCAATGCCTTCCACAGTGTCCAGCACATGGTCAGTTGTTGATAACTATTTATTGAATAAATAAATGCAATCATGTTTAAAAGCACATGCCCTATGTCAGTCAGGTCTACATCTGAGTTTGGCTCACAGCATCCTGGGTGTTTGACCTGGTAGGACATAATGTGGGAAATCTACCTCAAGATGCTCAAACATGACTTCATGAATATGACCTTCTTTACTATTGTACTTGTTACCATCATTGTTGTCATCATCATCATTATCATCTTCTCATATTAGATTTAGCTTCATGGTTCTATGACCGAAAAGAAACGCTTGTCTCTGAAATACGTATGTTGTACAAGAGGCAGTAACCTTAGGGGTTTTACTTAGATTTGTCTTATAATTTTAATGATGGTGTTGGATTTTATTCTGATATAAGTTCTTTACTTAATATTATTCTGAGTAGAAATAAAAAGGAGAATTACAAGATGCTTCTGATTCTGGCAACATTTTTTTCTTTTTTTATTAATTTTTATTTTATATTGGAATATAGTTCGTCAACAGTGTTGTATCGGTTTCAGGTGTATGAGTGCTCTCTGAAGGGTCCAGGGCCCCAGGTCGTAGTGGGTTCTGGTTGTCAGATGGGCTAATTCTGTGTATCTTGAGGTGCTCCACCCCAAACGTGACCACCAGAATTAGGTGACAGTGGCAGAACTACCCAGCAAATATTCTTCCCAAAGTGTAGGAGAAATGATCAAACCTGAAGAAAGAGATCAAGTCCTTATAACTGAGGAAAGCTGTAGCTAAATTTTGCTAAGATTGTATGCCCAGTATATTTCACCAAAGTTTGACAGAATCAGCATCCTTGATGCCTTTTTTCTTTCTCTTTTCCTTCTTCTGTCTTGTTCTCTTCCTCTTCTCTCCTTTTCATCCATTTTGCTCCTCCTACTTCCTGGAATATTATACACAGCCTGTTGAATCAGAGATATCTGATTCATTCCACACATTATTTTGTTAGCTGCCATGGATACACCATATCCAAATAAATATAAACTGTCTGCCACTATGAAGAGGTAGAATCATTAAATATACACACATTATTTCAGACTAGTAATGCTTCTGAAAGGTTATTTTTCTTTTAGGAAACGTGTTTATTTCAAGATGACTCAATGTAGACTCAGGAAAACTGTTTGGAATCATCGACTTAAGTTGAACTTAAGTTCCCTATGACCTAGCCATTTCACTCCTAAGTACACATCCAACAGAAATGTAGTTACATGTGCATAAAAAATAGGGACAGAATGATCTAAGCAGCAGTATATATAAAAGCTCTGAAGTGAATGTAACCCAAATGTCCATCCACAGTAAAATAGCTAAATAATCTGTGATGTATTTGTACAATGGAATGTCTTATAGTAAAGAAAATAGTGAAACTATAGTTAAACCCAACAACACGGATTAACCTCACAGTTATAATATTGAGGAAAACAAACTGGACACAATAGAATACATGTTGTTGAATTCCAGTTATGTAAAGCTCACAAAGAGGCAAACTTAGCTTCTGATGAGAAAAGTAAGGAGAGTAGGCATCTTTGAGCAGGATGGAGGGGTTATTGAGTGAAAGGGGCATAAGAAAGTTTCTGGGGTATTGAGATTGCTCCCTTTTTTATTTTTTTTGCCTAGGTAACAATTACAGGAATGGGTTCATTTTGTGTGTTTCACGTACTGAACACTTTTGAGCTGAGCACTTTTCTGTTTCTATGTTATGCTTTCATTTAAAGCTTTGAAACTTACTGCAAAGGTTCTTCTACTAATGAAAGGGCCACTTAGGACATTTGCTTATAAATGCTGTACCGCAAAACAAAGTTAAAACAACAACAATAACAACAGCAGCAAAAAAAAAAAACACAGAAAATAAAACTCTTGCTTCTTTTATGTCACAGTTAGTAAATAGAATTTGGACCCTTTTTGTGGAAAACCTGGACAATTTAAAACCTGATCTAAAATTCAGATTCTTATCCAAGCTATCAGGAACAGAGGCTCAGATGAGGAAATGACCAGTAAGTCAACAGATTTGTGGCTATATTCAGTGTTTATCTGAGAGAAATTGGGGAAGAACTCAACAATTTACCTGTCTCTCCTCTTGCCTTCTCTAACTTCTTCTGTCTAATTAATATTTTGCAAATGATAAGGTTTAAAGTTTATCCTTACCTTCTGTGGGTGTGAAATTTCTGAGTCAACTTCAGGACAAAATTCGATACTCCATTTTCTATTAATATAACTGAGAATGAAAGTGAAAGTGGAGCAGGGCTACATTGAAATCCGACTAATGCTCGGAAGTCACATGTTTTTCTTCTGACCAATAAAGTCTTTGTTTGCGACAGAGAACAAAAAATCATTTCAGAGACGATAGAAAGGTTATGTGAACTTTGTGATCTGAATTTCCTGTCTACCGATCTAACCCCTTCCCAGATAACTGAAAGTGATTTATTGCATGCAGATAAACTTGGAAATATTGATAAGAATCATTTAATTTGTGGTATGTACAATATGGATCTAATTAAAAGAAGCATAAATCAGTAAGGCGAGGATAAAATCCTAGAAGAATAAGCACACTAAAATTAACAGCATTTCTAGGTCATTGCAAGGATTGAAGGGTATTTTTATATTTTTGTGTGTTTTGCAAATTTATTTTCAATGAATGTGAATTATCAATATTTTTCATTATAAAAGTACACATATACGATGATATTTTCCAATTTGAAAAAGAAAACTATTTCAAGTAATATTTTCTGAGAATTTTCTATGTAGCAGGTATTGCAATTCAACTACTTATTTATTGGCTAAAGTATTTAAAATGCACTAACTACATCCAAAACTCTATCAGACATTAGAGCCCAACTGGCCATATTTATGTTGTTTATACTAAGAGAGGTCATAGGAAATGCTGCTTGGACTGAAATATTGTCCTGGCCCCCATGGTTTGGACAGAACCTGGGCATTTGATGTAGTTGCGTAGACCAAAAAAGGTATTTTATCCTGGTGAGCAAATAAGAAGGCAAAGCTTCATGATGACAGCAGATTAGGAGTGGGACAAATTATTATTTTATCCATGTGATGATTTAAATTATACAGTTTATGCATCTTTTTTTCACTTTACATTGAATCCTGCAGATTTTCTCACATTACTTAAAATAGTATTTCCCTCTTTATTTTAGTGACTGTATTCCTTTATGCATATGTCCCATGACTTACATTTCTAGTACCTGACAGGTGGATTTTGGAGTTGTTTCAATCTTTTGCTCTCACAACAATGCTGCAACAAATATCCTGGGACATAAGTCATTTTCCACCACAGCAAGTATATCTGTAAGATAGATTCCTAATGTGGACTTGCTGGGTCAGAGGTTTTCATGCGTTCAGAATTTTGATAAATAATTTTACCATCTGTACTGTAACTAGCAAATATGAGAGATTCCCCTCTCCCCAAACCCTTTGCCAACCAAGTGTCACAACAAATGTGTTATTTCTTGATAATTTTAGAAGTGGAAACATGTAACTCATAGTTTTGATTTGCACATCTGCTTGTTATCAGTAAATAACATCCGTATTTTCTTCTACGATTTTTGTTCTTTCTTTTTGTGAAGCCATTGCTCTTTTTCTCACTGATATATACAAGGCTCCTAATGGCATGAAGAAATTACCTCCTTGTCTGATATAAGTTGCAAATGTTTTCTTCATCTTGCCCTTTGTCTAACTTTTTAGTTCGGTTTTTCATGGTTCAACTTGATCCATCTGAAATTTATTTTGGTAAAAGGAATAAGGGAGTCTCCAATATTGTATTTTTTTCATATGGCTACCTCTCACCAAAGAGGGTATAAAGGGAACATATCTCAACATAATAAAAGCCATTTATGACAAACATACAGTCGATATAACACTGAATGGTGAAAAGCTGAAAGCCTTCCTGCTGAATCCTGGAACAAGATAAGGATGCCCACTCTCACCACTTTTATTCAAGATAGAATTACAAGTCCTAGGCACAGCAATCAGAAAAGAAAAAGAAAAACAAACTGGAAGGGAAGAGGTAAAATTGGCACTATATGCAGATGACATGATACTCTATGTAGAAAACCCTAAAGATGCCACACAAAAACTATTAGAACTAATAGATAACTTTAGCAATATAGCAGAATACAAGATTAATATACATAAATCTATTGAATTTCTTTAACTAACAATGAAATATCTAAAAGAGAAGTAAAAGAACAATCCCATTTAAAATTGGGTCAAAAAAAAATAAAATATGTAATTATAAACTTAACCAACGGGGTCAAAGACCTATAAGCTGAGAACAATAAAATATTGATAAAGGAAACTGAAGATGATTCAAAGAAATAAAAGAAATAATACAAGTGAGCTTATTTACAAAACAGAAAACAAAGGAGAAAGAGGGGCAGGAGGGCTTAATTAGGAGTATGGGATTAACACATACACACCACTATATGTAAAATAGATAACAAGGATTTACCATATAGCACAGGGAATAAATTCGATATTATGTAATAGCCTACAATGAAAAAGGATCTGAAATATATATATATCTGAATCACTTTGGTGTATGCTGTATATCTGAAACTAACAAAATATTGTAAATCAAATGTACTTCAACAAAAAAGAGAAAAATGGTATTACTTTTACTGAATTCTCCATATTCTTTCATTAATGCCAAACACCAGATCCATCTAGTATTGAAATTTCAATATGAATTTGAGTCTATTTCTAAACTTTCTCTTCTGTTTGATTGCTGCTTAAATAGTCAGGTGTCAGTACCAGTGTGCTAATTGTTGGATTGTTTTATCATATGATTACAGAGGGATCCCCCTCATGTATAATTGTTATTTCAGAATTGCATGGGATATTCTTGCTTTAATTTGTGCATGACTAGTTTAAAATAAGTTTTTCTTCTTTCAAAAAGCTTAACATCACCATGTAGTCCCATAATGATCCCATTGCCAACTTCATCAAGAAACTGAAAATCCTGAGTTTACATTGTTTTTAGCTGTTTCGATCTCTTTTTTTCAGTAGATTTATCTCTTCATTTATTCCTCAGATTTCTTTTTAAATCCTTCATTAAGCAGTTCTTCTTGAACTTGCAAAAGAGACAGTATACTTTTGAAAACTCCCAATTATCAAGAGGTGAAATATTGCATTTAACAACTTCAGCAGCTAAGGATGCATGTCTGCTTCTCTACCACCTTAGAGTACTCTGTGAGGGGGTCATCCAATATTTTCAGACTTTTGGACCTAGGTACTGAGAGTATCCATCATTTGAATCTTCCTAAGACTCCCTCAGCACCATCTCACTGGGGTAAGGAGAGGTTAATGATAGGCCAGACCTGAGAATTATCCCTATAATGTGTTCTAGTCCAAATGATGCCTTTTGAGAGGTAATGTAGGTTTGATGCTAATTAATTCTCAATTCCAAATGAGGTAGCATGGCCACCCACATTTTAAAAATAATTCAATGCTGACCCTGTGTGAAAAATTGTTCATCAAGTTCCATGCTGAGTCAAAGAATTTTCTTCTCTACTTTATAGGGTGACACATGCAGATCTAGAAACAAACAAAGCAAATTTTACATCGTTCAGGATCCCATATTGAGTATAAGGTCAAATCTGATACTTTCTAATTGAAAGGCTCTATTTAAGATCTCATTGATGGCTGCAACAAGAACCCTGTTAAAAGGCTATTTAAAGATTGTGGATCGAGAAGACTAAGGCCCTATTCAGTTAGGGCACAATAAGACCTTCCTCATCACCACCTCTCCTACTTCCTTTCCCAAAACCATGATTTTGCCTTGTTTCAGTGAGTCAGAGTCATTCTAGAAAATCCCATTTTGAGAGCCAGCTGGACTCAAGAGTCCCCAAAGCCACCCTATGGGTTCAATAATTCAACAGAAATAAACAAAAATCTCAAAAAAGTTCTGTGCTCAAAGTTACAGTTCATTACAATGAAAGGCTACAAGTCAAAATCAGCAAAAGCAAAAGGTGCATAGAATGGATTCCAGGAGAGACAAGGCAAGACTCCTAATTGTCCTCTCCCAGTGGAGTTGCACAGGCAACATCTAAGTCTCCCAGAAACAATGTGTGACAAGATGTATGGGATATTGCCAACCAGGTCAGCTGGTCCAAGCCTTGGCGTCCAGTAGTATAACTGGAGGCAGTCATGTGGGAATCCTCTTAATTACTCAGACTCCAGACCCTTCAGATGTCAAACTGATACAGTCTACCCCAAGACCCTCACCATACATCACATTGTCAGCATAAACTACCTGGTATGGCTCTAAGCTCTACATAGATATACAAAATATTCTTATGAGGCAGGGATTTCAAGGACTTAGAGGTTTTCTTCCAGGAACCTGTCAAGGGCCAGACATTTCTTTGGAATTTGAAGAAGCCCCAAATCTACTGAGTTGGCCTTTATTGGACAGGCTGTAAGAAGGGAAAAGGTGACGTTGTGAGAAATGTAAAATGAAGGATTTTGTCATCTGACTGGTGGGTATGTCAGTGTTTTATTCTTGACTTTTTTTTTGGTTGCACCATGAGGCTTGTGGGATCTTAGTTCCCCAACCAGAGATTGAACCCAAGCCCCTGGCAGTGAGAGCGCAGAGCCTTAACCACTGAACCACAGGGAATTCCCTATTCTTGACTTTTTAAAGTATAAATATCCTTCTTTGAAATACGTAACTACCCAGGCACTAGTAAAATATATTTTGGATGTATGTTTTTAATTTTTAAGTCCTTTTATTTCAGTGTGATTTTTTGCATGGCAACTTCCAATCTGATTAGCTTCTTTTCTCTATATAGAACTAAAGGAGCATTTGGTAAGGAAGACAAGCATGTGAGTCTTGGGAAGTTATAGCACTGATGGTAACCTGGAACTCTTTATATGGTACAAATTTGTCTAAGATCATTTGGTCCAATATTGAGTTTAAATTTCCTTAGTGAACTTAAACTCTGGTTGCTGAAGTTTTTCAGGTAATAGTAACCCGTTAAAAAGTATTCCTGTGTCAAGATGGCAGAATAGGAGGATGCGGAATTTGTCGCTCTTCACAAATACCTCAAAAATACATCTACAGTTGGAGCTCTTCTCATAGAGCACCCGCTGAACATTAGCAGAAGACTTCAGACACTTAAAAGGACAAGAAAAATCCCCTCACAACTGGGTAAGATGAAAGAAGGAAGAAAAGAGGAATCAAAAAAGGAACCAGCAACCCTGGCAGGAAGCTGAAGGGGAGGGAGGGGAGGTCCCCGCACTCAGAAAAACTTCCTCATAGTGGGAAAATCAGCTGGGACAAAAAAGGACCTTCAGGGGACCAAAGGAGAATGCAGCAGGCAGTATGTGAAAGTCAGGACAAAGTAAGAACTTATCGAGTGGTCTGCACTGCAGCACTGTGCATTCCAGCCTGAGTCATGAGTTGCCTGCTGTGGAGGGGTGCTGGGTGCTGGAAAGTGGGATTTGGAGTGCGGACCCAGGGAGGGGACCACTGTTGGCTGTGAAAAGACAGCCTGAATGGACAGGAGTAAGGAGCTCCACAACCGGGAAAGTTTGCAGAAAAAGTCCAGGATGCCATAGAAGCAGTGCATCATTGTTGAGTGGTGCTCAAGGGGCGGGGCCACATTACAACCCCTTTCCTCAACCGGCAGCTTCTTCATCCTCCTCGGGCACTGGGAGGGACTCCCATCCGAGCAAGCTCACCCACCCCTCTGGTGGGGGTCTCCTCCACCCGTGTGGGCTCCGGGGGCCTGAGCGCCGAACATCCCAAAGCCTCCTTGGGAATCAACCCTGGAAGCCCCTGCCTGAGATGAGAGTCCACCAGTGCTGGTGGGAGCTGAGTGCTAAAGCATGGGGTTGGAAGACGATCTGGGGAAATGAGCAGTTGGTTGCATGGATACAGCAGAGGGATGGGAGTGAGGGGATGCATGACCAGCAATGTCTCTAGAGGAAGCGAGGTCTGCCTGAAAAGTGAGGCGCCATTGTTGACTGCATGTGGAGGGTGGGGCCACCACCACCCCAAGCCACCAGCTCCTGCCTCTGTGGGCACTGGGAGGGACTCCCACCAGAGCAAGCGCACCACAGTCTGTTGCAACTGCCTGCTGGTCCCTGCCGCCGGCAACTCATGAACAACCTAATAGTGACAGCCATACCCCTCCCTGGCCTGAGTGAGTAAGTATGCCCCAATCAGCCATTACTTTTGCTCCCTCTTGCCTGGGCAGGGAACAGATGCCTGACGGCGGTGCACACAAAGAGGCAGAGTCAAAACCAAAGCTGAGACCCAGGGGCAGTGCGACTAAGGAACAGGAGCGGAAATCTTTCCATGCAGCTGCACACACCGTGGATTAAATCCCCAAGATAGGCTTGGTAAATCCTGCATGTGTGGAATAACTGAAGAGACAATGAGAAGAAGTTACAACTGACACCACAGAAACACAAAGGATCATAACAAACTACTACAAGCAACTATATACCAATAAAATGGACAACCTAGAAGAACTGGACCAATTCTTAGAAAAGTACAAACTTCCAAGACTGAACCAGGAAGAAAGAGAAAATATGAACAGATCAATCACAAGTGATGAAATCGAAACTGTGGTTAAAAATCTTCCAGCAAACGAAAGTCCAGAGCCAGATGGCTTCACAGGGGAATTCTATCAAACATTTAGAGAAGAGCTGACACCTATCCTTCTCAAACTCTTCCAAAAAACTGCAGAGGGAGGAACACTCCCAAACTCATTCTACGAGGCCATCATCACCCTAATACCAAAACCAGACAAAGACATCACAAAAAAAAAAGAAAGAAAGAAAATTACAGACCAATATCACTGTTGAACATAGATACAAAAATCCTCAACAAAATACTGGCAAACAGAATCCAACAGCACACTAAAACGAT
The DNA here is from genome assembly GCF_003031525.2 of Neophocaena asiaeorientalis asiaeorientalis. NCBI lineage: Eukaryota > Metazoa > Chordata > Mammalia > Artiodactyla > Phocoenidae > Neophocaena > Neophocaena asiaeorientalis. The sequence goes on from NW_020173114.1 coordinate 2,088,489, forward strand.
CATACACCATGATCAAGTGGGGTTTACCCAGGAATGCAAGGCAAGATGGGAGGGAGGCACAAAAGGGAGGAGATATGGGGATATATGTATACATATAACTGATTCACTTTGTTACGCAGCAGAAACTAACACAACACTATAAAGCAATCATACTCCAATAAAGGTGTTAAAAAAAATAAATGTAATGTTTGAAATAAAAGAAAAAGAAAATTACAGACCAATGTCATTGATGAACACAGACACAAAAATCCTCAACAATATAATAGCAAACCAATTCCAACAGCACATTAGAGAGACCATACAGCATGATTAAGTGGGATTTATCCCAGGGATGCAAAGATTCTTCAATATACAAAAATCAATCACTGTGATACATCATATTAACAAACTGAAGAATAAACACCATATGATCATCTCAACAGAGGCAAAAAAAGCTTTCAACAAAATTCAACACCTATTTATGATAAAAACTCTCCAGAAAGTGGGCATAGATGGAACCTACCTCAATATAATAAAGACCATATATGACAAATCCACAGCAAACATCATTCTCAATGGTGAAAAACTGAAAACATTTCCCCTAAGATCGGGAACAAGAAAAGGATGTCCACTCTCACCACTATCATTCAACATAGTTTTGGAAGTCCTAGCCACAGCAATCACAGGAGGAAAAGAAATAAAAAGAATCTAAATTTAAAAAGAAGAAGTAAAACTGTCACTGTTTGCAGATGACAAGATACTATACATAGAAAATCCTAAAGATGCCACCAGCAAACTACTGGAGCTAATCAATGAGTATAGTAAAGTCACAGGATACAAAATTAACACAGAAATCTCTTGCATTCCTATACACTAACAATGAAAGATCAGAAAGAAAAATTAAGGAAACAATCCCATTTACCATTGCAACAGAGTGAATAAAATACCTAGGAATAAACCTACCTAAGGAGGCAAAAGACCTGCACGCAGAAAACTATAAGATACTGATGAAAGAAATCAAAGACGTCACAAAGCTGGAGAGATATACCATGTTCTTGGACTGGGAGAATCAACATTTTGAAAATGACTATAGTACCCAAAGCAATCTACAGATTCAATGCAATCCCTATCAAATTACCAATGGCATTTTTCATAGAACTAGAGAAAAAAAAAATTTACAATTTGTATGGCAACACAAAAGACCCTGAATAGTGAAAGCAATCTTGAGAACAAAAAACGGAGCTGGAGGAATCAGGCTCCCAGACTTCAGACTATGCTACAAAACTACACTCATCAACACTGTATGGTACTGGCACAAAAACAGAAATATAGATCAATAGAACAGGATAGAAAGCCCAGAGACAAACCCACGCACCTATAGTCACCTAATCTAAGAAAAAGGAGGCAAGAAAAGGCAGCCTTTTCAATAAGTGGTGCTTGGAAAACTAGACAGATACAAGTAAAAGAATGAAATTAGAACACTCTCGAACACCATACACAAAAATAAACTCAAAATGGATTAAAGACCTAAATGTAAGGCCAGACACTATAAAACTCTTAGAGGAAATCATAGGCACACTCTTTGACATGAATTGGAGCAAGATCTTTTTTCACCTCCTGGAGTAATGAAAATAAAAACAAAAATAAACAAATGAGACCTAATTACACGTAAAAGCTTTTGCACAGCAATGGAAACCATAAATAAGATGAAAAGACAACCCTCAGAATGGGAGAAAATATTTGCAAATGAAGAGACTGACAAAGGGTTAATCTCCAAAATATAAATACAAACCATTCATGCAGCTCCATATCAAAAAGAACAAACAACCCAATAAAAAAATTGGCAGAAGTCCTAAACAGACTTTTCTCCAAAGAAGACATACAGATGGTCAACAAACACATGAAAAGATGCTCAACATCACTAATTATTATAGAAATACAAATCAAAACTACAATGAGGTGTCACCAGTCACAATGACCATCATCAAAATATCTACAAACATTAAATGCTGGAGAGGGTGTGGAGGAAAGGGAACCCTCCTACACTGTTGGTGGGAATGTAAATTGGTACACCCACTATGGAGAACAGTATGGAGGGTCCTTTAAAAACTAAAACTAGAACTACCATATGTCCCAGGAATCCCACTACTGGGCATACACCCAGAGAAAACCATAATTCAAAAAGATACATGCACCCCAATGTTCATTGCAGCACTATTTACAATAGCTAGGACATGGAAGCAACCTAAATGTCCATCAACAGAGGAATGGATATAGAAGATGTGGTCATATATACAATGGAATATTACTCAGCCATTATAAGGAATGATATTGGGTCATTTGTAGAGATGTGGGTGGACCTAGATACTGTCATACAGAGTGAAGTAAGTCAGAAAGAGAAAAACAAATATCGCATATTAACGCATATATGTAGAATCTAGGAAAATGGTATAGACGATCTATTTGCAAAGCAGAAATAGAGACACAGATGTAGAGAACACATGTATGGATACCAAGGGGGATGGGGGGATAGGAGGAATTGGGAGACTGAGATTGACACATATACACTATTGTTACTATGTATAAAATAGATAACTAATGAGAACATACTGTGTAGCACAGGGAACTTTACTTAGTGCACTGTGGTGACCTAAATGAGAAAGAAATAGAAAAGAGAAGGAATATATGTATAGCTGATTCATTTTGTTGTACAGTAGAAACTAACACAACATTGTAAAGCAGCTATACTTCATTAAAAATTAATTCAAAAAAGTATTCCCAATCATTTTTCAAAAATCAGTAATCACCATTAGCATGGGTCTCCATCCAGTCTCAAATAAAACTTGATGTCAATGCTGAATCCCATATCTTACTGAAATATCTACCACCCAGGCCACACTCTGCTACCTGGAATCTGTTTCAAGGCGTCCTCCAGGTTTTCATTTTTGATGTTGGGGTATTGGTTTATCTTCAGTTTCATTATGAAATCCCATACAGTCCAAACAAACCTAGAGAGAAACACAAACTCACTGGAATCATCTACTTTTGGGGGTTTAGGAGAGGATTTACCTTGAGTAGCTCTTTCAGTCCAGCCATACAGATGGGATATTATCTAAGGAAAGAGAAGCTCTCTAGGAGACAATTTCCAGATGTCACTTAGAAACAAATTTTATAAAAATTCCATTTGGCATCCTCTTATCTTCAACCATGATTTTGAATCACAGGAAAGAGAAATAGTCTCAGTTATCATTTCCTTTAGCGAAATAAAACGGTCGTTCAGTTCCTGGAAGGATACTGTAGCTGCTTCAGAGCAGTGGTGTTTGATGGTTCTCATGCTGTATTGGGCATTGTTGCTGCTCAGAAACACAGCCAAGGCAAAGATCCATGAGACTTTTTTACGGTCAGCCTAAGAAACATGTTGCAGAGAGGGATTTAGGCATACAATTCTTCATTCAATTACTCATTCACTATTTCAGTTGAAGTATATATAAACTAAATAGTAGGGCAGAAATCATAACTTTTGAAGACAATCTGAAGTTCAAACCTCAACTTTGGTGTTTATAGTAACCACTCTCAGGGCATCCTTTAACTGTTAAAAGAAATGAATGATGTCGAGGGTTTTTTGCATCTGTATTAATCAGAGATATTGACCTGTATTTTCTTGTTTGGTAGTGTCTTTGGTTTTGGTAGCAGGGTAACGGTGCCCTCTTAGAATGAATTTGGGAATGTTCCCTCATCTTACATCTTTTGAAATAATTTGAGAAGGATAGGTACTAGCTCTTCTGTATGTGTCTGGCAGTATTCCCCTGGGAAGCCATCCAGTCCTGAAATTTTATTTGCTGGGAGCTTTTTTTATTATTAATTCAATTTCACCACTAGTGACTGGTCTGTCCAGATTGTCTATTTCTTCCTGGTTCGATCTTGAAAGGCTGAACGTTTCTAGAAATTTGGGAACTTCTAGATTGTCCAATTTTTTGGCATATAACTGTTCATAGTATTTTCTCATATTTATTTGTATCTCTGTAATATCAGTTGTTATTTCTCCTTTTTCATTTCTTATTTTGCATGAGTCCTCTCTCTTTTTTTCTTGAAAAGCCTGGCTAAAGGTTTATCAATTTTGTTTATCTTTTCAAAAAACCAGCTTATGTTTCCATTGACCTTTTCATATTGTTTTTGTTTTTTATTTTGGTGGGGGTGGTTAGTCTCTATTTTATTTATTTATTATCATATCTTTATTATTTCCTTTCTTCTGCTGACTTGGGGCTTTATACATTCTTATTTTTTAAACTCCTTTTTAGGTTATGATGTTTATTTGAGATTTTTCTTGTTTCTTGAGGTAGGCCTCTACTGCTATAAACTTCCCTCTTGGAATAAATGGAGAAATGTAAATCTTATCAATAAGTGGTGCTTGGAAAACTGGAAAGCTACATGCAAGAGAATGAGATTAGAACATTCTCTAACATCATATACAAATATAAACTCAAACTGGATTAAAGACCCATCCCCTCACTTTCAGTCTGTGTGTCTAGCTCTGAAGTGAGTCCCTTGCAAGCAACTTGTAGATAAGTCTTGTTTTTTTTATCCAATTATCCACCCTGTCTTTTGATTGGAGCATTTAGACCATTGACATATAAAGGCATTATTGATAGGCATGCACTTAATGCCATTTTGTTACTTGTTTTCTGATTGTTTTGTAGTTCATCACTTCTCTTGTCTTCTTCCTTTTGTTTCATCCCTTGTGTGGTTTAATGATTTTTTTTTAGTGTATGCTTATGTTCCTTTTTCTCTAGTTTTGTGTATCAATTGTAGTTTTTTTATTTGTGTCTAGCATGAGTTTCCTATATATTGGCCTTATATATATACTTGTTTTAAACTGGTAGTGATTTAATATACAATGGAATATTACTCAGCCATGAAAAAGAGTGAAGTTTTGCCATTTGTGACAACATGGATGGACCTAGAGGGTATTATGCTTAGTGAAAAAGCCAGACAGAGAAAGACAAATACTATCTGATATCACATATGTGGAATCAAAAAAGTAGTAAATATAACAAAACAGACATTGACTAACATATATAGAGAAGAAACTAGTGGGTATCAAAGGGGAGAGGAAAGAGAGAAGGGGCAAGTTAGGGCTAGAGGATTAAGAGATACAAATTATTCTGTGTAATATAAATAAGCAACAAGGATAAATTTCACAGCACAGGGAAATAAAGCCATTATTTTGTAATAACTTTGAATGGAGTATAATCTATAAAAATATTAAATCACTGTGTTGTACACCTGAAATTAACATAATGTAGTAAATCAACTATACTTCAATTAAAAAATTGAAAAAAGTGGTTGATGTTGGTGTCAATGTGTGTAAAATATTTAATAGAGTGCTAAGAAGAGAGTAGGTGCATTGTGATATAGGAGCAATTTTTTAGTAAATTTTTATCAATCATGGGCTATATTAGGGACACTAGTGCTATAAATTAAATCCAACAATTATTTTGGGGGCATCTACTAAATAACAGCACTGTATTTTGTTTGTTAATGCAAAGTTCAATATCACAGTTCACCTGCCCTCAAGAAGATGACTTCCTAGAGAAGAAATAAACATGTTAAATAAAATGCAACCAAGATGATAATCTCTGCTAGGTGCAGAATCAAAAACTATAATGTAAAGTAAGATGTGGTCAGTTCAATAAATGGGTACAAGTACTCTTTGAGATCAGAACTAGAAGAGAATAAGTCTGACTGGGAAAAGTAGCAGTAGGTTGAAAATACCTGGTCTTTATAAAATTTATGACATGTGGACTTGTAAAGATGAAGGGATCATGCCAGTGGAAAGACCAACACAGGTCAAGTCAGAAATGTTAGAAAGTGCAAGTCCACTGCGGGTACTGTAGAATTATTCCACTTGACCAAAGCAGCAGGTAGGTGTGCAGGAGAGGAAGATGAGACTAGAAACAAGACTCAGGGCAAAACAAGAAGGGTCTTGAAAGCCAGGCAAATAGAATTAGACAATTACCCAAAACACCATAACTCTAGAGTCAGTAGGTAGTTCTCCTGCCATCAGTAGTTTACAATTTGGTATAATTTTGGCCCCTTGAACAACTACTTAAGCGAATGTATCTGGAAGATTGGGAACATTTCTATATTCTGGGGGAAAATCAATTTTCCTTGAAGCAGAAGACCCAGCTAAGCCACACTCAGATTCCTGGCCTATAGAAACTCTGAAGTTATAATTGGTGTTTCAAATCACTGATTTGGGCGAAATTTGTTGTGCAGTAATAGAAAACTAACAAAGAAACATTTTTTTAAATTTTTATTTGAGTATAGTTGACTTACAATGTTGTGTTAGTTTCAGATATACAGCAAACTGAAAAAAGTTATATATATATATATATCTTTTTTGGATTACTTTTCCCATATAGGCCATTACAGAGTATTGAGTAGAGTTCCCTGTGCTATACAGTAGGTCCTTATTAGTTATTCATTCTATATATTGTAGTGTGTATATGTCAATCCCAATCTCCCAATTTATCATTCCTTCGCTTTCCCCCCAGTAACCGTAAGTTTGTTGTCTACATCTGTGACTCTTTCTGTTTTGTAAATAAGTTCATTCGTACCATTTTTTTAGATTCTACATATAAGCAATATCATATGGTATTTGTCTTTCTCTGTCTGACTTCACTCAGTGTGACAATTTTTAGGTCCATTCATGTCACTGCAAATGGCATTATTTTGTTCTTTTTTATGGCTGAGTAATATTCCATTGTGTGTATATATGTGTGTATGTATGTATGTGTATATATATATATATATATATATATTCCACATATTCTTTATCCATCCATCTGTCTAAGGACATTTAAGTTCCTTCCATGTCCTGGCTATTGTAAATAGTGCTGCAGTGTATATTGGGGTGCATGTATCTTTTTGAATTATGGTTTTCTCCAGATATATGCCCAGGAGTGGGATTGCTGGATCATATCGTGGCTCTATTTTTAGTTTTTTAAGGAATTGCTATACTGTTCTCCATAGTGGCTGTACCAAATTACATGCCCACTAACATTGTAGAAGGGTTCCCTTTTCTCCACACCATCTCCAGCATTTATTATTTGTAGATTTTTTGATGATGGTCATTCTGACCAGTGTAAGGTGACACTTCATTGGAGTTTTGATTTGCATTTCTCTAATAATTAGTGACCTTGACCATCTTTTCATGTGCTTTTTAGCCATCTGTATGTCTTCTTGGGAGAAATGTCTATTTAGATCTTCCATCCATTTTTTGATTGGGATGTTTGTGGGGTTTTTGGGGTTTTGTTTGTTTTTTGATATTGAGCTGCATGAACTGTTTGTATATTTTGGAGATTAATCCCTTGTCAGTTGCTTCATTTGCAAATATTTTCTCCCAATCTGAGGGCTGTCTTTTCATTCTGCTTATGGTTTCCTTTGGTTTTCAAACACTTTTAAGTTTAATCAAGTCCCATTTAAAAATTTTTGTTCTTATTTTCATTACTCTAGAAGGCAGATCAGGAAAGTTCTTGCTGCAATTTATGTCAGAGAGTGTTCTACCTATGTTTTCCTGTAAGAGTTTTATAGTATCTGGCCTTACATTTAGGTCTTTAATCCATTTTGAGTTTATTTTAGGTATAGTGTTAGTGAGTGTACTCATTTCATTCTTTTACATGTAGCTGTCCAGTTTTCCCAGCACCACTTATTGAAGAGGCTGTCTTTTCTTCACTGTATATTCTTGCCTCCTTTATCATAGATTAGGTGACCATAGGTGCATGGGTTTATCTCTGGACTTTCTATCTGTTCCATATCCTGTTCCATTCTATCCTTTCTATCCTGATCTATATTTCTGTTTTTGTGCCAGTACCATACTGTTTTTATTAATGTAGCTTTGTAGTATAGTCTGAAGTCATGGAGCCTGATTTTTCCAGGTCCTTTTTTCTTTCTTGAGATTGCTTTGGCTACTCGGGGTCTTTTGTGTTTCCATACAAATTGTAAATTTTTTTTGTTCTAGTTCTGTGAGAAATGCCATTGGGAGTTTGATAGGGATTGCATTGAATCGGTAGATTGCTTTGGGGGGTATAGTCATTTTTACAATATTGATTCTTCCAATCCAAGAACATGGTATATCTTTCCATCTGTTTGTGTCATCTTTGATTTCTTTCACCAGTGTTTTATAGTTTTCTGAGTACAGGTCTTTTGTCTCTTTAGGTAGGTTTATTCCTAGGTATTTTATTCTTTTGGATGTGGTGGTAAGTGGGACTGTTTCCTTAATTTCTCTTTCTGATCATTTGTTGTTAGTGCATAGAAATGCAAGACATTTCTGTGTATAAATTTTGTATCCTGCAAATTTACCAAATTCATTGATGAGCTCTAGTGGTTTTCTGATAGCATCTTTAGGATTTCCTAGGTATAGTATCATGTCATCTGCAAACAGTACTCTATTACATCTTCTTTCCAATTTGGATTCCTTTTATTTCTTTTTCTTCTCTGGTTGCCATGGCTATGGCTTCCAAAGCTATGTGGAATAAGAATGGCGAGAGTGGACATCCTTGTCTTTTTCCTGATCTTAGAGGAAATGCTTTCAGTTTTTCACCATTGAGAATGAAATTTGCTGTGTGTTTGACATATATAGCCTTTATTATGTTTAGGTAGGTTCCCTCTATGCCCACTTTTTGGAGATTTTTTTTCATAAATTGATGTTGAGTTTTGTCAAAAGCTTTTTATGCATTTATTGAGAAGATCATATGTTTTTTATTCTTCAGTTTGTTAATGTGGTGTATCACATTGATTGATTCGTGTATATTGAAGAGCCCTTGCATCCCTGGGATAAACTCCACCTGGGCATGGTGGATGATCCTTTTAATGTTTTGTTGGATTTGGTTTGATAATATTTTGTTGAGGATATTTGCATCTATGTTCACAAGTGTTATTGGTCTGCAATTTTCTTTTCTGGTGATTGGTATCAGGGTGATGGTGGTCTCATAGAATGAGCTTGGGAGTGTTCTTTCTCTGCCATTTTTTTTGATGAATTTCAGAAGGGTATGTGATAACCCTTCTTTACATGTTTGAGAGAATTCACCTGTGAAGCCATCTGGTCCAGGACTTTTGTTGGTTGGAAGTTTTGTAATCACTATTTTAATTTCATTACTTGTGATCGATCTGTTCATATTTTCTGTTTCTTTGTGGTTCAGTTGTGAAGGTTGTACCTTTCTAAGAATTTGTCCATTTCTTCTAGGTTGTCTATTTTATTGACATATTGTTGCTTGTAGTAGTCTCTTATGCTCCTTTGTGTTTCTGTGGTGTCCATTGTAACTTCTCCTTTTTCATTTCTAATTTCATTAATTTGATTCCTCTCCCTTTTTTTCTTGATGAGTCTGGCTAAAGGTTTATCAATTTTGTTTATCTTCTCAAAGAACCTAGTTTCACTGATCTTTGCTATTGTTTTCTTTGTCTCTATTTCATTTATTTCTGCTCTTATCTTTTAACTTCTAAATTCTAACCTCTGGATCCTAATACATAGATTATTGTCTGTTTTGTGTCTTTTTGTGTATAAACTGAATTATACAGTATGCTTATTTTGTGTTGACTTCTTTTACTCAACACTACAACTTTTAATTCATTAAAGTTGTTGGTTTATTTATTCATATTTATTGCTGCATAGTTTTCCTTTTCATGAATATACCACAATTGTTTTATCCATTCTACTGTTGATGAGAACCTGAGACGTCATTTATGACACTGAGCACATAAGTAATATTTCAATTGGTTATATATCTAGGACTAAAATTAGTTGATCCTATCGTATACATTTGTTCCTTTAGTGGTAGATATTATCCAACAATTTTCCAATATGGATATCCCAATTTATACTCTCACCAAAAATGTATAAAATTTCCAATGCTTCATATTGTCACCATCATGTGGAAATGCCAGACTTCAAAACTGTAGTCATTTTTGTGAGTGTCTAGTTTAAGTTGCAGATTAGTTTGATTTTCTTAGATAATTATTATTGTTAAATAGTAAGGTGCAGCAACTTTTCACATCTATTGCTTACTTGGATACCTTATTTTGGTCTTACCTGTTCAAGATCTTGCTTATTAGTCTTAGGTGTTTTCTGCCTTTTATTCTTCACTTGATGGTCCCTTTATATATTCTAAGGTTGAGTTTCTTTCTGTGTATGTGTATGCATACATATATACATACATAATACATGTCTGCAAACATACCTGTACATATATATATACATATATTTAAAATCCTTGATTTGCTTCTCATTCTTTTATGGTGTCTTTGGATGTACTGGGAATCTGAATTTTAAGTAGTTACATTTTTCAATTCTTTATTTGTGGTCAGTACTTTAGTGTCCTTTTTCTAAGCCTGGAGGACATGAAAATAATCTCTCTAACGTTTTCTTAAAACTTGATTATTTTGCCTTTTACATTTGGATTTACAATCCCTGTGCAATTGATTTTGTGAATGTTGTGTTGTAAAAATCAGGCTTTGGGGTTTGTTTCTCCATAGATATAACACTGACCCAGCACCATTTATTCAAAAAAATATGGTTTTCCTATAGTTGCCATGAATCACCCCTCCATAAATGTGTCAGTCTGTTTCTGAGCTCTCTAGTCGGTTGCATCTATCCATTTCTTTACATGTGCACCAATATCCTGATATCTTAATTATTCTAGCTTTATAATAAGATTTGACATCTGATAGAATAAGTTCTTTTATTTTGTTCTTCTTCGCAATTGCCTTGGCTGTTCTTGGGTTTCTGCATTTTCATGTAAGCTTTAGAATAACCTTATCTTTTTGTTCACAAATATATACCCTTTGGAATTTGGTTTGGAATTGCATTGAATCCATAGATAAATTTGGGAATAAATGACTTTAAAAAAAAATGAATCTTGCATTCTTTGATCTTTATATGTTCCACCATTTATTATGCCTTTTAAAATCTATCAGTAATAGTCTGTACTTTTCCATATATAGCCTTTGTATATGTTTGTTAGATTTATTCCTATATATGTTTTACACAAACTTCTTAGGGCATAAATATACATACAGAACAGTGTACATTTCATAAATGTAGAACTCTATGTATTTTCAAACACAACACATCCACATTGCCACACCTAAATACAAAAATTAGATCATAACTGGACCCCCCCAAAGTTTTCCTCATGCTCCCATTTTGGTTCTACCAATTCCCATCTCTTCCCATCAAGCATAACCACTATCCTGCTTTAGCATTTTATATGAATTTAATAATAAAATATGCGCCTTTTAGTACACTTTTCAATATTATGCTTGTAAGTTTAGTCTATATTTTATATGTAGATGTAGATAATTTATTCTCATTGCTATATAGTATTCCATTCTAAATGTACACCACATTTTATTTATCCACACAAGTGTTGATGGACATTTAAGCATTGTCCAGTTTTTGGGATTATGACAAAATTGTTATCAAAATACTTGTACATATCTTTCAGTTCAAATATGCACATATGTGCACATTCTCCTTTTATATATACATAGAAAATGAGCTGTAAAAGCATATGTTCAACATTAGAAGACACTGTCAAACAACCTTATAGTTGTACTAATTTATATTTGCATTAGCAGTATAGAGATTTCCAGGAGATCCACAACCTCATCAAGCCTAAATATTGGCAGATGTGTAGGGTAACATATTGTAATTTAAATGACTCATACAGTGAGCATCTTTTCACATATCTATTGGCCATTTGACATCTGCTTTTGTGATTTTGTTATAAAAATGATATCATTTATGTATTGTCCACTGAAAAAAATGCACAACCTAAAAGTTGAGAATCATGTTTTATTCAGATTTTCTGAGGACTTAAACCTGGAAGGCAGCCCCTCAGATAGCTCTGAGAGACTGCTCAGAAGAGGAAAGGGAGGAGCAGTATATATGAGTTTTTGCCACAAAAACCAGGCAGTCAGAACACCAAAAGATTACTGTTAATTAAAGAAAACCAGATGTCTCAAGTTAATGAATTTAGCACTTTTCTAAGTATGGTAAGTTGCAAGTGTCTGGGCTCACTGAAATCACTCCTTAGATATGCAATGTAACTATCTAAGGCCAGTATACTGTTCTTTTCCACCCTGAATCCCCTGATGGGGGCAGCTGCAGTGGGTGGTGGGCTGGTGGCTGACAGCCTGTTTATCTCCATGTTACCAAATGCAGGTTCAGCTGATCATCACTTGAAAGCCAATACTCGAGAGGCAAGTGTTGGTTGGAAAGAAAAGGTTGCTTTATTCAGGAGGCCAGCAACCTGGGAAGAAGGCAACTTGTGTCCAGAAACCAACTACAGAGATCCTGCTGGACCATGATACTTTTTACAGGGAGAAACATTTGTGGAGAAGAGCAGAGTCTTCCTTATCTTCCACTGTGTGGAGACTTTCTTCTGATTGGTTGGTGATGTGGTAACAGGGCGGTGTTCCAGGAATCTTGTGCTCAGCCTGAAAAGGAGGAACAGAACCCTGACCTATTGCTGCGCTATTGTTTCTTAGCTGCTCCTCCTTTATGTCCTCATTTCCTCCCTTCCCTGAAAAGCCACTGTTTGAATACGCCCTTTGGAATTCAGGGAAGGTCAACGAGGCTAAATAAGGCCTGTTTCCTACAAACAAGAAAGGAGGAGCACAGAAAGTATTTGTACCTGAGAGGGCCCCACCTGGTCCTGTGCCATTTCATCCATCCTAGTTCCCTCAGGGCTCACATTTGGGGGCCACTGTGGTGGCTGATGTCTTGATAGCCACAACATCCTCTGTCTGCTGACATGGCAGGTGGCATTCTTTGTCCACAGTATGTAGCTGTTTTTAACAGTTCTTTTTTCACATGATCTTTTTTCTGGTTTTGTTTTGATATCTGTGTGTGGATGTATGTATCCTTGTAGAGCTGTTTATACAGATATAGATATAACATTTGGATTTGCCCACTGAAACACATTTAGGCTACTTTCATTTTTCAATACTTCTAAGACCATCCCTAGTTTTCGGCAGCACATGAGTCTGTAGCTCATCCTCCAGTACTTACCTCAGAGCCAATCTCATGCAGAGAACCCAGTCACCAGGACACTCTGTCTTGACACATGAGACACAGCAAAGAGTTTAGAACAGTCCAATATTATGTGTCATGGACTTCTATTCCCTTCCCTAGGAATTCACTTTCAGAGCTCTTTTCTTTTTATTGTTGTTGATTAGTACATGACAGCCTTCTTCACTCTGCTAAGAAGATTTATGGGAATAAAAACTCATTTATCTAATTCAAGCAGTCTATCTAAATTACACAGCCTCCCAAAGGGGAAAACAGATCAAGGAGTGCTTTTATTTTTTCCTGTGGCATTTGGGCCATTTCTAGGGCTGGCTGACATCATGCTGTCTCAATGTCTGATCACTTGCAGCATGACTTTTGCAGTCTTGGGGAAAGTGACCTCTCACCTTTTAGATGGTAATTCAATAAGAGTCAGAGCTGCAGATAGCACCTCCTATAAACCCACTGAACAATGCCAGACCATCCAAAAAGCTCATGTAAGTGTAATAGATTTTACTGAAGATGGGGGAGAACAACTTTATGCCTAAGATTTATTTGCCCAACACAACTTTGAAGGGAACCATGAGCTCTTCATTCCATCAAAGTCCAGCCCTTTCTACCTTGCTGGATCCTTTCTCCTCTCCCTATTTTATTCTTTCCATTACTCGCTCCCTTCTTTGGGGAGCAATTCAAATTTCTCTAACAAAGCAATTTAGCAACATTTTTATTGCTTAGATTTCTGCTGATGAAACCTAGCAGGACCCTAAGGGGCCCTCCCAGGTACAAAAGCCCATCTGTGTGTCCTGTTCTTTGTTTGAAGAGAAAAAAAAAGGTTTTAGTCTCCTAAGCCTTCCTTGACTTCCAAAGAGCAGGCTTAAGCAGTTAATAGGACAATAGAGTCACAGGACTCCTAGTTCCTCTGGAAGGGATAGAGATAATACAAGGATACATATCTCTGAGTTCTTACACAGAAACTAAGATGCCCAGGCAGGTGGAGGATGGTGACTATATGTTGACCACAAGCTCATAGACCTCAGACTGGTTGGAACCAGAGGTGGAGATTCCAGAGATATCACCCTGTTACCTCACAACAAACACATCCAAAGGAAGACACACATCCTGCAAATTTTACATTTAAAAACGCTTCCAGGAAAACCATCAGAGAGTTTAGGCCTTCTGAGAAGGACCCTCCTGTTTTCCTTGATTGGTCTTTGCAATAAACTTTCTGTGCTCCAAACTCTGACGTTTTGGTTTGTTTGGCCTCACTGTGTGTCAGGCACAGTGACTTGGACGACACTGACACATGCTTGTTTTCTCCCTCTCTGCTCCAGAAGGCAGGCCAAAACATTTTACAGACATGTGCATTTTCCTCTCTATCAAGTTTTGGGGGGGGGGGGGGGTCAGATGTTAAAATAATGAACCTTTGTTTTATCTTTTGATAATGTTATCCCAATATCTATTCTGCTATATTCTAAGAGCTCAAATAGTGGCCAGATAACTTTGCTTTGGAAATTTTGGCAAAATGTACCATAGGAGGACAGAGACATGCAGCTTAAATTGAATTACACATTTTGAATTATACCACTCTGGGAGTTGGTGAAGTTCCTAATGCCGAAAACTCAACCTCTGTGCACGGGGTACCAAATTGAAACTTGGAGACAGAGTTTTGTGTGAAGTAGAAAAGAATAGCTTTATTGCTTTGGCAGGCAGAGGGGGACACAGAAGGCTCTTGCCCTCAAAAGCTGTGTGTCCCAAACTGGATGGATTAGCTGGGAAGTTTTATAGCAATGGTTCAATGTTGGGGTTGCTAATAAGGATCTTGGTGTGTGCAGGGCCTACATTCTTTTAATCTGGCCTCAGGTCATCTCCTGATGAGCTGTGGTTCTCAAGGTTATCAAACGATCACTTTCTCTCTGGAATGAAGAATGCTTCATCAAGTACTTCATCTTCCATTTGTTGTGGCCTTTGTTTCTTCAGAAGAACTCAAAGATATTGTTATGTGTGTCCCTTGAAGTGGAACCAGGACCCTGCCCCAAGGTTGCACTATTGTTTCTTGACTGCTCCTCCCTTGTCTCTGCATCCCCTCCCTTCCGTGGTTGGCAACGGTTTGAAAGATTTCCGTGCCCAGGAGCCCCACAGGGTCCTGGTGTGTTTCATTCCCAGCTAAGCAGAAATTGAACAATCCATGGGATTTTTCTGGCCAGTGAAATACAGTGTACCCCAGAGGAAGGGTGCGGTGTCTAAAGATAATCTGCAGAAGCACTTTAGGGACACTGACGTCATTGTCTGAACACTTTTCACATTCTGCTACGGATTTAGATTTTCAAAATCAGGCTCTCCTTTTGCTCGTACAGAAAACATGCTGATTTCCTAGAAATGAGCCTGTTATAAAAGGAGCTCTTCAGTGCTTTCAGTTTCAGTCTGAATTATGTTTACAAGAAATGCCATTTCAAGTGGCCTTGAGTGATTGAAGAGATTGTTTGCCTGGCTGGAAAACTGTTATTCTAGATCAATTTGAAAAGGAATTACTCTTCACCTTAAACATAAACTATGGGCTTCCCCGGTGGTGCAGTGAGGTTTTTAGGATACAAGGTAAGTCACCTCACCTTTCTGCATAAAAGTCTTAAGAGCAGGCATTCTCCATATGGAGGTTACAGGATCCTACATCATGTAGCTCTTGCCCGCCCCTCCCCTCCTCACGCGTTATTTCAGCTTCAGCATATGGCCCTGCCTTAAGGTACCAAACACAACCCAACTCTTCTCCAATCAGGAATTTATACACAAACTCTCCTTCTGTCTAGAGTTCACTTCTCTCACTTTGTTCCTTATTGTGCTCTTACTAAAATTCATCTGAGCTCTCATTCTGTCAGGGAGGGCTTGCTGGCTGACTAACCTAAACTGGGTCTCCTGTCTGTACTTACTCATAGCACCCTGTGCTGTATTCCTTTACATTGCTTACCAGAAATTCAAACATCATACTTGTTTGTATAACTTGTTTTAATGTCTTATTCATGAGCTAAAAGAAAAAGCATGAGCAGGGACCGCGGTTGTTATACTAACCACAGAATGCTCGATGCCTTCCCAAATACCTCCCACGGTACCCAGCACATGGTCAGTGGTCAATACATATTTTCTGAGTGACTAAATGCAGTTATATTTAAAAGTATCCACATTGATGTCATTCAGAACTGTGTATGACTTTTGCTCTCTGCAGTGTAACTTTGTTTTTAAAAAATATAGAAAATCCATCAATAATAAGCAAAGCATGAATTGATGAAGGTGACTCTTGCTAGTGTTGTATTTGTTGCTCTTGTCATCATCATTATCATCATCACCATCATCATTTACGTTGGGTTTGCCTTTGATGGTTCTGTGTCTCAAAAGAAAGTACTCTCTCTAAAAGATAAATGTATTATACAAAGCAGGGAAATTTAGGGATTTTACTTAGCCTTGTTTTGAATTAATACTGAGAGCTTTGGATTTTATTCTGAGTCCAGTTGTTTACATAATATTATTCTGAATAAAAAATGAAAAGTTATTGAAAAAATTTAGTAAAGTAGGGTACACTTCCTTCCCCATTAACAAAGCAACAAAAAACAGAGACCTGAGGAAGTACAGCCTGAGTCAGTGGATTGAACCCTGTCACTTTTATCTTCTACACAGAGAGTTAGGCAATTTAAACATATTTTAAGGGAAACAAGACATCTTCTGTAGACATTGTTAAGTGGCCCCTTCCTCCATGCTTTTCTTCAGTCCTTGAGACTGTTCAAACCCTGGAGCACCAATTATGAGATGGAGATGTGTTTGCATACAGATGGTTTTAATTATTCCAGTTCAGTAGCTCCCAATGGTGCTGATTTTGCCTCCAGGTAACATCTGACAATGTCTGAAGACATATTTGGCTGTCATAATAGGCTTGGTTAGCCCTCTTCTCTGGAGAATTTCCCTTGAGTAAATGGGAACTGCTCTGCCCAAAGGGGATGACCCACGGGCAATGCCTGATGTGGTGGGCTATAGATATCCAACCCTTTGCTTCAAGGAGGGACCAACTCTAGTACTGGTTGTGCTACAGAGATCCCACGGGAGGAGCCTGGAGCCAGTTTCTACCTGAGACTATAACCTTTTTAAATTTTTACTTTCTTGCCCTCTCCTGCTTACCTCAGACCCCTTCTGTTGAAAACCCTCACTCAATAAGTCACTTGCACAAAACTACATCTCTCAGTCTCTGCTTTTAGGGAAACCGACCTAAGATATTACAAATCCTGCCTTGTGGTTTAATATATGTAAACTTCATGTGAAGGTTCCAAGTCTGTTTTAAAAGAATGAGTATTCTGTTTGGGGGTGCAGGCTCTACAACTGAACATTAGGCCAAGTTTGTTCATCATGTTTTTAAAATATTTTCTAACTTCTCTGACGTTTTGGTCTTTTATTTTATGAATTATTGAGATGTGTTAAAATCATTTTTATACCTCACAGTATGGAAATTGAAAGGCTTCTCTGTTCTTTATCTGATTACAATTTAAGTGAAAAAAATTCATGCTTAAATCGTCAAACTCAAAATTATTCACCTTTACTCTCCTCCAGGATAATTCAAAGACCTTAGAACACTTGATCTATATCCCACTCTTTCTGAATTATTTTATGTTAATTCTGTCTTCTCATTTTTCAATCCCAGTATATATTATTTAGACTTCCTTTCTCTTGGATCTTTTTACTTCTGCTTAAAGTAAAATATTTAGAACTTCCATTAGAGTTGGTCTGCTCATGGTAAACTCTGCTCCAGATATGAATTTTGTACCCATTTTTGAAAGTTTTTTTTTTCCCTGCATACATCTAGGTTGACAACTATCTTTTTCTTTACCTTGAACTTTTTCTCTTGCACTATCATTCCACTTCCATTGATGCTACTGAGAAATCAGCTTTCTTTCGCCTTGCTGTAAACTAAATGTTTTTCCTCTGTAAATATTTTCCAGACATTCTCATTTGTATGCTATAATTTCGCTCTGATTCCTCAGGTGTATATTTACAATTTTTTTCTACTTGGACTTAATCTTGCATTTGCACATGGATGATTTTTAAAGTTCTGGGAAATTCTCTGACACTGTATCTTCAAATATGACCTCTGTCCCTTTTCTCTTTCCTCTGCTACTACTTCTGATTACATATAGGCTAGACAATTTGCTCTATTCCCTCCATTACTACCCTAATTTTCAACATGCATCGCTTTTTCTGATGTTTCTCTACCTCAATCAGTTTCTCTTCATTTGGGTCTAATCTGCTTCTTAAACATATAGCCCCTGCCCAGTGACAAAGATGTTCTCTTTCACCAAATATTAGTTAGGTTTCCTCTGAGCACTCTTCTCAAATAGGACTTGACCTTGACCCCTGTCCTTAACTCATCTAGCCCAACTTTAATAAGACTCCTGCTAAGTTAGTTTATTGAATGTCCCCACCTTTGATATCAGATCAAAATCCTCAACACCTACTCTTGATGCCGTGGACTGAATGCTTGTTCCCTCCAAGACAGAATTTGGTATCAAGAAGTGAGGTGCTAAAATTTAACCCATACCTAAAAATGTGGAAGCAGCTTTGGAATTAGGTAATGGATAGAGGGTGGAAGAGTTTTGAAGTAGATGCAAAAAAAAAAAAAAAAACCAATATTGCCGTGAAGAGTACTAAAAAGATGATACTGGTGAGAACTCAGACAGAAATGAGAAACATCTTTTTTGAAACTGAAAGTAAGATGATTCTTTTTATAAAGTGACAAAGGACCTGCCCAAATTTGTTCATGTTCTACTATTTGGTAGAAGATAGATGAAACTGGATATTTAGCTGAAGAGATTCTAAGAAAAGTGTTGAGAGAGAGGCTTGATTCCTTCTAACTGCTTAGAGTAAAATATGAGAAGAGAGGGCTTCCCTGGTGGCACAGTGGTTAAGAGTCTGCCTGCCAATGCGGGGGACGCGGGTTCGTGCCCCGGTCCGGGAGGATACCACATGCCGCGGAGCGGCTGGGCTCGTGAGCCATGGCCGCTGGGCCTGCGCGTCTGGAGCCTGTGCTCAGCAACAGGAGAGGCCACAGCAGTGAGAGGCCCGCGTACCGCAAAAAAGAAAATGATGGAGTAATTGTTAACGAAAGAGGAACCAGAAGGTAAAGATTTGGATAATTCTCAGGCTGACCATATTACAAAAAATAAGAAAATGTATTCAGAAGAGCACAGTAAGGTTGTGGAGGCAGGACCATTTGATAAGGAAATCAGTGTGGTGTGAAGCATGGATTTAATTAGCCATCTCAACAAAAAGCAAGAATAGAGATGGGACTGTAACAGCAGAAACACTGCCAGCTTGAACTACAGGCAACAGAGAAAATAGGATAAAATGAAGAAAGACTGTTGGACTTCTTAGACCCAAGAGAACTGGACCATAGTACTATTTGTCTGCTAATATGTGCTATTGTTTAAGATAAGGGAAGAGGAACCCCCAGATACAATTCAGAGATCATCAGGGCTGCCACTTCCACCACAAGCACAAAGTGCAGGGACTTGGGGGGTAGGGGTACAGGTCTGACTTTATTTTGATTTCAAAGGGTGGGAAAAATGCCCAGCAGAGAATCTGTAGCAGCATGACCTCCACCCCACAGAGTCACAGGCACATGACCCCTGCCAGGAACAGACTCAGCCATACAACCCCCACCAGGCAGAATTGTGCAGGCAGGGCTGATGCCCCAGTGGGTCCTGGGGCAGGATTCTCTCCCAATAAATATAGAAGGCAGAGCACTGAGAAAAAGTGGATTATTCTTGTGCCTTAAGATCTAGTAGAGCTTACCTTGCTAGGATTTAGACCTGCTTGGGACATGCATACCTTCCTTCTTTCTTTCTTACTTTTCCCTTTTGAGATGGAATGTCTATCCTTTATGCTATTTATCCATGTCCCACCATTGTATTTTGGAAGCATATAACTTGTCTGTGTTCACGAATTCACAACTGGAGAATTTTGTTTCAGGATGATTCTTACCGCTGTGGGGCCTTTAGGGACTTTCCACCCCCTCACTTGTTCCCGTAAACCAATTCTTCTCCCTATCGTGCGCCACTCCTTCTCCCTATCGAAACCAATTCTTCTCCCTATCGTGCGCCACTCCTTCTCCCTATCGAAACCAATTCTTGGAGTTTTTCAGTTGACGGGGACTTTCCAGACAGCGGGTAATTTTCCAGTTGCCCGTAACAGGTATACGCCCTAACCGCCACAATGAACAAACAACTATAACGGCCAGAAGGTGGGACAAAAGTTCCTAAGCCAATGAATTCAAAAGTCACCACATTTACCCAATCATTGTGAGAATATACCCGCCCTATGAGTAAATAAACCTATAAAAAGTATGTGATTCCGCTTTTAGGGGTTCCCCACGGCCTCCTGCGTGAGGTTCAGGGAACCCCGGTGCATCGGCTCCTAATAAACCTCTTGCGTGTTGCAACGGCTCTCGACTCTTGGCGGTTCTTGGGCGAGTTGGAATCCCTCGTAGACCGTTTGGGTCTAACACCGCAAGCCTCACCATATCTGATTTAGATTATACTTACATGAGACTTTGGACTTTAGATTTTAGAGCTGATGCTGGAATGTGTTAAGAATTGTAACTTGGAGCCTGTTGAGATAAAGTGAATGTATTTTGCATGTGAAAAGGACATGAATTTGGTGGAGCCAGTGATGGAATGCTATGGACATCATGTTTGTGTTCCCCCCAAATTCATCTGTTAAAGCCTAAATTCCCAATGTGATAGTACTTGGAAGTGGGTTTTTTTTAAAGTAATTAGATCGTAAGGTAGAACCTTCATGAATGGAATTATGCCTTAATAAAAAGAGAGTTAAACATAGGATCTCTTTCTGCTCTCTGCCACATGACCATACAATGAGAAAGCAGCTAACTACAAATCACCAGACACAGGATCTGCCAGCAACTTGATCCTGTACTTCCCAGCCTCCAGAACTAAGAAGACAATAGGTGCTCAACATCACTAGTCATTCGAAAAATGCAAATCAAAGCCATAATAAGATACATGTCACACACATTAAGATGTCTACTATTTTTTTAGAATACAAGAAGCTTGTTTTTCAGAAAACAAGTTTTGGTAAGGCTGTAGAGAAACTGGAATTCTTGTACATTGCTGGTAGGAATGTAAAATGAAACAGCTGCTGTGGAAAACATCATGGCAGTTCCTCAAAAAATTAAACATAAAATTACCATTTGATTCAGCAATTCCACTTCTAGTTATATATCTCAAAAGAACTGAAAGCAGGAACTCAAACATGTATTTGTACACCATTATTCACAATAACCAAAAAATGGAAACACAGTTATCTATCAACCTATGAATGGGTAAATAAAATGGAATATATTATCACCTCACACTGGTCAGAATGGCTATCATCAAAAAAGACACAAGTAACAAATGTTGGAGATGACGTGGAGAAAAGGGAACCCTTGGTACACTCTTGGTGGGAATGTAAATCTGTGCAACCACAGAGAAAACAGTATGGAGGTTTCTCAAAAATCTAAGCATAGAACTACCATATGACCCAGCAATTCCACTCTTGGGAATGTATCCGAAAAAAACAACAACAACAAAACACTATTTCAAAAAGATACATGCACCCCAACGTTCATAGCAGTGTTATTTACAATTGCCAAGGTATGGAAGCAACCTAAGTATTCAGATGAATGGATAAAGAAGATGTGGTATATATACACTATGGAATACTCTTCAGCCATAAAAAAGAATGATATCTGGCCATTTGCATCAATATGGATGGACTTGGATGGCGTTATGCTGAGTTAAATAAGTCACACTTCTAGAGAAAGACAAATACTGCATGATATCACTTATATGTGGAATTTAAAAAAATACAACAAGCTAGTGAATATAACAAAAAAGAAGCAGACACACAGATATAGAGAACAAACTAGTGGTTACCAGTGGGAGGCGGGAGGGGCAATAGAAGAGTGGGGGCAGAGGAGGTACAAACTATTGGGTGTAAGATAAGCTACAAAGGTATACTGTACAACACAGGGAATAACTGTAAATGAAGTGTAACATTAAAAGTTGTATAAAATAAAGTTTTTTAAAAAAATAAAAATAAAATTCAGTATCCATTTTCCATGGAATAATATTCAGCCTTAAAGAGGAAGGAAATTCTGACACATGTTACAACATAAATAAACCTGAGGAGATTATGCTAAGTGAAGTAAGCCCAAAGACAAATACCGTATGATACCATTTATATGAGGTATCCAGAGTAGTTAAATTCATAGAAATAGAAAGTTTACTAATGATTCCTGGGAAATAGGTGGGAGGGAAATGGGGACTTATTGTTTATTAGATACGGAGTTTCAGTCTAGGATGATGAAAAGGGCTGGAGACAGATAGTGGTGATGATTGTAACAACCATGTGAAGATATTCGATTCCACTGAATTATACGCTTAAAATAGATAAAAGAGTAAATGTTATGTTGTGTATATTTCACCACAATGAAAAAAAATTAATATTTTAGGTGGAAGGAAAATAGAACTTGATAGTCTCTGCATTTTATATATTAATGTACAGTCAACAGGGACAGAGAGAGATTGGGACCTCTCCTACTCCAAATATATCAGGGGAGGAATTCATTAATTCATGTTTGATCTGGGCCTGTTCCCTAGACCAATCAACGGGGCCAAGAGTGGGCACCATATTCAGTGCAACCTGGGACAAGTGAGCACAAAGACAGTGGTCAGGGAATAAGATGATATTGATGTAGTAAAAGGCTTCCATTCAAATAACAATACTGAGTAAGGAAGCCACACTTCCACGGAAAGGGGTACAGAGTCCAGAGTTGATATATCAGTCATGGTACAGCACAGAAACCACTTTAGTTTGTTTACACATAATACATTTGTACAGGTGATAGAGGAATAGAGATCAAAGACAGGGGCCTGTGAAGTAACCCCAGGGCTAAGTAACTGCAGGAAGAAGCAACAGTCTAAGGCTGGAGAGACAAGGGACAAGATGCTGATACTGAAGCCCAGAGGCTTGGGCCTCACAGCAGGAAGTGATGCGTCACAGGGCCTCTGCTGGGGCAGTTGGAGCCGCAGAGGAGATGTACCTCCTCCCAGATACTACCTGAAGAACACAGGAAGCAGAGACCCCAAATTGTCCCTTCCTCCCCACTCAGAGTTTTCATCCAAGGCCTCATATCTTGGCTGAACCCAGCAGGCAGGCAAAGGAAAGGAGGAATATGTGTGGTGCTGAGATTTAATTTCCACAGCAATGGAGAGCAACAGGAAAGGAGCAGAACAGATCTCAGAGCAAACAGGCAAAGACCAGCAATGATAAGCACTCCAGACACTACTATTAGAGAGACAAAGGGATCTTTCTATTTTAAAAAGGGCTGGAGGGGCTTCCCTGGTAGCGCAGTGGTTGAGAGTCCGCCTGCCGTTGCAGGGGACACGGGTTCATGCCCCGGTCCGGAAGGATCCCACATGCCACGGAGCGGCTAGGCCCATGAGCCATGGCCGCTGAGCTTGCGCGTCCGGAGCCTGCGCTCCGCAACGGGAGAGGCCACAACAGTGAGAGACCCGTGTACCGCAAAAATAAAATAAAATAAAAAGGGCTGGAAAAAACTCATTTTAGCTAGTTAAAATGTTCCATCACTCAGACCTTAGATGGAAAATCACATGAGTATTTGCCTAAGGTCAGAAACCTCTTGTCCTAGCCTCACTCTGGGACCCCGGAGTTCGGGTTCAGAGCTATAAAGCTCAAACTCTGCTCTGTGAGAGAGTTTGCTCAGTTTTCAGCTTCCTCCAGTCCAGCTATCAAGATGCTGGCATCAATCCAAGGGTCTTAGATTTGAGATCTTTTCTGTATTTTGTTTCCATCAGATGGAAAAACACAATATTCTCAGCAAACACCTTTATTATTTTGACTATGGGTAATGGTAGGGATATTTATTACCTCTTGAAATGATAAAGAAATATTACACTCGGTTATTCATCCAAACATTCATCTATTTATTTATTCTTTCAATCACCATGCATCTGGGTTTTGCTATGCTTTAACGTTATTATATTTGGTCCTTAGGATTCAATAATGCACAATTATATTCCCAGGCAAGATGGAGTAGATTGAAACCAAACTTAAAGAAGGAAGGACTATTTGGTTTCTACTCTGAGTCTTAATCACTATCCAGGCAAGATATATATATATATTTGCAACATTTATTACTGCCTAAATATTGCCATAATATTATGTAACTTCCCTATAGGGGGTAACCTGCATGAGAACAAGATCTTTACTTTGCTCTCTTCACACAATCCAGAACAATGGCAGGTAGGGCATGAGAATTTAGTAAACAGTGTAAATAGTTGGAACTAAGTATTCCTTAATGAGTACTAGATGTGTGAATAAATTTTTAACTACTTTTGAAAGCCTTTTTCTCTTTTTAAGTGATCAATACAAGTTGTTTTTATTATTTTTTATTGAAAGGAAATAAAAACAGTATTTCAAAGAGATATCTGTACTCTCATGGTTATTGCACTGTTATTCACAATAGCCGAGATATGAAAACAACTTAAACACTAATCAACAGATGAATGGATAAAAAAGAAGTGGTACATGTACACAATGGAAAATTATTCAGCCACAGGGAAGGATGTTCTGCCATTGCGACAACATGGATGGACCTTGAGCCCATTATGCTAAGTGAGATAAGTCAGACAGAGAAAGACAAGTACTGTATGATGTCCCTTATATGTCAAATCTAAAAAAGTCAAGACTTCCTTTTGTTCTTCAATTCGGGGTGTCTCTAGTCTAAGGGATTAGAACATCTGCTTAATTCAAGCTCTCAATGAGAACAGATACACAATATTTCTATAGAACAGTTTGCTTTTTCATTAAAGCCTACCATTTATTGGCCACCTATTCATTACTATATGGTTTCTTCCTTAAAAGTCAAAGCTATTCTTCCTTCTGAACACTTGAAGCCACAACTGCATAGAGTCATTTAAAGCTCCAGTGAAGACGTGCTAACATCCTTGCAGAGGCACAAAAACTGTGATACACGAAGTCACTGAGAAGACTACATCAGAAAAGTTTCTTTTGCTCTGCTAGCCTTTAAGACCTTAAAGGTTTAAAGGGTCACCTTAGAGACCTTAATCTAGTGTGTAAAATCCAAACTATCTATTACCAAAGACACTTAGAGTGTTCATAGAAATCTGGCATGATAAGTCACACATGTGTCAGTCTTTTGTTTTTCCAGCAGATTCTTATGTAGTACACTCTGTGCGTAAACATACTCTATGAGGATGTACAGAAAAATATGTAACGGTTTCTGTCCTCAGATGAACTTTACTTTTATTTGAAAACAAATACGAGACCAAATTAGTTGCATGGCACCTGAGCCAAGACTGCATTTATTACCAGGATCCTGTGTGCCTCTACTTTAACAGGGAGACTGTGAAGTCTTTTCAGGATCTGAGTATCACTGCAAACTTGGATCCTGATTCCAAGAGTCACCGAAACGTTTGGCCATTCCCATTTCCCAGCACACAGGTACTAAGTGAATTTCCAGAGGTCCCCTAGGAGGGGGACTGGGGAAATCATTATCATTTAACCTTGTTCTAGAGTTGCAGAGTCCTTTCTCTTGGGATCCTGCCCTCTCCTCCAGGTGATAGGTTCATGATCTGAAATTGGTTTAGATCAAGGCTATGAACTGTGTCTTTTTTATCGAGGCTACCTCTCAGCCTCCTGGTAAACATCCTTGTCTCCATTTGATTGTTTCCTCCCCTCCCTTTTGACTCGACAGACACCCTGTTCTATTTGCCATATTCAGAGTTTTCTCTGCTCAGGTCTGGCTGGCTGCCACTCCAACCACATTATAGACTGAGTGCTTGTGTTCTCCAAAACTCATTTGAGGAAACCCTAACTTCCAATGTTCCAATGTGCTTGGAAGTGGGCCTTTGGGGAGGAAATTAGGTAATGAGTATGGGGATTTCATGAATCTGATTAGTGCCCTTATAACAAAGAATCATGAGGTCCTCTCCCCACCTCCTCCCTTTTCCAAAAACGTGAGGACACAGTAAGA
The DNA here is from genome assembly GCF_003031525.2 of Neophocaena asiaeorientalis asiaeorientalis. Classification (NCBI taxonomy): domain Eukaryota; kingdom Metazoa; phylum Chordata; class Mammalia; order Artiodactyla; family Phocoenidae; genus Neophocaena; species Neophocaena asiaeorientalis. Next base: position 2,114,642 of record NW_020173114.1, read on the forward strand.
AAGTTGCCATCTGTAAAGCTGCCAGAGGACCCTTACCAACAACACAACAGTGCTGGCACGTGCTTTTGGACTTACAGCTTCCAGAAACAGGGAGAAATAAACGTTCTTGTCTTAGCCACCCAGTCTACGGTAATTTTGTTATAGCACCCTCAGCTAAGACAAACCATGATTCTCATCACTATGGTATGTACTTGGGCTTCTGATGTTTAAATGCTAACAGGTGGCCTCCATGCGTCAGGGTCTATAATCCCCAGTACTATCAGGGCATCCAGTTCTTCAATGATACATCACGTCTTTGGCCCTTGCCTGCAGCAGAGAGTCAATCAATGAACATTCAAGAACGATGGGATTCCTCTCACCAGTGCATATTCTTAATGTTTAGTAATTTTCTTCCAATACCTTAGAAGTGTAACTCAAAGAGAGGAAGTGAAGGCTCCTCTAGCTGAGATTTCAAGGGGTAACAGGAAAGTTTATACCTTCTTTTTGAAGAAATATAAAGGATTAAAAACACAGGCAAAGTGAAAACAAGATTAGGATGCAAATTTTATGCTTTCTAGTATTCTGATCCAACTCATTGAACAGACTGATGTCATTTCTAGAAGCAATGAGCAATTTCATCATCTAATAGTCATTTCACATTCCATTTATTATCATTTTTAGTATTATACTTTATGTTTTCTTTGTCATTTGAGAAATGATAATACAAGCTTTCTTTACAAAATTGAAAAGATAGAGGATATAATGAAAAGTGTGTGTCCCCTCCATCACTAATGCCAAGCTGTTCTCCCCAGAAGGAACCAATGATACCACTTTCTAATGAATCTTCCAGAGGCGTCCTATGTGTACATATATATGAGTGCACATAATAATTGCATTTTTTATGGTGAACAGATTATACAAACTGTTTTGTACCTCATTTTTTTCACTCTACTATATATCTTCAAGGTTGTTCTATATTTATACATATAAACCTCCACTATCAATTTTTTTACTGGCTACATAGTATTCCAGTATATGTACATGGAAAATGTATATTACCAATTTATATAGATGGACATTTAAGTAGTTTCCAATCTTTTGCCATTAAAAGGGATGCCTCAACGGGTCTCTTGTATGTATGTATGTATACATATATATGATTTTGCACACATATATTTCCTAAAAGTGAACATGCTATATCAAAGTGTCCATGCATTTATTCTATCTAATGTGGGCCAGACATTGATATTTTCTAGTAACCACTTTTTATATTTAAAGATTTGCTGAATGAAAGTGAAAAGCATTCACACCAAACATAGGCCAGAGCATGTACATATGTTGTGTATCTGTAATTTCTTTAAAAGAAGACCTACTTCGTTTTAAATAGGGAGCTCACACCACTCACAATATGACCAAGAAGTTTGCCTGGAGTGCACAATAGTGAAGAGACCTCTTTGCCAAATTTGTCCAAGACTACTGCCAGCCAGGGAGTATCATCATTTTTAGTATTATCAATCATATTTTTCAAATGATTTATCTCTGCATTCATCTCCTCAGATTTCTTTCTAAATCCTTCTTTAAGCAGAGCTTCCTGGATCTAAAAAAAAAAAAAAAAAAAAGTGAGAGAAGGGAAGTAAAACTTTTTAAATCCCCATTTTTTTTCAAGGATTACATTTTGTCAAACTTTAAAACTTTGCAAAATATCTCTGTTTCACTGCTAAAATTGTTCTTTCTTACTCAGTCATGAAAGGAGAATTCTGTAACACAGAATATCTACTGGTTTGGACCTAAACACTAAGAGAAAGTACAGTTTACAGCCTTACTAATATTCACATACCGTTGGGTTTTGCCAAAAAGCTAAGCCTGACATGAGGACAAATATATGTTCCAGACAAAAAATGAGAGGTGAGAGGTAACCTTGGTCTGATTGCACTAATTCTCAGTCCCACTCAAGATGGTGCGGTCACCCAAATCATAAAAATCTGTTATAAACACATCCAGATGGACAGTGAGAAAATTCCCTCTATGTCACGTGATAGCTTGGGTATCTATCCACACCTGGAGACATTGCAGCAAGTTTAGAAGCCGTTGCCTCTCTATGTTTTTAAGTCTGGACATTTCCAATAGTTTTATGACAGCATAGATCTACCTCAGGGTCTCTGGGTGGTAGCATGGTTCCTGGTAATTGGCAATGATCCTGGTAAAGCAAACCGGTTGCTGTTCATATCAAATATATGTGGTTGGAATATCTGTTTAATGAAGCCTCATGAGATCATTTAAAAATTCTCAAAATGGATATCCAAACACTATTTATATTCTCCAGGGGACTGGGGGGGCCATAATCATGCTGAACTCTCCAGAGTCTACTTATACAGTAGAATTCAAAGGCTTTTTGGAAGGATTCAAAGGCTTCAGGATTTTAATATATCACAAGCAGTAAATGGCAGGGGTGCTTCCCTGCATAGTCTTGCTGTAACCTTCACTCACCCCTTCCTGATGTACAAGGGTAATGACCGTCAAGCACTACTAAGGCCACAGCCTGACCTACCTTCAGCTTATGCTCCAACATCATATTGTGCTCTCTCAGTAGGTTTTCTCTTCCCCTCTCCAGCTTCTCTGTCAGCTGGGCTATGTTTTCCTGGAGACTCCTCTGTCGTGCTTCCGTCTGCTGCTCCAGCTCCTGCAGTTTCTGTTTCAGCAGCTCCTGTTCCCTCTCAGCTGTCTTCCTCCTGGCCTGCTCCTCTGCCCCAAGAAGGTTTTAGAGAGGGATGAAAATAAGGTAAGGACTGATCTCTTACCCTCCTGACCTCAGAGACCAAATAAAATTGGAAAGGGAGGTAGGAAATCTCTGAAATCCGCCCCCCGTGTCCACACCACCAAGAGCACATTTCAGAATGTGATGGGAGAGGCTGTCTGGCTGACATCTAACCATGTCCAACCACAACTCCCCTTGCTGTTTTTGGATGTAGCAGAGCTGTCCCACAGATGGAGAAGAGGCTCCTTCTTCCTTATCAGGAAGGTTTTGCTCTCACACCTGTCAGAGGGAACTGTGGGACGGCCAGAGCCCTACTCCGTACCTGCTACAGCCTTCTCCCCATCACTGAGGGCTTTATCTGCCTGCAAGATGGATTTCTCTATTGCCACCTGTGACAGCAGAAAGTTCTGGAGGACTTCGTTTGCCTGAGGAACCAAGAAGGAGCACAGAACTTAAAATTCCATTGAGGAGATTAGTGCTGCAAAAACAAGTACGTCCATGTAATTTTTGCCTCATGTTTAAAATTCTACAGTGGTTCACTACAACAAGCCTAAGCTCCTTACAACGACCTGTCTTCCTCCAGTATCTAGCCCCGTGCTACTTCCTTCTACCCACTCCAGATTCCAGCCAGTCAGAACTACGTTCAGTTCTACAAACCCAGGATCTCTGGTGCTTTCCCATATTGCTCTTCCCAATGTGAAATACTGCCTCTAAAATGTGCTGCTGTTTTCCTCTGCTACTTGCTGTCTGTAACTTTAGGCAAGTTAGTTTGTTGACAAGTTAGTTGACAATAAGCGTAGATGCTTCTTAATGTTATTTGAAGGATTAAAGAGTCTAGCGAAAGAGCTTAGCATTATGGCTATAGGCAATAACAGTTCAAAATATGTCAGCTGCATTCTTACTATCATTATTACTTTTTTATTATTACATTTGTTACTATCACCTATGTAGCCCATTTTCACAGGTTCACAAGAGTTATAACTTTGTATGCAATTGTCTGTGTATTGGACTTCCTCTCTTGTGATCAGTCTTGAGTACAAAGACTCTGATTTGTGGATCGTCTGCACTTGGCACATCAAAAAGCATGTTGTTGGATGAAGAAATGAACAATTTCTGTTCTGTCTCGTGAACTTTAGAAATCCATAGTCATTTTGGGGGAATGGACATTTCTGCTCAGGAATAAAGAACATTGTATGGACCTCAAGAGCTAAAACTGTCATGATACGCCCATGCTCTCTCATTACCCACACCTGGTGCTGTGCTCTCAGATTTTCAGGAACCCCCCCTTGACTCTATTCTGTAGACTCCCCATGCTCCCCTTATTCCTCACCTTCACTCCTTTCCTGGGCACTTGGCAATACTCGCTTTCAAGCATTTCCTTTGCTTTCCTGTAGAGTTCATGACCTCCAGGAACAGAAAAAGTGCCTCCTGAAATATTTTCCATTAGGGCCTTGGAAAGCTCCTGAAGTTTAGCCTGGCAGTATTTGACAGATGCCTGTTCATTCTGCAGCAAGAAACTCTCCTTCTTATCCTTTATGATTTCCTGCAAGGGAAATGTAGAGAGATGTCACCAGAAGCAAGGAACAGAGGAGATACGTTTCCAAGGAATCTGGTAGAAGGACTGGTGTGACTGTGGTCCTCAGGAGAAAAGCATTCTTTTGGAGTACAGGGAATAAAACAGCAATCACAAGATGTGATCTACTCACAATCTTGAAAACTCTCTGTAAGACCACAGGAAAGTTGCTTAGCCTCCCTTCAGGTTCTTCATCTGAAATGTTGGAGTCACATTATCTAATCTCTGTGGTTCCTTGCAGCTGCAACATTCAGTGATTCTATATTCAATGATACAAGGAGCAACCTACGTTGAAAATGGCCTGGAATGAGGGGCTGATAAGAGAAATTTTGGGTGCTGGTCGTGGGAATGTGTTCACAGGAAAAGAAACCAGCTTCAGAATGACTTTTGGATGCTCTGGACAGCCTTGGAATCCACAGAAGTATTTACTTTATGAAGATATCTATACTGATTTTACATCAGAGATGAGAGACATTTCCAGATAAACTGCCTGAGGCTTGGCAGAAAAAAGAAGGAAATGTAGTCCTTTGAAGCCCTATATCCCTGATGGGAACACAGACTACTTTATCCTTGAGAGAGGGATGAGCCGTGGGTTCAATAAAGGCTCTGCTAGGCTTTTGACAGATGCCTCTTCATTCTGTCATATTCTCCCCTTCTTCAAGAGAAGGGGACAAATAGTAAAGAGAAATTACCGCAAGATTCTTCTGGAATTCCTGATTTTCATCCTTGAAGGAGCACTCCATGAAGATTGCAATGGCTTCCCTCTCACAGGCTGCGTGCACCTCCAGAAGCTCCTGGAGCGTGTCCGTGGGGAGCCTCAGTTGCTGGGCCATCTGCTCACTGTAGTGGTCAGCTGCCTTCTGCACGGCTGCTGAGTTCTCCAGCTGGGCCAGAGTTGTCACTGCGTTCTCCAAACAAGGTACAGCTCCAGTATTGATGGTATCCACATAGGTCACAACCAGAGTCCTCAGACCTGAATAAGCCAGGACATTTAAGGGATAAATATTAAGTTATCAGTCAATAGGCACCAGGATTCTGAGGCTACATTTCTAAGGTCTCACACACACACACACACACACACACACACACACACACACACCACTTCCCCCTTCTACTATCCCTACCTTCATTTCCCTACTGACTCTTCATTTTTATGGTTTTCCAGCCCACAGGGCTGAAAAAAATTAAAAATTTACCTGTATGTAAAATACTAGGGGATATCTGAAATATTGAAAACAAGATAGATTACAGAGGTATTAGATGAGACAGGGTATATCAGATTATATCAGATTATATTTATTCCCAATTCTGGGGCTTTGAATGGATTCTTCAGTGATTTATGGGCTAATATTTATTTTTGGACCACTGTAAACTCCCAAAATATTTTTTGTATTCTCCTTGTGAAGAACACTTACTATACAAGACTTCCCCTGAGAAAATGGAATTTTGTTTTTATACCCAGATAGTGAATTTTTTTCTTAGTGTAGGAATTTTTCAGATCAGTGGAAGCCACAGATTTCAGTGACAAAACTTGCAATTTGGGGGAGAGATTTTTAAATCTCCGAAAGTAAGATAAGTATAAAATATACACATTTTTTCATGGAGTATGAATGTCTGTAGAACCTAAATTCTATACGGAATCACACAAAACTACTGAAAAACACATATATAAAATATTCAATGGTCCCACGGAAATGGGAAAAAGAGTCTCACGGTTCCCAGTGACTGTGATTCCCTCTCTGAGGGTCTTGATTTTTGCATTGGTGAAGATGTAAGAACAGAAATTGTTTGTTTGTTCCAGGAATTTAGGATCCAGTTGGTCTTCAGACACATTCTCAATATCAGCTAGAAGTTCTTTGTCATTTGTTGGCCGGTCAAAGACAAAACATTTCCGTGTTGGAAAGAAATGCCTGATACACTCTCTGGGTAGATTTGATGTTTGGGCTTTGGGATTCTTGCCTGAGGGACAGAAAAACAGAGATTAGACTGGGAAGAGTCTTGGGACAAGGGAGCTAATGGTTTTTACGACAGGGATTTGTGTATCTTTGCTGTCTTCTATGTTTATAACTCCTTTAACATAAACATTCAGTACTTCTATGCACATCAAACTTATACCAATGATGTAACTCTGGAGAGAAATTTGGGGAGACTTCTGATCCAGTAAAAGAAATCTATGGCTGGTATCCCCAGACCCGCACATGGTAGAGTAGTTGTCTATTAGATGTTTACTGAACTAATGGCTAAAAGAATGAAAGGACAAGTGTAACTTTTTGCTCTACTTAATCTCATGTAGGAATTGAGCTGTGGGACTAAAAAGAAGAGCCACAAAAAAGGGATAGTGAACAATATCAGGAATATTAGGAATGACACCAGATTATTTAGGGGAAATGATTTTGATGCTAAAAAATAATTGGTACAGAGTTAGCTAATTTTTAGTAAAAAACACTGAAGGCTAAATGTACCTAAAATGTAATTTTAAGATGTCACCACTAATCAATAACCTCTTTGACATAAAGGATTATATTTGATCTGACAGTTGTCTTCTCCCACCTAGCCAATTTCTCAATAAATATTTAAAGAAAGCATAAATAGAAAAATGAAAACAAAAAGGAATAAATCAGAATTGATATATCTTTCAAGATTTCATCAGATATACCCACTGTAAATGTAACCCATTAAAATAATTTATTAATTTGTAATTAAAGCATGGGTAAATATATGGGAATTAGGAGAAAGGTGTGATATGGAATGTAAAATGAATGTTCTAAAAATTATTGCAAATATTGAAAAGGCATAGATTGAAAAGACACACACTTCTTCAGGATTACTTAGAACATAAAGTCATTTTGTAGATGATATACTATACAGGATTAGAAAGTTCCCTCTTTGAGAAAAATAATACCTAACTATGTGAAATGCACTTTTTTTTTCATTAGATTGACTTTTCATTTTAATTTCATGTCTAACAAGTATCTTGTCAGGTTTTTTTCCTCAACAAAAAAAGCAGAAGCCAAAATAGGGAACTCAAGTGTCTGGTCTTTAGAAGAATTAGCACCCATTGTAATCTGGATGCTAAGTTAAAAATGGTATGAAAAACAAATTGGTTTTGAATAATTTCACTTTACCTTACACTTTACTTTTCTTAAGAGAACTTAGACTCCAGTCCCTAGAGCTTTGCAATACGCTTTCCAGCCACAGTTTCTACAGACTTTGATCGAGTCTCAAATACAAATGCAGCCGCAGAGATGGTGGACGGTGTGTAGTAGATCCCACCCTCTATTGGACCATCCACTGTCCAGGCCATGCTCTGATACCTGGAATCAGCTTCAAGGCATTCTCCAGGTACTCATCTTCTGTGATAGGGTGACCGTTTAACATCAGCTCCAGGGTGAAATCCCGTACAGTCCAGATAAAGTCTGGAAAGAAACTCACAAACTCTGTGGAATCTTCTAGTACACCAGGTCTTGAAGAGGACTTGACCCTGATGAGTTCTGTGAGCTCTGTCACATAACTAGGAACTTGGTTAAGGAAAAGAAAACCCCTACACACAATTCCCACATTTCCCTAATTAAAAAGTATTATAATCACTCTCTTTTGCCGTGAGTCCCCTCCACTCCACTAAAGGCAGCTAAATAACAGGGAAGGAGAAACTGACTCTATCTCCATTCCCAAAAACTCAATGAAACTTGGTGGTTCAGTTCCTGGAAGGATACTGCAGTTGTTCCAAGGCCTGGTGGTTGATGGTGTTCATACTGTTGTAGACAAAGCTGCTACATAGAAGCACAGCCAGGGCAAAGATCCACGAGTCACTCTTAGGGTCACCCTAGAAAGCACATTTGAACACGAGACTTAGGAGTTTACTCCTAAATTAGAAATTCATTCATACACTTATTCTATCATATTTTCATTTATTATTTCAGCTGACATACTCACCATGCAAAGAAATTGTTTGAAGAGAAACATAAATACAGATAACAGCTTTGACAATTACAAAGACATTTTTATGTTTCCAATTTTTTCATATATAAAATCCTTCTTATCTTCATAGTGCTTTCCTTCCCCTCAATTGGATGAAGTAAAATAACATATACATAAAATCTAGTACAGTACTTGGTGTGTAATTATGTATTCAATGATGACTGTTAGCACTTATTTATTCTACAAATATTTATTAATCATAGCCCATATAAAATATACCACAGTTGGCATAACTGGGTATTTAAATTATATCCCGTCAGTAAATATCTGCAAGAAGTTACTGAATGCTCCCTACTGTTTCTTAGATTTCAAAAAGCCATGTTAAAAATGACAGTTATTCCTTTCAAGATGCCTATTTCAAAGCAGTGACAAACATCCATAACAATAAATGCAACAAAGATGACAATACCTATAAAAAGCTTACATCTTAGTAGTGTATATAAGCAGTTGAGCTTATAGCTATAATGTTAAGTTAAAATTTGTTTGTCAAGGAAGAATAGAGCTATGAAAGCTGGAGAAAGAATCTATGATATGAAAGCCTCCTCAAAGTCTTGAACTGAGTATTAAAGAATTGGCTGAATGTGGAATTGAAGAAATGAAGGTGGTCCCATAGATAGAAACACTCACAGAAGCAAAATTAGACATGGGAGAATACAGGGGTCTTGTAATGAAAATAGAGTCATTTCATCTGACTGGAGCAGAGGTTGAGTGGAGAAGTACATTTGAGCTCTAGTGCAGCCTGATGAAGGGCCTTAAAGGCCAGGCTAATTTGTTTGCATAAATCATAGCACTGTCTAAGTAATAGCATAAATCCAGAGATCATTTCTACTATAACAGTTGTGAAGCTATTCCCTAGAACAAATGCAAAAACTGTGATTCATGTCAAGAAGAGTCTATATTGGAGTTTGGGGGGGAAATAGTCTATTCATCACTTTATTTCCCCAAAATGCAACTTTTAAAAATAATCAATTAGGATAAGAAGAAGTGGTATTTATGACAAACAATAAATTATTTCAACAACAAGACTATATCATTGCTTGATATATGATTTTAAAATAAATACAGAATTTCTAATTCTCCTTTGGGAAGAAATAGAAAGCTATAGAAATTTAGATACTATTTCCAAATAAGTCTCAAAGTAAGTGGAAAAAAAGTAATTTATTTCATCCATTAGTAGAAAGCTAAAATACCAAAAATCCATCTTAAAATGTTTCTTGTAGGACAAACACATGCCTTTATAGAAACAGCACATTCAGAGGTATCTTACAGCATTCTACAATGCTCTGTGAGTAGTTGATGAACTTCATCATAGAAAATATAAACCCATATCTTAACTCTAACCCTCAAATACATTCTTCATCTGGTAGCTAAGAAGGTGAATCAGAAAACTTTCCTCACTCCCAGGTTGATGTTTCTCCACTTTCTTACCAAGACATCCTTACACTTAACTGTAAATTATGGAAACTGTGAGGTGCTGCCTGGATCACCTTTCAAGACTGAAGGACTTAGTCCCCCCGCTGTTGGGAGTGCTGGTGAAAGACAGTCTTCAGGTGTCAGGCCTCTTAATTAGAAAGGCTTCCAGAGCAGGCTTCCAATAATTTATCAGCACCCTTGTCCCAGCTCAGGATAACTCAAAAGGACGGTTCAATCTAGAGCTCACATGGAATTGACAGAAGTTGGAGATTGCAATGCAGCACTTCTTCCTCTCTCCAACCTGCTTCTTTACCAATCATACTTTATTAAACCCGACTGCATATGTGTGGCCTTGTCAACTGGACTAAAGACTCTTTGAGTACAGGACCTTTATTTTGGTCAGTGATATCTACAGTACTAAGTTCAAAGGTCTAGAATTCAGTTGTTCAACAATTATTTATTAAATGTAATCAAGTCATCCACACAGTGCCAAGAAATAAAAGATTTTATCTAACATACCATGATACCTTACCTAGAAGTGAGATTCAGACAAACCATAGTCTGCCTCCTTTACTATAGGTGATTTCTAGACTTTACAAATAGACAACAGCAGTTAAATGTCTATGATCGTCAAGCAATAAGGAGAAAATCTAGAATAAAAAGGATTTATCTGTGATTTTCTGCCTTACTTTTTCCACATCGCCCAGGCCCTCTGTGTCCAGAAGGACCAGGGTATGGTCTGACTTGGAAGGGTGAGGCACACACCACATCCAGATGCCCTTTGTTTTAGACTGCACTGTAGAGCCCAGAGGGAAACCTGCAAGGGGAGGGGAGAAAGCAACATTCAGTTACAGCAGATAATCTAAGCAGCCCAGGGGCTACAAAGTCAGACTTACTGGAGTTTAAGTACCCCAGCATACAACATGGTGCTTTCTCTATTTCCTCAAGAATGTCCTACTTTGTCTGTCACCTGTTTCAAGGAGGAGGGGATATTAATTGTGAGAATTATGCCAAGCAAGGGATCAACAAGGAGACAAAGAGGTATCCATGAATCAGACAAAACAGAGGTCTCAGATAACCATAAGAAGAGTATTTTGAAAGAATGGTGAGGTTCAGAGACAGAGAGAAGTGGATTGCAGTAAAATATGGGTAGGTAAAAAAGTGGAAAAAAGAAATTGAGATTATATTTTTTGCCAGACAAAATAACTTTTGAAAAGGGGAAGAGGTATTAGCTACAATAGGATATGAAGTCCAGGAAGGATTTTTAAGATAATATATAATGAAACATCTTTATATGTTGATGAGAATATTCCATAGAAAAGCAAAATGTGTTTCGAGAGAGAGAAGACACAATCGCAAGAGCCCAGTACTTAAGCAGGTAGAAGAAGGTAGGATTTTTTGCATACATAGGAGAAACATTGCTTTATAGGAATAAAACAAAAAATATGATAACAGATCACAATAAGGTAGTGATTTAGTGGTGAGAATTAGAAGTGAAACGGTGGTTTATTGAGAGGAATTTGGCTCTCCCTTCACATGACCAGGGAAGAAAATTAAGAGGCTGAGATATCAGCTAGAGTCAAACAAATGGATCCTGACCAAATACAACACTCACCATTGTTCTGTCCTGTAAGACGGTTCATCAAGTAGGATTTGCCTGTACGATACAGTCCTACAATGGCCACGACCACCAATGGCTGTGAAATCTTCTCAAGAATCTGTAGAGCTTCCTGGTTCACTGACAGCAGCTCATTGTCATGTTCCACCAGACAAATGGGGTCCATCATGTTGGGTCCAGATGCCATGGCAACCTGCTAACTTAGAAGTGCTTCCTAGTAGAAATAAGATTATAAAGTCATTCCCTAACTCAGAGTCATACAAGCATTTGTCAACGTTGGACTTGGTAAGAATTCTGTACTTTCCATGAGATGAAAGCTAACCTAGAATTAGCAGACTACAGAGGTTTTCCTCCATCATTCCCTCAAATCTCTGATGAGGTTTGTAGTGAAACACTGGCTATTATCACTCTCTATAGTTTTACTTCAATAATAATAATAAAATTCAAGTTATTGTTACTACACACGGAAGGCCTACGATATACCAAGCCCTATGATACATAAAGTACATACCCACCTAAACTCATACTTAAAAGAACCAATCATGATATTAGAGACATGGAACATTCAGCTTCATCCCCCAACCTCTGGGGATCAGAGAAGAGCTGAAAGTTGCATAATCATCAATGACTAATTGTTTAATCAACCATCCCTATTTAATGAAGACTTCATTTAAAAAACTGAAAAACCCTAATTAAAAGGGTTCAGAGAGATTCTGACTTGATGACCATGGAGGTGGTCAAAGGATGGCATGTCTAGAGGGGACATGGAAGCTCCACAACCTTTTCTTACCTTTCTCTATGCATTTCTTCTATCTTGCTGTTCCTGGGTTGTATCCTTTTTTAATAAACCAGTAATCTAGTAAGTAAACTGTTTTTCCTGATTTCTGTAAACCATCCTAGCAAATTATTGAACCTGAAGAGGAGATGGTGGGAACCTCCAATGTATAGCCAGTTAGAAGTCCAGGTGACAACCTAGACTTGCAATTGGCATTTGAACTGGGGGCCAGTCTTGTGGGACTGAGCCCTTAACCTGTGGGGTATGGACTAACTCTTGGAAATTAGTGTCAGAAGTGCTTAGTGTGAAAAAAGTGCCCAGATATGTGGTGACCAGAAGTGAAGTATGGAGAACAGAAAGTTGAGAGGAGAAATTGAATTTTTCCTTTTCAGGGTGGAGACAAACAATAGATGATCAAAAGACCCAAGGAGAGAAACTTTGGGAAATTAAGATATTTAAAAGCAGCATATACAGGGGAAAACTGAAAAGGCACACACAGATTCAGGGAAGATGCATGCTCAGAAAAGCCTAAAAAGACTTTATGGTTTCTCCTTAGCTTAATCCCAAGCCTCAAAACCAAGGGCCAGCTTAGTGAAAGAATTCCTTGGCACAAAGCCAGTATGCAAAGAATGGGAAAGTTAGCTGTTTTTATAAATGCCCAATTTTCAACAAAACAAAAATCACAAGGCATACAAAGAAATGTATGCCCATTCAAGGCATACAAAGAAAATGTGGCCCTTTCAAAGGAAGAAAATAAAGTAGTATGAAACATCCCTGAAGAAATACATGCACTAAGTGTTCTAGGCAAAGACTTTGAAATAACTTTCTTAAATATGCTCAGAAAGCTAAATGAAAACACAAAGAGCTAAAGAATACCAGAAAAACAATATGTGGGGACTTCCCTGATGGCCCAGTGGTGAATAATTTGCCTTCCAATGTAGGGGCCACAGGTTTGATCCCTGGTTGGGGAACTAAGATCTCCCATGCTGCAGGGCAACTAAGCCCATGTGCCTCAACTACTGAGCCCATGCGGCACAACTAAAGAGCCCGCATGCCTCAACTACAGAGCCCACGCGTTCTGGAGCCTGCACACCACAACTAGAGAGCCTGCGCAGTGCAACTACTGAGCCCATGTGCTATGCAGCCCGTGCACTACAACTAGAGAGAAGCCTGCATGCCACAACGAAAGATCCCACATGCCGCAACTAAGACCTGAGACAGCCAAACGTTAAAAAAATAAATAAATAAGCTGTAACTCCATCCCACCCACACATTTCTAAAAAGAAAGCAAAAGAAAGAAAAGAAAAACAATATGTGAACAAAATTTTAAAATCAACAAAGTGATAAAAATAATAAAAAGGAACCCAGTAGAAATTCTGAAACCGGAAAATACAATAACTGAATTTAGAAAATTTCTAGAAGGGATCAGACTTATGCAGTCAAAAGAAAGAATCAGCAAACTTAAAGCTAAGATATCTGAAGTTATAAAGTCTCAGGAGCAGAAGGAAGAAAGAATTTTTTAAAGTAATATAGCCTAAGAGATTTATGGGATATTGTCAAGTAGACAGATACATGCATTACAGAAGTCACTGAAGCATAAGCAGAGAGGCAGGGCAGAGAGATTCTTTGAGGAAATAATCACTAAAAATTCCCAATGTTATGAAAAAACATGAATCTACAAATGCAAGAAGTTCAACAACTCAAATAGGATAAATAATTAGAGACCCATGCTGAAACGTATTATAATAAAACTGTCAAAAGACAAAGAGAGAATCTTGAAAGCAACAAGAAAGAAGCAACTCATCACAACCCACCACCCAAAAGAATTCGAAAGAGAAGAACAAACAAAGCCCAAAGTCAGCAGAGGGAAGGAAATAATAAAGATCAGACAGGAAATAAATAAAATAGAGATCAAAAAACAATAGAAAAGATGAACAAAACCAAGAGCTGGCTTTTTGAAAGGATAAACAAAATTGACAAACCTCTAGCCAGGCTCACCAAGAAAAAAAGAGAGGACCGAAATAAACAAAAAAGAAATGAAAGAGGAGAAATAACAACTGCAACCTAAGAAATATGAAATAACATAAATGGATACTATGAATAATTATATGCCGACAAATTGAACAACCTGGAAGAAACTGACAAACTTCTAGAGACATAGAGACTGCCAAGTCTGAGTCAAGAAAAAACAGACAATTTGAACAGACCAATCACTAGAAGTGAAATAGAATCTGTAAAAACAAACAAACAAACAAAAAATCTACCATAAAACAAAAATCCAGGACTGGATGGCATCACTGGGGAATGCTACCAAACATATAAAGAAGAACTTATACCTATCCTTCTCTAACAATTCCAAAAATTGAAGAGGGAACACTCCCAAATTCATTCTATGAGGCCACCATTTCCCTGATACCAAAACCAGACAAAGGCACCACAAATAAAGAAAATTACAGGCCAATATCTTTGATGAATATATATGCAAAAATCCTCAACAAAATATTAACAAACTGAAATCAACAATGCATAAAAAGAATCATACACCATGATCAAGTTGGATTCATTCCAGTGTCACAAGTATGGTTCAATACAGACAAATCAATGTGTTACACCACATTAACAAAAGGAAAGACAAAAATCACATGATCAATTCACTAGATGCAGAAAAAGCATTTGACAAAATTCAATATCCATTCATGATAAAAACTCTTGTCAAAGTGGGTATAGAGGAAGCATATCTCAACATAATAAAGTCCATTTACGAGAAACCCATAGCCAACATAATACTTAACGGTGAAAACTTGAGAGCCTTCCCACTAAATTCAGGAACAAGACAAGGATGCCCACTCTCATCACTTCTCTTCAACATAGTATTGGAAGTCCTAGCCACAGCATTCAGACAAGAAAAAGAAATAGAATGTATCCAAATTGGAAAGGAAGAGGTAAAATTGTCACTATTTGCAGATGACATGATACTCTCTGTATAGAGAACCCTAGAGCCTCCACCCAAAAACTATTAGAACTAATAAATAAATTCAGCAAGGTTGCAGGATACAAGATTAATATACAGAAATCTCCTGGATTTCTATACACTAATAAAGAAATATTAGTATGAGAAAATAAAGAAATCTCATTTAAAATCACATCAAAAATAAAATAAAATATCTAGGAATAAACTTAACAAAGAAGTTGAAGACTATACTCTGAAAACTATAAAATATTGATGTAGGAAATGAAGATGATTCAAAGAAATGGAAAGACATCCAGTGCTCTTGGATTGGAAGAATTAATGTTATTAAAATGGCCATACTACCAAAGCAATCTACAAATTTAATGCAATCTCTATCAAAGCATTTTTCACAGAACTAGAGCAAACAATCTGAAAATTTATATGGAACCATGAAAGATCCTGAATTGCCAAAGCAATCCTGAGAAAAAAGAGCAGAGTTGAAGGTATAACCCTCCCAGCCATCAGACTACACGACAAAGCTACAGTAATCAAAACAGCATGGTATTGGCACCAAAAAACAACACGTAGCTCAATGGAACAGCATAGAGACCCCAGAAATAAGCCCACACTCATATGGTCAATTAATCTGTGACAAAGGAGGAAAGAATATACAATGCAGAAAAGACAGTCTTTTCAACAAGTGGTATGGTGAAAACTGGAAAGCCACATGTAAAATAATGAAATTAAAACATTCCCTCACACCACATACATAAATAAATTCAGAATGGTTTAAAGACCTAAATGTAAGACGTGAAACCTTGAAATTCCTAGAAGAGAACATAGGTGGAACATTCTGACATCAATTGTAGCAATATTTACTTAGCTCAGTCTCCTAAGTCAGAAGAAATCAAAGCAAAAATAAACAAATAAGACATAATTAAATTTAAAAGCTTTTGCATAGCAAAGGAAACCATCAACAAAACGAAAAGACAACCTACAGAATGGGAAAAAATATTTGCAAATGATGTGACCAACAAGGGGTTAATATCCAAAATATACAAACAACTCATAAAACTCAACCTCAAAAAGCAAACAGTTCAATCAAAAAGTGCACAGAAGACTTGAGTAGACGTTTTTCCAAAGAAGATATACAGATGGCTAATAGGAACATGAAGAAATGCCCAACATCACTAATTACTAGAGAATTGCAAATCAAAACCACAATGAGCTATCACCTTACACCAGTCAGAATGGCTATCATCAAAAAGATCACAAATGACAAATATTGGAGAGGATGTGGAGAAAGGGGAACACTCATACACTGTTGGTAGGAATGTAAATTGATGCAACTATTAAGGAAAACAGCATAGAGATTCCTTAAGAAACAAAAAATAGAACTACCATATGATCCAGCAATCCCATGCCTGGGTATATATCCAGAAAAAATGAAAACTCTAATTCAAAAAAGATACATACACTCCAATGTTTATAGCAGCACTGTTTACAATAGTTAAGGCATGGAAGCAAACCAAGTGCCCATCAACAGATGACTGGATTAAGAAGTTGTAGTATATAGACAATGGAATATTATTTGGCAGTAAAAAGAATGAAATACTGCCATTTGCAGCAACATGGATGGACCTAGAGAATATTGTGTTTAGTGAAATAAGTGAAACAGAGAAAGACAATATCAGTTATGTGTGGAAACTAAAAAATAATACAAATGTGAATGTATATTCAGAAAAAAATACAGAAACAAAGTCACAGATGTAGAAAACAAACTTGTGGTTACCAAAGGGAGAGAAAAGAGGGGAGGAACAAATTAGGGGTATAGGACTAACAGATAAAAAGTACTACATATAAAATAGATAAGCAACAAGGATATACTGTATAGCACAGGGAATCACACCCATTATCTTATAATAACCTTTAATAAAATATAATCCACAAAAATACTGAATCATTATGCTGTATGCCTGAAACTAACACAATATTGTAAACTAACTATACTTCAACTTTTTAAAAAAAAATTTTTTTTAAGAAAAAAGAACTCTTTCCATAAAAACTGCTCTCAAAATTGAGGTAGAGCTTAAGACATTTCCAGGTAAAGAAAAGCTGAGATATCCATTACTACTAGACCTGTCCTGGTAGAAATGCTAAAGGGTTGAAATAAAGGATACTAGACAGTAACCAGAAAACTATATGAATATAGAAAGATCTCTGGGAAAGGGAATTTATCAGTAAATATAAAAACCTGTATTATTGTAATTTGGGGTTTAATTACACTATTTTCTACAGTGTATAAGAAACAAATACATAAAAATTATAAATCTATGTTAATGGATAGACAATACATAAAGATGTAATTTTGTCATTAATAACATAAAGAGAAGGAAGGAAGAGCAATGAAAAAGTAGAGTTTTTGTATGCATTTGAACTTAAGTTGGCACCTTTTCAAAATAGATATTATAAGAGTGTTACTGTAATCACCTCAGCCATCACTAAGAAAATATCTATAGAATATACACAAAAGGAAATGCAAAGGGAATCAAAATATGTCACTACAAAAAAATCAACTAAACATAAAAGAAGGCAGAAATGAAGAAAATGAGAAACAAAAAGCAATAAGACATATAGAAAATAAATAAGAAAATGGCAAAAATAAGTTCTTCCATATCAGTACTAACTTTAAATGCAGATAGATAAAACTCCCCCTAACAAATGTAAATGGATTAACTCTCCAATGAAAAGGCATAGATTGGCAGAATGGATTTTTTAAAAAAGTGCTCCAACTACATGTTGTCTAACTCACTTTAGATCTAAGGACACACACAGGTTAAAAGTGAAAGAATGGAAGAAGATATTCTGTGCAAATCGCAATGAAAAGAGGGCTGGGGTGGTTATACCTGTATGAGGCAAGAGAGAATGAATGTACTTCAAACATTATTAAAAGAGACAAAGAAGGACATCATGAATAGGTAAAAGAGTCAAGTCACTAGAATATAAAACAATTCTAAATATATATGCCTCAAACATCAGAGCTCCAAAATATATGAAGCAAGCATTGACAGAATTGAGCAACAGAGCACTCAAGAATAACAGGAGACTTTAAAACCCTACTTTCAATAATGGGTAGAAAAACCAGACAGAAGATCAATAACAAAATAGAGGACTTGAACAACACTACAGATTAGTTGGACCTAACAGACATATATGGCACACTCCTATTCAACAACAGGAGAATACACATTTTCCCAGGTGTGCATGGAATACTTCCAAGGATAGACAATATTTTGGGCCACAAAACAAACCTTAAATTTTAAAAAGTCTGAAATCATACAAAGTACCTTTTCTGATCACAGTGGAATAAAACTAGAAACTAATAGCTAGAGTAAAACTGGAAACCTCACAAGCATGTGGAAAATAAACAACACACTCTTAACCAACGGGTCAAAGAAGAAATTCCAAGAAATATTAGTTAATATTTAGAGACAAATGAGAATGAAAGCACAACATAACAAAACTTATAATATGTAGCAAAAGCAATACTAAGATGGAAAGTTATAACTGTAAATAATTGCAATAAAAAAGAAAAAACCTCAAGTCAACAACCTAAGTTTACTACTTAAGTAACTAGAGAAAGAAACAAGGTTCAGGGCTAGCAGAATGAAGGAGATAATAAAGATTAAGCAGAAATAAACAACAGAAAAGCAATAGACAAAATTTAAAAAAGCAAGCATTGGTTCTTCAAAAAGATCAGCAAAATTGACAAACCTTGAGCTAGACTGACTAAGAAAAAAAGAGAAGTCATATTACTAAAAACAGATATCAAAGTGGGATACTTCTTGGACGATGGCGGAAGAGTAAGACGCGGAGATCACCTTCCTCCCCACAGATACACCACATCTACACGTGGAACAACTCCTACAGAATAAAGATTTATAAATTAAAAAAAAAAACAGCAAAAAAAATGTGATTCATAAATAAGCAAAGGACCTGAACGGACATTTCTCCAAAGATATACAAATAGCCAATAGACACATCAAAGGATGCCTAACATCACTAATCATTAGGAGAATATGAATCAAAAGCACAATGAGATACCACCTCACACCAATTATGGTGGCTATTACCAAAAAAAAAAAGGCAAACAAGTGCTGGCCAGGATGTAGAAAAATTGGAACCCTTGTGCATTGCTGGTGGGAATGTAAAATGATGCAACCACTGTGGAAAACACTATGGTGGTTCACCAAAAAATTGAACATAGAACTACTATTTGATCCAGCAATTCCACTTCAGGGTATATACACAAACGTATTAATAGCAGGGACTTGAACAGATATTTGTACACCAATGTTCACAGCAGCAGTATCTAAATTAGCCAAGAGGTGAAACAACGCAAATGTCCATCAAGGGATGAATGGATAAACAAAATGTGGCAAGTCATACAATGGAATATTATTCAGCTATAAAAAGAATGAAATTCTAATATGTTACATTGATGAACCTTGGAGACATTATTCTAACTGAAATAAGCCAGACACAAAAGGAAAAATATAATATGATTCCTCTTATGTGAGCTACCTAAAATAGTCAAATGCATAGACAGTAAGTAGAATAGTGTCTAGCACGGGCTGCAGGGAGAGGGAATGAGGAGTTATTGCTTATTTAAAGGGTACTGAGTTCCCAATTGGGATGGTGAAAATATCTGGAGATGGATAGTGGTGATAGTTGCACAACTATGTGAATGTACTTAGCACCACTGAACTAAGTAAAATGGTTAAAATGGTAAATTTTATGTTAAATATATTTTTTCTCAATAAAAAGTTAAAAAAAAAAGCAGACAATCTATTTTTCTGTGCCATGCTACTGCAACCAATTAATTGGCAGAATTAATTGCAAATTAATTGCAAATTATTTGCAACTGCAAAGACATTGGTTATCCTATAAGTTCCTTTATCAATAACCAGTGGTAGCTTTCAAGTGACCATCATACACCGAAATGTGCTAACACTTTAGTGTGATCCTACGTGCTCATCTTTTACCTGCAGGTATAGAAGAGCGTTAAGTAGAAGAAGCAGCAGCTGTGTGGGAATGAGGTCAATAAAAAGGATGCAGCCTCCCTTTCAAAAAGAGAAGGCAGGAGACAGGAGAATGTCTTGTATCTTAAGGGATTCAGGCTGAAGTACTTAGCTGAGAAAGGTCAGGTTTTTTTGCAACTTAGTCCCAGAAATGAGAATACGAATAAAAATGCAAATATCATTTTATATCACATTGAGAGAGATATACATATATTTAGAGAGAGAAAGCAAATCTAGCAAGAGATCACCACTGGGTAAAGCTAGGTGAAAAGGATATGGGATTTCCTTGTCATTGTTTTTCAAGGCAAAGTTTGATTTGAAAAATTAAGTATTAAAAGCACAATTATACCATGGGTCTCCTAGCATATTTTTGATTGCTATTATATTAAAAGTTTCCTATAATATCTATGCATGTTTCATTATCAGAATATATAAACATGATATAATATTCAAATATCTCAAATATTCAGTTTTATATTCATAGGTCAAGTATTCAAGATACATCTAATATTATCAAAAAAAAAACCCCGAGAAAACAGCTCTATCAGTTACTACTCATGTGGCCTTAAACAAGGAGTCTCACCTAGCTAAACCTAAATTTTTAAAGATTGGGGGGGTGGTGGTGGTGGGATGAACTGGGAGACTGGGATTGACATATATACACTAATATGTATAGAATAGATAACTAATAAGAACCTGCTGTATAAAAATAAATAAATTAAATTAAATTAAAAAAAAGATAATTATAGGGGTAATGTGAGAAAAATTATAGGTCCCGCCTGGAGAATGTTTTGATAATAAAATTAAATACTATAAGCTTATATCTGAGCATAGCATGTGACACAAAATAGGATTTCAGTACATGTTTGTTGAATTAGATGGAGATTTATCTATAATAATTGCACTGAACAAGTTGGTCCATTGGGTGCATTTGAACACAGTCTGTTACTGTGTTACTAAGAAACAAGGTCTACAAATAGAAATTTTTTATCAGAGCAAAGCAGCAAGCAAATTCAAACACTGCTCCTGCACCATCTCCTTTTGTCTAATTCTTCAGTGTGGGGAGTAAAGAATACAAAGGAAAACATGGGCCTCTAGCAGCTACATTATAATTTCTGCAGTTGTCCAGTCCCCTCTTTAGAGTGAAGACTAAAGGAAGCTGTAGGAAGATGTGAGAGGAATAACTGCAAACAACTTTATATATGGAACAAGGTCATGAAGAACCTAGGGGCAAGATGGGAATAAAGACGCAGACCTACTAGAGAATGGACTTGAGGACACAGGGAGGGGGAAGGGTAAGCTGGGACAAAGTGAGACAGTGGTAGTGTATATATGTACATATATACACTACCAAATGTGAAATAGATAGCTAGTGGGAAGCAGTCGCATAGCACAGGGAAATCAGCTTGGTGCTTTGTGACCAGCTAGATGGGTGGGATAGGGAGGGTGGGAGGGAGGGAGACGCAAAAGGGAAGAGATATGGGGATATATGTGTATGTATAACTGATTCACTTTGTTATAAAGCAGAAACTAACACACCACTGTAAAGCAATTATACTCCAATAAAAACGTTAAAAAAAAAAAAAGACCCCACCCTTTCAAAGGGCTAAAAATAAGATAAAAGTGGGAATCAAAAAACCCTGCAGGGGTGCCCCACACTCTCCTCTGAGTGTTTCCTTTTGCCTTTGCCTCAGTAAACTGCTTCTTTGTTCTCTTTGCTCCAAAAAAACAAAAAACAAAAAAAACAGATCTGTGATTTCTTAGCTGTGAATAGGCTACAGAATTTTTAACTTCAATTAACAAAGTACAACTGTTCAGTCCTGCTCAGGAGTGGTTTTCAAAATTTGATCTACAGAAGAATCATCCAGAAGGGTTGTTAAACCCAGATTGTATAGATTTTTTAAATGCTGCAAAAGACTCCAATGTAACTATGAAAAACAAACCAACAAACACAGGGCATGGGGGAGAAGAGAGAGGGAAGAGAGAGAGGAGGGGGAGCCAGAGAGACAGAAGGAAAAAGAGAGAGTTTTGAAGATATTTTTAATTTTTAACTAATAAAATATCAGCTATGTGGGGACTAAATTTATCTCTACATAGATATTTTCAGAGCTCTCGCTACGAAGCTTTCTTAAGTATGACTGATAGAAAGATTAAAAGAAACAATCTCTTCAGATGATAATTGCCTATAACCTCCTTGCCAGAAACTGTCTTTTTTTTTATTTTGCTGTACGCGAGCCTCTCACTGTTGTGGCCTCTCCCGTTGCGGAGCACAGGCTCCGGACGCGCAGGCTCAGCGGCCATGGCTCACGGGCCCAGCCACTCCGCGGCATGTGGGATCTTCTCGGAGCGGGGCACGAACCCGTTTCCCCTAGCATCGGCAGGCGGACTCTCAACCACTGCGCCACCAGGGAAGCCCTGCAGAGACTGTCTTATTCTGTGAATTCTAATGCCAGCCACAGAGCTGGATAAAGCAAGACAGGCAAACTCCCATGAGGACTCTTTCGAGGAGCAGCACATCCAGGGAGACAGAGTGTGCCCGTCACTTTGCAGACCTCTTGCAGATCCAGAGAAGCTGAGCGTCCTCCAAACTGAAGCCAGCCATAGACCTCTGCACCCCAGACAATAGGCAACCTGCCCTCTCTCAATTGTCACTTTGAATCAGAAATCAAATTGGGGTTGCACATAAAAGAGATAGACATACCTGCTCCACACACACCAAGAACAGTTCCAGTTGCCTCTCACACCTTGCTCACTTGCTCCTTGCACCTTTCTGTCCCTCCTTTATCAAAGCTAAAACAGACTGAGCAAGCCAGTCTCCCCTTCCAGTACAGTAACGGGATAAAACTGAAATTGAAAGTAATTCACGCTGTTTTTGAGACAGCAGAGTCATGCCAGATTTAGTGACTACAGCACAAATATGGGTGTGGGGTGCAAGGTGAGAGGAAGTTAGAAAAATCCAGTCACCCAACAGCTGCATCCTAACACATTCCACCAGCTTTCTTTGGGCCTCCCCACATTGAAGACTTCCCTGGCCTCTCTTCTTGATACACCTCTCTCCCTGGTGTAAGGTTGCTTATGGTGGCTTACGTCTCCTTGACAAACAAGAAAATTAGAAAATCCATGGCACAAATGTAAACCAAGTATATTTCAAGTATTTTTCGCTTAGCGAGGATTCCTGAGTGCTTTGTTTAGTGAAGAGCTCTTAATATTTTTACC
>NW_020173114.1:2138234-2264227 GCF_003031525.2 Neophocaena asiaeorientalis asiaeorientalis
TTTAATGAAACAAGTATCTTTTATAATAATTAGAAAATAAAGATAAGTAAAGATGAAAATGAATAACCCTTCATGGTATTATCTGGGGATGCTCACTACTGGCTTGGCATTCTTGTACTTCCCCAAAACATGGACCCTCTCCTAACATAGGTACAGCTCCTTTTCTACAGAAGTTTAGCCAATTGGACCAGTTTCAAAAGGATTTATTCAGTCAGATAAGAAAGTGATTGGGTGTGCCTGTTTGTTAGTGAGGAAGGAAATGGAACAGCTTAAAAGAGAAAAATGGAGGTGCAGTAGGAAGACGCCCAAGGAAGTCAGGCTGTGAGAACAAAGGAGTCCTCCTCCTTCCTCCTCTTCTCCACCTTCCTCACCATTCTCATTGTCTATGGAAACTTTTCCATAAAAGGCCAGATAGTAAACACTTTAGGATTTGCAGGCCACAGATCTCTGTCACAACTATTCAGCAAAAGTATCTGTAGACAATGGGTAAACAAATGGGTGTGGCTATGTTCCAGTAAGATTTTATTTACAAAAGTAAGCAATAGGGCGGATTTGGCCTATGGGCTATAGTTTGTCCACCCTTGGTTTAGGTAAGTGTGATGCTACTACATGCTAGGGGTTGTCACTGTCTCATGTATCATTGTTTTACAGGCCAAGTGAACTTTGGTCTAAGTCCAAAGTCTCAGGCTGAGTATCTGCTTCTACGGCCATTTGGGTCAAACAGTATCTAACTATCCTTATTGTTTTGGAGCAGAGAGATGGAAAAGGAGTGCGTTTACTGTCCATATGTCTGAGCATCAACCAGGTGAGTTCCTACCTGGGTGCCTGAGCCATGCATCCACATGTCTACATAATTGTCCAACTCCCAACAGCATATCACTGCAAGTAGCTCCTAAACAAGCCAAAGAGAAACAAGTGGTGATAGAATATAGTGAGTGGTAGTGATTAAGAGGCTGGTTTGGTTGTGGGACACCTGGCCAG
Source organism: Neophocaena asiaeorientalis asiaeorientalis (assembly GCF_003031525.2). Classification (NCBI taxonomy): domain Eukaryota; kingdom Metazoa; phylum Chordata; class Mammalia; order Artiodactyla; family Phocoenidae; genus Neophocaena; species Neophocaena asiaeorientalis. The sequence continues at coordinate 2,139,216 of NW_020173114.1, forward strand.
GTCTACAGGCCTCTGTGAATGAGTGAGGAAGCCTAACATCTGGGTACATGTCAAGGTGACTTCAGCTAGCCTGAGTGGGCTGTGCCTTGGTGAAGGTTATACAGACTTTTCTGCCTGCATTTGCTAGACTGTCCATTTCAAGAACAGATTAAAGAACACAGTTCCCGAGGATGCGGCACAAGGCCAAACCTAAGATATAAAGGCTTGCAGACACTGCCATCATGTGGTAACTCAAAATCATGATCTATCCAGTAACATATGAATGTTCCTGTGAAAAGTACTTCACTGAATTCAATATAAATTCAATATAGAATCTATAGAAATTCAATTATAATAAAGTAGAAATCCATATATACAAATGTATCACATGCATGCAATGATAATTTTGCCTTTATATGTTTCCTAACGTAAACATTGGCTATAATGTAAGTTCTCTAAAGGTTAATTGAAATGAAGAGAGAAGTAGTACGGTCTTAAGCTCCTTTGGAGAAAATGTTTCTACCTGGGTTTTCCCTCTCAGAAAAGAGACTTGGATGCACATAGTTATTTGAGGAGTGATGACAAGAAGCCAGAAGAAGGGAGAAGCGGGGAAAGGGAGAGTAAAAGAGGGAAATGGAAAAGTCAAAAAGGTGAATTATTGAGCTGGTTACCCTTGTGGGAAACTGGAGATCAATCCCAACATGGATATTCTGAAGAACTACTTGGAATGCATTTCAGAAGTGTCCCTTTGAAGGGAAATGTGAGGATTTTCCCAACAACTCATGTTTCCCATTGATTGAGAGTTACCATAGAGGTCTTTAACCCCTCTAAACTTACAGCTGTGAAGAAAAGCCTGAGACAGAATAGATGAAAGACACTGGAGTAGGACATAGAAGTATGCTGACTGGTACCATGAGTGCACTGCTACAGTGGGTTTGAGAATAGAGGCAAGAGACAGAATGAACAGATAATAAGCACTGGAAATACTGAAGCCAAAGAATTGGGAAATACAGTGACCTAATCTGAATAATGTTTTCAGACAAAGTCTTGTACTGGAAACAATTTACAATTCTGGATTTTAAAATGTATCTTTTTAAAAGCAATAAAATTTTTTGGCAAACTAGTAATGAATGACATCATTAGGTCAAATTTCATGGGAAAGTGGGAACTCAAAGAGTTGGGTGGAGCATTAAAGCTGCTTTTTCCTGATAGTGTTTGCCAAACAAGGGAATGTACCATCAGTTTTGAAGGCATTATGAGATTAGGGGCCAGAGATCAAAAGCCAAAGCTTGCCCAAAGAGTATATGAGGCTGTAATATACTACAGTTAACATGGTGACTATAGTTAATAACACTGTATTGTATGTTTGAAAGTTGGTAAGGGAGTAGATCTTAAACGTTCTCATCAAGTGAATAGAATCTGTAATTTTTAAAAGTTCCCAGCAAACAAAAAACAAGAACCAGATGGCTTCACCAGGGAATTCTACCAAACATACAAAGAACTTATACCTATCCTTCTCAAACTCTTCCTAAAGATTGAAGAGGAGGGAACACTCCCAAAGTCATTCTATGAAACCACCATCACCCTGATACTAAAACCAAAAACCCTACAAAAAAAAAAAAAAAAAAAGTACAGGCCCAAACTTCCACAGACAATTTATAGCAGCCAATATGTGTGTAGTTGTAATTGTAAAAAAAAGCCAATACTGTTAGGGTGGACATATACATGGGTTTGAAGCTTACTTCTTTTATTTATCTCTTGGGGGTTATCACATTAATGATCTAATATTTCTGTAATGTTATAACACTGATGAAATATTGTAGATATTTTTTTCTATCTCTCCCCTCTCCTAGACTATTTCCTCAAAGACTGAAGTCACTGTTGTTTACCATGATACATAATATATACTTAATAAATGTTGAATTCTTTATCATCCAAAAAGAGAGTTCTCACTATAAGAAAAAATATTATAGCATTTGTGGCAATGGATGTTATCTAGACTTATTGTGATTATCAATTCACAAATATATGCATATATCAGATTATTATTTTATATACCTGAAAGTAATATAATATTATATGTCAGCTGTATCTCAATTTAAAAAATAACATGAAAATGCGACAAAATATTATAATTCAGAATCAAAAACTGCTAGTCTATGGCTAACAATAAGAAGAATAAAAGGTAAAGAACTTATGCTTTATAACATGATATTGAATCAATTATGATAAGTAAAGGCAATATAATGGAATGGATAATTCTATACTCTTGCCTCTCAAGAACACTGAAGATTAATGAGATGATAACACAGTGCCATTCGACACAAAAGGTGATGAAGCTTCAACGAAAATGTGTCTTTATTAATGAGGAAACATGTTTTGTTTGGACATTAAAAATTCTAAGCTTGGAATTCCCATACTAGATCCCTAGCAAAGTATTCTTGCTGTGACTTTAGATGCTTGCACTTCTGCTTCAAAAGATAATCTCAGATAAGGATGCTCCTTAATCTCTATGAGGCAAATGAATAATTGCCTTTTTCTTAGCTTTATAGAGAATAGTACTGCCTCATCCTTCTGAACATTATCCATTATTTCACAGCTCTTAGAGTCATTAACTAGAAACCCAGCCTCATTTAATGATAAAATTAGAATGGGTTTTATAATGTATAATACTATATATTATATTACATAGAAAACATAATAACAGTTTAGTATATATTAATCACTCACCATATTCCAGGCACTGTGCTAAACTTGTTCAATGTTAGCATATTAAGCATGGTCACGATATACCTCATGTGATCCTCAGTGTGATTGTGTTGTTGATCAATTCATTGCTTCCCAACTCCAAGTCTACCCTTCATTCTGCATTTTGAAAAAACTACAGCTGACCCCTTTAAACATTTTTCCTTTGCAAAATGGCACAAAGTTAAGTTTTGTCAGTATAGGGTGTTAGGAGGACAAAAAAGAGTCTCGTAGAAGACCTCTTTTAGATGTTAAAAGGCTAAATCACTAATTCTTAACATTTGCTGCACATAAACATCAATGGGATGCTCTCTTAAAAATGCTCATATTTCACTTCTGGACTATCACCAGTCTCTGATTTAAAAGGTCTGGATTTTGAGCTGAGCATGAGTGTTTTTTAAGGCCTCTTCCCCAAGTGATACTAATTGCAGTCAAGGATGCAAACACCTGGAGTAAACCTGCAAAGAAGGTGTGAACTAAAAGTAAATCTGCCATCCCTCACTCTCAATGCCTTATGTCCAAGGTTGATTTGCTACATATGGAAAAGAGAAAAAAGAAAAGGAAAAAAAGATCACTGGCTATCACATATATTTGCAGCCTGGGGTTTGTTTTTAAAAGAAGATTTTATTATTCAAATATGGTAAGGCCAACACATCCAGAGATGATTGCCATTGAAAAGACAGTTTGTTGCTTATAGTTCCCATGATGAGAGAATATGCCATGCCATGCATGGCCACACAGTAAAGCATGAGGGTCAGTTAGGAACACAGGGAGCAAGATGAAACATGGGCAAGAGCTTTATTGTGATTTCTGCAAGAAGGAATAGGTATGGCAAACAGGGTTAGGATTGGCTAGTTGGAATAATATCAGTGGGCTCTAGGTTACGGGGGTATCTATAGTTATCTGATATCTGACCCTCAGGTGATTAGGACTGTTATATAGTGGCCAGAGTGCAAGGGCTGATAGAGGAGATGGTTGGAATATGGGCTATGGATTGGTTGATTTGTATGTCAAAAGCATACTTGCAAAGGAGTCAGTCCCTTTCTATCTCTAAGAATTGGTTAGCTCTGGGATGTTCAATCTCTCCAGGGACAGCAAATTCCCAAGATGCCAAAGCATTAAATACAGAAGATAGAAAATATAGTTATTACAGGGTTGCATCTCTTTGATGGTCCAGAAACTCAAGCCAAGATCCTGGCCTGAGGCAATTCTGGACTAGTAATAGTCACAGGTCCCTAAAAATTAAGCTTAAATCCTCCACAAAGGAAGATAACTTTACCCTATTCATCATACAATCCCATCAAGGAATTTTAAAAGAAATTAAACAGAAATAAAGAGAAAAATAATCAAAAAGAAACAATGATCAAACACTCCCCCCACCTCAAAAAACCCACAAGGTGTAAAAAGAGACTAACAAATTTTAAATATTGGAAATATTGAATACAGATTACAAACTCATAGGGTTTCTCCATTTATACATATAAAAGACAAACTTTAAAATATTTACTAGTTACAGGAAACTAGATAAAGTGATGTAGAAGATTTCAAAAGGAATGGAAATTTATTTAAATGAAAAATGGAATAGCTGAAATTTTAAATCCAAAATATATTATTCAAAGCAGATTAGAGACATGAGAAGAAAGAGTTGGTGTACTGGAAGACAGGTCAGAATAAAATATCCTGATGACAGCACCAAGAAGAAGGAAGAGGAAGCAGAGGAGGAGAAAGAGGAGGTGGAGGGGAGGAGACAGAGAAGAAGAAGGAGGAGGAGGAGAAGGAGGAGGAGGAAAAAGAAAAGGAGAAAGAGGAAGAGAAAGAAGAAGAAGAAGAAGGAGGAGGAGGAGGAGGAGGAGGAAGAAGAGGAGGAGGAGGAGGAGAAGAAGAAGAAGAAGAAGAAGGAGAAGAAGGAGGAGGAGGAAGGGGAGGAGGAAAAGGAAAAGGAGCGAGAAAGAGGAAGAGAAAGAAGAAGAAGAAGAAGAAGAAGCAGAAGAAGAAGAAGGAGGAGGAGGAGGAGGAGGAGAAGAAGAAGAAGAAGGAGAAGAAGAAGGAGGAGGAGGAGGAGGGGAAGGAGAAGGAGAAGGAGAAGAAGAAGCAGAAGAGGAAGGGGAGGAGGGGGAAGGGAAAGGAGAAGGAGAAAAAATTTAGAAGAGAAGAGTAGAAGTGAGGAGTCTTGGAGGATAAGGCAAGAAAACCTAAACTACATTAAATGGGTGTTCCAGAACAAAAGTGAGGTAATGCAGAGGCAATATTAAACAAATATTAACAAACAGAAAACAATTAACAAGTGGCTATAATTACACACCTATCAATAATTTCTTTAAATGTAAATGGACTAAATGCTCCAAACAGAAGACATAGAGTGACTGAATGTATAAAAAACAAGACCAATATGTGTTGCCTACAAAAGACTCACTTTGGATCAAGACACACACAGACTGAAAGTGAAGGAATAGGAAAAGATATTCCATGCAAATGGAAACAAAAAAATCTGGATCACAATACTTATATCAGACAAAATAGATTTAAAACAAAGACTGTAAAAAGAGACAAAAAAGGACACTTCATATTTATAAAGCGGTCAATTCAATGAGAGGATTTAACATTTGCAAATATCTATGCACCCAACATAGGAGCACATAAATACATAAAGCAAATATTAACATATATAAAGGGAGAAATTGACAGTAATACAATAATAGTCAAGTACTTTAACACCTCACAGACATTAATGGATAGATCATCCAAACAGAATATCAATAAGGAAACATTGGCCTTAAACAACACTTTAGACTAAATGAACACTTTAGACCAGATGTACATAGAACATTCCACCCCAAAACAGCAGAATACATATTCTTTTCAAGTGCATATGAAGCACTCTCCAGGATAGGTCACATGTTAGGCCACAGAACAAATCTCAATAAATTTAAGAAGGTTGAAATTATATCAAGCTTCTTTTAGGATCACAAAGGTATGAAACTAGAAATCAATTACAAAAAGAAAAATGGAAAAAAAACACAAACATGTGGAGACTAAACAGCATACTTCTAAAAACTCAATGGCTCGGGACTTCCCTGTTGGCTCAATGGTTAAGAATCACCTGCCAATGCAGGGGACACGGGTTTGAGCCCTGGTCTGGGAAGATCCCACATGCCACAGAGCAACTAAGCTCATGCGCCAAAACTACTGAGCCCATGTGCCACAACTACTGAATCTCATGCTCCTAGAGCCCATGCTCTGCCACAAGAGAAGCCACCACAATGAGAAACCTGTGCACTGCAACGAAGCATAGTCCTCACTCACCGCAACTAGAGAAAGCCCATGCACAGCAGTGAAGACCCAACGCAGCCATAAATAAATAAACAAATAAATAAATTTAAAAGTGTGTTATGAAAAAAAAACTCAATGGCTCAACAAAGAAATCAAAGAGGAAATTAAAAAGTACCTTGAGACAAATGAAAATGGAAGCACAACATTCCAAAATCTATGGGGTTTGGCAAAAGCAGTTCGAAAAGAAAAGTTCATGGTGATACAGGTCTACCTCAGAAAACAAGAAAAATCTCAAATAAACAATCTAACCTTATACCTAAAGGAACTTTAAAAAGTAGAGAATAACAAAGCCCAAAGTTAGTAAAAAGGAGGAAATAATATTACATGATGCTATATATAGAAAATTCTAAAGACTCCACAAAAAATTATTAGAATTGATAAATAAACTCAGTAAAGTTGCAGGATGCAAACTCAATATACAGAAATCTCTTGTGTTTCTATACACTAATAATAAACTAAGAGAAATTAAGAAACACAACCCCATTTACAGCTGCATCAAAAGAATAATATATCTAGGAATAAATCTAACTAAGGAGGTAAAAGATCTGTTCTCTGCAAGCCATAAGATATTGATGAAAGAAATTGAAGACAATATAAATAAATGTAAAGATATACCACAGTCATGGATTGGAAGAATTAATATTGTTGAAATATCCATACTACCCAAAGCAATCTACAAATTCAATTCAATCCTTATCAAAGTACCTATAGCATTTTTTATAGATCTGGAACAAATAATCCTAAAATTTGTATGGAACCACAAAAGACCTCAATAGCCAAAGCAATCTTAAGAAAAAACAAAACTGAGGTATCACACATCCTGTTATCAAAACTACACTACCAAGATGTAGTTGTTTTGTTGTTTTGTGGCCTAACATGTGATCTATCCTGGAGAATGCTCCATGTGCACTTGAAAAGAATATGTATTCTGCTGTTTTGTGGTGGAATGTTCTATGTACATCTGGTCTAAAGTGTTCATCTAGTCTAATCAAAACTATATGGTATTGACACAAAAACAGACATATAGATCAATGAACAGAATAGAGAGCCCAGAAATAAACCCACACTTATATGGTTAATTGATTTACAATCAAGGAGGCAAGAATAAACAGTAGGGAAAAGACAGTCTCTTCAATAAATGTTGTTGGGAAAACTGAACAGGTACATTAAAAGGAATCAAACTGGACCACTTTTTTTACAATATATATAAATAAACTCAAAATGGATTAAATACTTAAATGTAAAATCTGAAAGCATAAAACTCCTAGAAGAAAACATCAGGAGTATGCTCTCTGACATTGGTCTTAGAGATATTTGGGGCAGGTGGGGGGTGTTTGTCTTCTCAGGCAAGGGAAACAAAAGCAAAAAAAAAAAAAAGGGGGGGGACTACATCAAACTAAAAAGCTTTTGCACAACAAAGGAAACCATCAACAAAAGCAGAAAGCAATCTACTGAATGGGAGAAGGTATTTGCAAATTATATATTCAATAAGTGGTCAATATCAAATATATATAAAGAACTCATACAACTCAATACCAAAAAAATAAACAATCCAATTGAAAAATGGCAGAGGACCAAATACACATTTTTCATAGGAAGACATAGAGATGGCTAACAGACAGATCAGAAGATGCTCGACATCACTAATCATCAGGGAAATGCAAATCAAAACCAAAATGAGATATAACCTCACAACTGTCAGAGTGGCTATTCATGGCTATTATCAAAAAGACAACAAACAACAAGTGTTGGTGAGGATGTAGAGAAAAGGAAACATTCGTGGACTGTTGGTGGCAATGTAAATTGGTGCAGCCACTGTGGAAAACAGAAAGGAGTTTTCTCAAAAATTTAAAAATAAAACTAACGTACAATCTAGAAATTCCACTTCTGGATATCTATCCAAATAAGACAAAAACACTAATTTGAAAAGATATGTGCTCCCCTATGTTCATTGCATCATTATGTACAGTAGCCAAGATATGGAAGCAACATAAGTGTCCATCAACAGATGAATGAACAAAGAAGATATGGTATACATATACAATGGAATATTTCCCAACCATTAAAAAAGAATGAGATGTTGCCATTTGAGACAACATGGATGGACCTAGAGACTATTATGCTCAGTGAAATAAGTCAGGTGGAGAAAGCAAATACCATATGATTTCACTTATATGTGGAATCTAAAACACAAAACAAATGAACACACAAAACAAAACTGAAACAGACTCATAGATACAGAGAACAAACTGGTGGTCACTAGAACTGAAGGGAGTGTGGGTTGGGCCAAATAAGTGAAGGGAATTAAGAAGTACAAACTTCCAGTTATAAAATAAATAAGTGAGGGGGATGTAACATACAGCATAGTGAATATAGCCAATAATATTGTAATCACTTTGTATGGTGACAAATAGACTTATCATAGGGATTAACCTGTAATGTATATAAATGTTGAATCACTATGTTGTACACTTGAAACTAATATAATATTTTATGTAAACTATACCTCAGTTTTTTAAAATTTAAAAACAGAAGTATTGGTGGATATTTTCCAGAAATATTGAAAGGAAACCAAACCACAGATTCAAGACCAATTACTCAATGAAAAAAGTTTCCAAAAATATCCATATAGACACAACATGGTGAAACTGCAGAACCACAAGGACAAAAGTAAATCTTTAAATTAGGTGGTAGAACAAGTAAGCATAAAATCAACAAGGATATAAAGGACTCGGCATCACTATCAAATCTACCAGACATATGTAGAGCACTCTTCCCGACAGCAGCAAAACATACACTCTTCAAAAACACACCTGAAACATTCTTCAAGACAGACCATATACAAGACTATAAAACAAACCTCATACATTTTAAAGGATTGAAATCATGTAAACTATATTCCCCAAACACAATGGAATTAAATTAGAAATCAATAACAGAAGGAAATTTGGGGATTTACAAATATGTAGAAATTAAACAAATACTCCTAAATAATGAATTTGTCAAAGAAGAAATCACAAGAGAAATTAGAAAATACTTTGAAATGAATAAAAACATAAACACAACACATGTCCAAATGTACAAATGTGGCAAAAACAGAGCTTAGAGGGAAATTTATAGCTGTAACACTTCTATCAATGACTAACAAGCATAGAGAAATTTTTAAAAGCTCCCTTATTTCAAATGAGAAATAAATATGAGGGCAGCAAAAAAGGGGAGTTGCTCTCAGCCCTTGGCTTTGCTCTGCAAGATTGGGAGATGACACACAATTCTGAGACTTCTACTTCAGGAGGGAGGGAGACAAGGGTAGCTTACACTCAGTGACCAGGCTTTTCAATGCACTGCCCTAGGAAAAGGTGGTATATGGAAGTCACACAGCTCTGTGAGTTTGGGAGAAGGAGCACAACCTTGAGACTTCTCCCTTAGATGGGAGGGAGAGGAATGAGGCATGAATCCAACATCCTGGTCTTTCATTACACTGCCTTAGATAAAAAAGGATGGCAGCTCAATGTGGGCAGCACAGCTCTGCAAGATTGGAGGAAGGCACACAACCCTGAAACTTCTCTCCCAGGAGGAAGATGAGCAGTGGATGGTGCACATCCATAGAAAATGTTTGAGAGTCTCCCAGAACTTCTAGCCAGGCCAACTGCTGAAAGTCTTTTCCTGCCACAGCCAGTCTGTAAAGACTGGAAGAGGTAGTTACTTCTTCAAATCACAGACACCAATGCAAAGCAGCAGGGAACACAAGTATCAGGGAAATATGACACAAAGTAAATCTCCGGTAACTTATCCTAAAGAATTTGAGATTAGTGGATTGCCTGACAAAGAATTCAAAATAATCATCTTAAGGAAGCACAGTGAGCTACGAGAGAACAGACAGAATACTTTAAAAAATCAGGAAAATGATACATGAACAAAATAAAATAGAAACCATAACAAAGAACAAAACAGAAATTCTGAAACTGAAGAATAAAATACTGAACTGAAAAATTCAGTAGAGAGCTTCAACAACAAACTTGGTCAAGAAGAAAAAAGAATCAGTGAACTCAAAGACAGTCATTTGAAATACTCCCACCAGAGGAGCGAAAAGAACAAAAAAGAGTCAAGAAAGCCTATGAGATTTACGGGAGAGCATTCAAGAAAACCAATGTACACAGTATAAGAGGAGGAGAAGGGAGAGAGAAAGGGACAGAAAGGTTATTTTAAAAATAATGGTTGAAAATTCCCCAAATCTGGGGAGGGAAATAAACATCCAGATTCACTGAGCCTAAAGAACCCAAAGAGGATGAACTTAAAGATGTCTACACTGAGACACATTATAATCAAATTGTCATATCAAAGACAGAGAGAGTTTTGAATGCAGCATGAAAAAACTAACATACAAGGGAACCCATAAGACCATGAGTGAAATTCTCAGCAGAAACTTTACAGGCTAAAAGGGAGTAGGATGATATACTCAAAGTGCTGATGGAAGAAAAACTGTCAACTAAGAATACTATACCCAACAAAACTGTTCTTCAAAAATGAAAGAGACATAAAGACTTTCTCAGGCAAACAAAAGCTGAGGGAGTTCATCACTAGTAGAACCACCTTACAAGAAACACTAAAGGGAGTTTTTCAAGATGAAATGAAGACACTAAACTGCAACAGGAAAGTATATCAAAGTATAAAACTCACTGATAAATGTAAATGTATATACAAATAAAGAATACTGTAACACTGTGACAGTGGTATATAAATCACTGTTAATTATGGTATAAGAGTTAAAAGAAAAAGTTTTAAGAATAAAAACTACAAAAATTTATTAATAGATTCACAATATAAAAATATATAGAAGGTGACATCAAACATAAAGTGGGGAGGGAGTTTTTGTATGTGATTGAAGTTAAGTTATTGTCAGCTTAAAAAGAGACATAACTATAAGATATTGTATTTTATGTAAGCCTCAAGGTAACCACAAAGAAAATGCCAACAGAGGCTACAAAAAGAAAAAGAGAAAACAGGGAGTTCCCTGGTGGCCTAGTGGTTAGGATTCTAGGCTTCCACTGCCATGGCCCAGGTTCAGTCCCTGGCTGGGAAACTGAGATCCCACAAGCCACATGGCACAGCCAAAAGAAAAAAAAAAAACTTAAAAACAAGAGAGAGAGAGAAAAAACAATCAAAGAATATTGAAACTGTGTACAAGCCCTCGTGTCCTTGTCTTTTGAAGTTAAAGGCTGACTCAAGGTTTGATGATTGGGAAATGTGAAGATGTAGAAACAAAGAATAGCTGTTGGGCTGGGGAATGGGTAACAGTTTAGGCTATAAATCTGCCACATGGCAGAATCACTGAACTCACAGTTCCCTGAAAGATATAAAGACCTGACACACATTCCTAAGTTGTTTTGAGAGGAAGCAGATACCCACCAGATGAAAACTGCTGACCATAAGAACATAAACCCTGCACTGGTTGAAAGCAGAAGGTTGATGTTGCTTGAAAATTCACCTTGATGCCAACCAATCCAAGAATTGTCCATGAGTTGATCACACCCTGCTCCTTGAACACAATAAAACTCCTCACTACCCCCTCTAGGGTGGGTCACACAGTCTTGAGGGCATTAGCCTGCTGTGGCCCTCTCTGCCTGGCAAAGCAATAAAAGCTACTCTTTTCTACTTCATCCAAAACTCTGTCTCCACGTTTCTATTCAGCACCAGTGAGCAGAGGGCAAGTTTCAGCAACAATATCTCAACAACAACAAAAATCAGCAAAACACAAAGGAAGACAGTAAGAGAGGAAAAGACAAACAAAAGAACTACAAGGCAGACAAAGCCAACGACAGTAATGTCCAATGACCAATGAATAGACTAAGAAAATGTGGTATATTCATGGGATGGAATATTACTCAGTCCTAAAAAGGAAGGAAATCCTACAATTTGTGACAACATGAATGAACTTGGAAGACATTATGTAGGTGAAGTAAGCCAGTCGTAGAAGCACAAATATTGCATGATTCCACTTATATGAAGTACCTAAAATAGTCAAACTCATAGAAGCAGTGAATCAAGTGGTGGCTGTGGAGGGGCCACAGGGAGGAGGCAATGGAGACTGGTTGTTTAATGGGTTTAAAATGTCAGTTATGCAAGATGAATAAATTCTGCCATACAACATAGAACTGATTGTGAACAACACTGCATTATGCACTTAAAATTTTGTTAAGAGGGTAAATCTCTTAAGTGTTCTCACCAAAAATAAAAGAGGCACAAGGAAACTTTTGGAGGTAATGAATATGTCTATGGTCTTGACTGTGGTGATGGTTTCATGGTTGTATGCATATGTCCAAACTCATCACTTGTAGACACTATGTAGGTACAGTTTTTGTATATCAACTCTACCTCAATAAAGTTGTTTTTAAAAATATAACCCTGATGGCTGCTAGGTTAAAGGGGGGAACTGGTAACTGAAAGAAAAACCACAACTTAGATAACTGTACTATAGCTCACAAAATATATAAAATACACCAAACCATAACATGCAAGACAAATTATCTAAGCTCAAACACCAGCTCATTCAGCCCATAGTCCTTTTTCAGAAGAGACCACATTCTTAACAATAAACTCATAGGGAACTCGGTGTTCTAAAGATAAAACTACAAATGATAGCAGCAACTCACAGACTTTACAAATTCTAAATAATTCCTGCCGAGACTATGGTATGTTTAACTCCTATCCCCTGTGCTCTTCTTAATTTCCCAAGTTTGAGATGACCTCTGGTTCCCTATGGTGTGCATTTTCCTTTTCTGCAACAAGCTAAATAAATCTTTTTCTTTGGTGAGCTTTGGTTGGTGAGTGTTTAAAATAAAAATATAAAAGGAGTTAAGAAAAATCTTTATAACATAAATTTGAATGGAAAAATTAAAAAGTATATATATATAACAGTTTGGCCCACTAAAAGGTTCTTGAAGCAACAGAACTCTAATAATAATGAGCAAATGCAGCACCCAGATTTTTGTTTTTTGAATAATTTTTGTTCATTTTTTAAAAAACAACAGCAAACAGTGCTCCTTGGAGAAATCACAGATTGCAGGTGTAGGGGAAAAACATAAAGTGTGGCTATGATATATTTCTATGCCAGAAAGCAAAAGCACACTCAAAGATTAATGAGGTCATATCAAGGACAGAGAAGCTGGCCAAACGGACATCTCATGGACAAATTTGGGACAACTTTAACATCAAAAAGTCTCACAACTATGAGTGATTATAATCATGTCATCCCAGTCAGTATCCAGATCTACCTTCAGTGATAGTAAACATGGGGGAAAGAAAAACAAGGTAAATGACACCATGAGAAAATAAACAGGCAGAATATCTGGGATATTCTATAAGAAAATTAATCTATTTATTTAAAAATTCATGTCATTTAAAAAAATGAATAATAAATTAAAAATACAAGATGACACTTCTAGATTGATCTAAACAGATATAACATATAAATAAATACAGGGAGTGAAACTCCGTTTATCCAGATTCAAAAATATAAATAAATAAAACAGCTATAAAAGTATTTTTAGACACAGTTGGGGAGATTTGAATATAGGATGACTATCAGGTTATATTAGAGAATTATTAATTATTATTGGGAATCACTAAGATGGTAGAGGAGTAGGAGGACATGGAGTTCTCTCTCCACAAATGCATCAAGAATACATCGACAGATGGAACAGTTCTCACAGAACACCAGCTGAAAACTAGCAGAAGACCTTGGACACTGGAAAGGACAAGAAAGATCCCTACAAAACCAGGTAGGATGAAAGAAAGAAGGGAAAAAGAAGAGGAGAGGAAGCAGGACAGGCTCTGCACCCCTGAAGGGGAGCTGAAGCAGAGGGGAGGTTCCCGCATTGGGAGAAGGTCCCTCACTGATGGAGAAGTCAGATGGGACAGAAGGAGAGTACCTGAGGCTGTTGGAGGAGGGTGAAATGGCCAGTCTGTGGCATACAGGACAGAGTGAAATGTACACAGGTGGTCCATGCCACAGCCCTGTGCACCCCAGACTGGGATGTGTGTCCGCATGTGCACATGGGAACTGAGAGCTGGAATGTAGGGATTGGAGAGCAAACCAAGGGAGAGGACTGCTGTTGGCTGCAAGAAGACAGCATGAGGGGAAGGGAGGGAGGAAATCCACAACCAGGAATGCTTGTGTAGGAAACCCAGACTGCCATAGAAGCAAGGCACCACTCTTGAGTGATGAACAGTGGGTGGATTTGCCATTGCAGCCTCTCTCTCCACAAACCAGCCCCCTGCCCCTCCAAGCGTTAAGGAAAGCCCCAACCAGGGCTGACCTTCTCACACCAGCCATCAGGAGCTAGGGCCAGATCTCTAGCAACCATGGCCACTGGCTTTCCCATGCACCTGTCACTGCCAGGGCCCCCATGACCTAGGTAGTCATGCCACATGTGCACCCTCTCCTCACAGGGGCAGACCCAAGTGCTCCAGGACAGCCTCAGGAGCAGACTCCTATGGGTGGCCCACATGCCAGTGTGGAGCTAAAACCACAGCTGAGCCCCAGGGGCAGGGCAACTAAGGAAGAGGAACAAAAATCTTTCTGGGCACAAGGCACAAATCCCTGCGATCAGCTTGGTAACCCTTACATCTGTGGAATATCTGAATGGACAACGAGTATTCCCACAAATGAAGGCAGTCTAGCTCTAGCAGCTGTGGACTTTGGCGACTAGTACGTGCAGAAGTTGTGCCAGGTCAGAGTCTGAGCTGCTCCCACAATGCCCACAGAGGGACCAGAGACCTACCTAGAAGTTTTGGAGGGCCTCCTGGGGCAGCGGAGGTTGGCTGTGACTGATGGTGGGGGCAAGAACACTGACAGCTGAGACCCCAGGAAAATATAATTATTACTTTTTTTAATGTATTGTTTTATTCTGTGGGGTTTTTTTATTATTTGTTTTTATTTTTCTTTAGTTTTTTAATATTTTTTATCCTTTTATATTCTATTTCTACTTTACTTTTTTCTTGTTCTGTGTTTTTTCCTTCTTTCCTTTATCTATTTTGTTTTTATCTTTTTTCCTTTGTTCTATTTGTGCTTATCTTTTCTATCTTTTATAGCGTTTTGGGGTATTTGTTTTGTTTTCTTTGCTTTTTCCTTCAGTTTGCATTCTGCATTTGTTTTGTTTTGTTAGTTTTGCTTTTAATTGTTCCATTTCATTTAGGGGTTCATCTCTTTGGCTGGTTGTTCTCTTGGGTTTTGTTGTTTCTGTTTTTGTTTTTGCTTCTTTTTGTGTGTGTGTGTGTGCCTCTTTGTTCTTTCTTGTTTTTGTTTCTTTGGTTTTGCTTTTACCACTTGTCTGGGGCTTTGGTTGTCTGCTTGTTTGTTTGTTTTTAATAGTTGTTGTTGTTTGCTTGCTTCTGTCTTTGCTATTTGTTGTGGGCTTTTTTGGCTGTTTGTTTTCTTCCCACCCTTTATTTTCATTGTTTGTTTTTTCCTTCTTCTTCTTTTTTTCCTTTTTTTTTTTTTTTTTTTTTTTTTTTTTTTGATGAGCTGTGTGGTTTGCAGGATATTGGTTCCCAGGACAGGGATCGGGCCTGAGCCTCAGGGTGGGAGCTCTGAGTCCAGGTTACTGAAATGCAAGAGAATTCAGGCCCCAGGTAATATTAAATGGCGAGAGATCTCCCAAAGGTCTCCATCTCAACTCCAAGACCTGGCTCCAACCACCTGCCTGCAGACTCCAGTGCTGAACACCCCATGCCAAACAACAAGCAAGACAGGATCACAAACCCACCCATGAGCAGACAGGCTGCCTAAAGTCGTACTAAGCCCACAGACACCCCAAAACACACCACTTGACGTGGCCCTGCCCATCAGAGGGACAAGATCCAGCTCTACCCATCAGAAGGCAGGCATCAGTCCCTCCCACCAGGAAGGCTACACAAGCTGCTGGACCAACCTTGACCACTGGAGGCAGACACCAGAAACAAGGGGAGCTATGACCCTGCAGCATGGGGAAAAGAGACCTCAAACACAGTAAGTGAGACAAAATGAGAAGACAGAGAAATATGTTGCAGATGAAGGAGCAAGATAAAAGCCCACAAGACCAGATAAATAAAGAGGAAATAGGCAAGTTACCTGGAAAAGAATTCAGAGTAATGATAGTAAAGATGATCCAAAATCTTGGAAATAGAATGGAAGCACAGATAGAGAAAATACAAGTAATGTTTAACAAAGACCTAGAAGAACTAAAGAACAAACAAACAGAGATGAACAACACAATAACTGAAATGAAAAATGCACTACAAGGAGTCAATACCAGAATAACTGAGGCAGAAGAAGAAATAAGTGAGCTGGAAGATAGAATGGTGGAAATAACTGCCAAGGAGCAGAATAAAGAAAAAAGAATGAAAAGAATTGAGGACAGTCTCAGAGACCACTGGGACAGCACTAAATGTACCAGCATTTAAATTATAGGGGTCCCAAAAGAAGAAGAGTAAAAGAAAGGGTATGAGAAAATATTTGAAGACATTATAGTCAAAAAATTTCCTAACATGGGAAAGGAAATAGCCACCCACATCCAGGAAGCACAGAGTCGCATACAGGATAAACTCTAGCAGAAACACACGAAGACACATATTAATCACACTAACAAAAATTAAATTCAAAGAAAAAGTATTAAAAGCAGCAAGGGAAAAGCAACAAATAACATACAAGGGAATCCCCATAAGATTATAAGCTGATTTTTCAGCAGAGACTCCACAGGCCAGAAGGGAGTGGCAGGATATATTTAAAGTGATGAAAGAAAAAAACCTACAACAAAGATTACCCAGCAAGGATCTCATTCAGATTCCACAGAGAAATCAAAAGCTTTACAGACAAGCAAAAGCTAAGAGAATTCAGCACCACCAAACCAGCTTTACAACAAATGCTAAAGAAACATCTCTAGGTGGGAGACACAAGAGAAGAAAAAGACCCACAAAAGCAAACCCCAAACAATTAAGAAAATGGTAATAGGAACATATGTAATGATAATTATCTTACTAAATGGATTAAATGCTCCAACCAAAAGACACAGACTGGCTGAATGGATACAAAAATAAGACCTACATATATGTTGTCTCCAAGAGACCCACTTCAGACCTAGGGACACATACAGACTGAAAGTGAGGGGATAGAAAAAGATATTTCATGCAAATGGAAATCAAAAGAAAGCTTGATTAGCAACACTCATAACAGACAAAATAGACTTTAAAATAAAGACTGTCACAAGAGACAAGGAAAAACAAAACATAATGACCAAGGGATCAATCCAAGAAGAAGATATAACAATTGTAAATATTCATGCACCCAACATAGGAGCACCTCAATACACAAGGCAAATGCTAACAAACATAAAAGGGGAAATCGACAGTAACTCAATAATAGTGGGGGACTTTAACACTCCACTTACACCAATGGATAGATCATCCAGACAAAAAATTAATAAGGAAACACAGCCTTAAATGACACAATAGACCAGATAGACTTAATTAATATTTATAGGACATTCCATCCAAAAGCAGCAGAATACACTTTCTTCTCAAGTGCACATGGAACATTCTCCAGGATAGATCACATCTTGGGTCACAAATCAAGCCTCAATAAATTTAAGAAAATTGAAATCATATCAAGCATCTTTTCCAACCACAACATTATGAGATTAGAAATCAGTTACAGGAAAAAAACTGTAAAAAACACAAATACATGGAGGCTAAACAGTGAGCTACTAAATAACCAAGAGATCACTGAAGAAATCAAAGAGGAAATCAAAAAATACATAGAAACAAATGACAAAGAAAATACAATGACCGAAAATCTATGGGATGCAGCAAAAGAATTTCTAAGAAGGAAGTTTATAGCAATACAATCCTACTTCAAGAAACAAGAAACATCTCAAATAAACAACCTAATCTTACACCTAAAGCAACTAGAGAAAGAACAAAAAAAACCTAAAGTTAGTAGAAGGAAAGAAATCATAAAGATCAGAACAGAAATAAATGAAATAGAAACAAAAAAAAAACAATAGCAAAGATCAATAAAACTAAAAGCTGGTTCTTTGAGAAGTTAAACAAAATTGATAAACCATTTGCCAAACTCATCAAGAAAAAAAGGGAGAAGACTCAAATCAACAGAATTAGAAATGAAGAAGAAGTAACAACTGACACTGCAGAAATACAAAAGATCATGAGAGATTACTACAAGCAACTATATGCCAATAAAATGGACAACCTGGAAGAAATGGACAAATTCTTAGAAAAGTACAAACTTCCAAGACTGAACCAGGAAGAGACAGAAAATATGAACAGACCAATCACAAGCAATGAAATTGAAACCCTGATTAAAAATCTTCCAGCGGGGCTTTTCTGGTGGCGCAGTGGTTGAGAGTCACCTGCCGATGAAGGGGACACGGATTTGTGTCCTGGTCCGGGAAGATCCCACATGTCACAGAGCGGCTGGGCCCATGAGCCATGGCCGCTGAGCCTGCACGTCTGGAGCCTGTGCTCCTCAACGGGAGAGGCCACAACAGTGAGATGCCCGTGTACCACACACACACAAAAAATTTTCCAACAAACAAAAGTCCAGGACCAGATGGCTTCACAGGTGAATTTTATCAAACATTTAGAAAAGAGCTAACACCTATCCTTCTCAAACTCTTCCAAAAAACTGCAGAGGAAGGAATACTCCCAAACTCATTCTACGAGGCCACCATCACCCTGATACCAAAACCAGACAAAGATATCACACACACAAAAAGAAAATTACAGACCAATATCAGTGATGAACATACATGCAAAAATCCTCAGCAAAATACTAGCAAACAGAATCCAACAACAACATTAGAAACATCATACACCATGATCAAGTGAGATTTATCCCAGGGATGCAAGTATTCTTCAATATACACAAATCAATCAATGTGATACACCATATTAACAAGCTGAAAAATAAAAACCATATGATCATCGCAATAGATGCAGAAAAAGTTTCTACAAACTTCAGCACCCATTTATGATAAAAACTCTCCAGAAAGTGGGTATAGATGGAACCTACCTCAACATAATAAAGGCCATATATGACAAACCCGCAGCAAACATTATTCTCAATGGTGAAAAACTGAAAGCATTTCCTCCAAAATCTGGAACAAGACAAGGGTGACCACTCTCGCCACTATTATTCAACATAGTTTTGGAAGTCCTAACCACGGCAACCAGAGAAGAGAAAGAAATAAAGGAAATACAAATTGGCAAAGAAGTAAAACTGTCACTGCTTGCAGATGACATGGTACTATACATAGAAAATCCTAAAGATGCCACCAGAAAACTACTAGAGCTAATCAATGAATTTAGTAAAGTTGCAGGATCTAAAATTAATACACAGAAATCTCTTGCATTCCTATACACTAGCAACAAAAGATCAGAAAGAGAAATTAAGGAAACAATCCCATTTACCATTGCAACAAAAAGAATAAAATACCTAGGAATAAACCTACCTAAGGAGGCAAAAGATCTGTACACAGAAAACTTTAAGACACTGAAGAAAGAAATCAAAGATGACACTAACCGATGGAGAGATATACCATGTTCTTGGATTGGAAGAATCAACACTGTGAAAATGACTATACTACCCAAAGCACTCTACAGATTCAATGTAGTCCCTGTCAAACTACCAGTGTCATTTTTCAGAGAACTAGAAGAAAAAATTTTACAATTTGTATTGAAACACAAAAGACCTTGAATAGTAAAAGCAATTTTCAGGAAAAAAAATGGAGATGGAGGAATCAGGCTCCCAGATGTCAGATTATACTACAAAGCTACAGTAATCAAGACAGTATGGTACTGGCACAAAAACAGAAATATAGATCAATGGTACAGAATAGAAAGCCTAGAGATAAACCCATGCTCCTATGGTCACCTAGTCTATGACAAAGGAGGCCAGAATATACAATGGAGCAAAGACAGCCTCTTCAATAAGTGGTGCTGGGAAAACTGGACAGCTACATTTAAAAGAATGAAATTAGAACACTCCCAAACACCATACACAAAAATAAACTCAAAATGGATTAAAGACCTAAACATAAGGCCAGACACTATCAAACTCTTAGAGGAAAACAGAGGCAGAACACTCTTTGACATAAATCACAACAGGATCTTTTTTGACCCACCTCCTAGAGTAATGGAAATAAAAACAAAAATAAACAAATGGGACTTGATGAAACTTAAAAGCTTTTGTCAGCAAAGGAAACCATAAACAAGACAGAAAGACAACCCTCAGAATGGGAGACAATATTTGCAAACAAAGCGGCTGACAAAGGATTAATCTCCAAAATATACAAGCAGCTCATGCAGGTCAATATCAAAAAAACAAACAACCCAATCAAAAAATGGGTGGAAGACCTAAATAGACATTTCACCAAAGAAGACTTACTGATGGCCAAGAAACACATGAAAAGATGCTCAACATCACTAATTATTAGAGAAATGAAAATCAAAACTACAATGAGGTATCACCTCACACTTGTCAGAATGGCCATCATCAAAAAATCCACAAACAGGGCTTCCCTGGTGTCACAGTGGTTAAGAATCCACCTGCGAGTGCAGGGGACATGGGTTTGAGCCCTTGTCCGGAAAGATCCCACATGCCGCAGAGCGACTAAGCCTGTGCGCCACAACTACTCAGCCCGCACTCTAGAGCCTGCGAGCCACAACTACTGATGCTCACACACCACAACTACTGAAGCCCAAGTGCCTAGAGCCCATGCTCTGCCACAAGAGAAGCCCCCACAATGGGAGGCCCGCGCGGTGGCAAAGTGTGACCCCCACTTGCCTCATCTAGAGAAAGCCTGCACGCAGCAGCGAAGACCCAACACAGCCAAAAATAATAAATAAATTAAATAAATAATTTTTTAAAAAAATCCACACCCAATAAAAGCTGGAGAGGGTGTGGAGAAGAGGGAACCCTCATGCATTGTTGGTGAGAATGTAAATTGATACAGCCACTATGGAGAACAGTATGGAGCTTCCTTAAAAAACTAAAAATAGAATTACCATATGACACAGCAATCCCACTCCTGGGCGTCTACCCAGAGAAAACCATAATTCAAAAAGACACATGCACCCCAATGTTCATTGCAGCACTATTTACAATAGCCAGGACATGGAAGCAACCTAAATGTCCGTCAACAGGGGAATGGATAAAGAAGATGTGGTACATATACACAATGGAATATTACTCAGCCATAAAAAGGAACGAAATTGGGTCATTTGTAGAAACGTGGATGGACCTAGAGACTGCCATACAGAGTGAAGTAAGTAAGAAAAAGAAAAACATATATTATATTAACGCATATATGTGGAATCTGAAAAAATTGGTATAGACAATCTTATTTACAAAGGAGAAATAGAGACACAGGCATAGAGAAAAAAACGTATGGATACCAAGGGGGAAACGGTGGGGTGGGATGAATTGGGAGATTGGGATTGACATATATACACTATTGATACTATGTATAAAATATATAACTAATGAGAACCTACTGTATAGCACAGGGAACTCTACTCAATGCTCTGTGGTGACCTAAATGGGAAGGAAATCCAAAAAAAGGGGATGTATGTACACATATTGCTAATTCACTTTGCTGTACAGTAGAAACTAACACAATATTGTAAAGCAACTATACTCCAGTAAAAAAATTTTTTAAATTATTATTAACCTTCTTAGGTGTGCTAATAGCATGTGTTTATTTGGGAGAAGTTACTTATTCTTGGGAGATGCATGCTTAGGGGTGAAGTATCATGAAATCTGTAACTTTTAAAACGTTTATCAAAAAGAGTATGCAGAGAGAGAAAATAAATGTGGCAAAATATTAACAAGTTTTTAATCTTGAAGAAAGGTTAGGGTGTTTGCTGCATCATTCTTTCTACTTTTCTTTATGTTTAAAATGTTTCAGTTTAATGTTGGGAGGGAGAAAAGAAGTGTCCAAGTACACAAAGACATTCTTGCAGTGTTGCTAAAAATATTAAAATACAGGGTACCATCTATAGGCTCTGCAAAAAGAAATCACTTAAACACATTTGGTACGGTCGGTCCAGCCATAGAATGAATTCAGTCAGTCAGTCAACAAATCTTCCCTTCCTCACAAGGGAAAGCCGAGTGAAAAGGCACTAATGCAAGCATGAGGACAGCTACGCAGCATGAAAAGAATGATGTAAATTACACAGCACAGCTTAGAAAAATGACTGCAACATGGTGTTGTGTGAGAAGAGGGATGTCGAACCACTTCTACAATAGGATACAACTCTTCAGAGATATAGATACACAAGTAGGATGATGCAATGCAAATTGCCAACAGCTTGTCAGTGTGTTGACATTACAGGTGACTTCTACTGTCTTTCTTTCACTATCTGATTTTTCGAATGTACAAATGAACATATTACTTTTATTAAAAAAAAAAAAGAAGAAGAAGAAGACACGTCCCACTCTGGAGGTAAAGAAAAACAGCAACATAAGTAGCCCACAGTAACACCCTGGTGCCCAGAATGAAGGTCAGTCTGGACACGTGAGAAGCACCATTCTGATCACTCTTAGTAACAATCCAGGGAGTGTCAGGCTGACACCTCCTTTGTAACAATCCAGGGAGTGTCAGGCTGCCCCTCCAAAGGAGGCGTCCACTCTCCACAGGCAGCAGCTTCAGACATTTGTGAAATGCTTTGCTTTCTTCCTTGACTCCAAACCTTGGAACTGAGACAGAAAAATAGGGGAAACTATTCATAAGCTGCCAATAACAAAAAACTAGCTGAGTCCGTCCAATTAAATAAAAAAACAAGTGTAGCTGCGACTGTGGGTCAGTGTCCTGGATGCTGCCAGGAAGGAAGCAACGTCAAGGAGCTCATTGGTGGGAGCCAAGTGATCGTCCCACCCATTTCCATAGCCAGGTAGCCAGCCAGTTTCAGCAGCTTTGGGGAGCATGCCTACTTATCCGCAGATGTCCACAAGAAGGCAGCAGAGGGATTTTTCTAAAAGAGCTGGCATGCTCTCGGACTTGAGACATAGGACAGAGAGAGAAGGCGAGGAAGAGGGAGAAAGATGGGGAGATTTTAAGCAACTTTTATAAAGAATCAAGTTTACAAGAAATTTACAAACTTTTAGTAAAGTCTGTAAAAGTTTGTTAGAAGAGATTCAGGGCAAATAAGCCAAATTTGGTAGAGGAAGATGTAAGGAAATCTGATCCACCAGAACCTAAGAGTAAAACAAAAAAGGGAGGAAGTCAAGAAAAAAGAGAAATCAACTTTTTGGGAGATGGCAGGAAATATTAGTCAGCAAACCAAATATTTCAGGATATTGTACCCAGGGGAGTTTTATATTCACTTGGGGAAAACTGCATATATAGTGCCATTTATAGGGCCCCATAGGTTCTATGTGTCTATAAATATCTCCCTTTCAAGTACGGAAACGTTTGTTTATTTATGTTTTTATGATTATTTGGGATCAGAGCACCTACAAATACTTGAATATTCTTGATATAAGGTTGAAAAAATATATTTTAAGCCTTTAGGAGTTTCTTCCCCCCCCCGCCCTATATTTTCTCCCTTCTTCTTCCTCTTTCAAACAAGTAGCTGGCTCTGTGTTTCATTGCTTTTAGAGAGTTCTGTAGCACAGCCAAAAGCAACAATTTCCAGGTTTTATTTCACGAAGCCTAAACTAAACCCACAGGAGAACTTAGAAGGTTTGTGGAAGAGACAAAAAGGAAAAGGGAATTTAAAAGCAGAGAGTCTTGGAAGAAGCAAGCAGGATAGAGGGACTTTCCTCAGCCCAGAGAAAAGACTTCCTCTGGGAGGGGGGGAAATAAACAAGAAAAGATGTGGGTCCCTGAAGGCTAGGGGCCAGGGAGGAGGCCAGACCCCAGGAAGCAGTGACTGTCCCATTTTAGACAAATGAGAGCAAGGCCAGAGTTGCTGCAAAAGACCTTGGGGCAGAGCCCGAAAAGACCCGCACGGACCCAGGTGAGGCCCAGACAACCAATCCTGGTGGAAGCGTGCGAAGGTAAAGGTGTGCTCTTTTGAGGGTTTGAGTAGGGCTGATCCACCACCCAATTCCCCCAGCAGTGACCACCTCCCACTGCATAATTACAGAGTGGTCATTCTCAAAGACCCACACCAGCTGGGGGATGAGAGGAACAAAGGGGTGAAGGAGACACAGAATCCCATCCTTCCCCAATCATGTCTGATTCCAAATTTTCCCCAGAGGTTTCTTATCCAGGTATGAGACACCTCACCCTTTGCTTTCCACTCCAAACTCCTTCAACCCATTTCTCTGATCACAGAGCAGAAGTGGTAGAAAAGAAGTCTAACAAGAAAAGGGTGGTGATGTACTACCATGGTGAAAGTAAATGTGGGTGTGATCGATCAGTTTCACTTTTTCCCATACTTTTCCTATTGCTTAATGCCAGTGAGGAACCAGTGAGTGGCCTGCATCTTACTGAATGTTTCATTAAAAACAGGTCACTTGCTTACTGCCTCCTGGACTGCCATAAATCCAGGAAGTCTGCCTGTTCTCATAGTTTCACAGGCCCAGAAGTCTGAAATATCCACTGGGGTAGAAGTGTCTCTTCTGACCTCTTCTAATCCCTTTTTCCTTTAAAGTACCTCCTTCTCTTTTCTCTGCCCTTAAGCCCCAGACTTCCCTTCTCCCCACAATTTCCACTCCTTCCTAAATAATAGCATTCCTTTGGATCCAGTGCAAGGTGGTAGATACCTTGTCTGATAAGTTAATCATTGGCTTTATGTGTTTTGCATTCTTTAGTTTCTAAGCACAGAGGTGATTGGCTATAAGTTAGAGGAGGCTTCCCCACCCCACCCCCAATGAACTTACATCTTCACATCCTTTCACACCGAGAGGCTTCATAGCACAGCCACATTATGAAGTTGCTCCCCGGCATTAGTCTGCTGATATGATCCCATCACTCAGCAAATATTAATTAAGCATTTACTATGTGCTGGGCATTATGCTGCACATTAGGGAGTCAAAACAAGTAAGCCATTGTCTCTCTCTTTAAGGAGTTCCAGGTAACTAGGAAGGGACAGAGTGGAAGTTATTCAGCTCCACAATTAACTTTCTGAGACTTTCACCATAACCAAGCAGTTCACGTCCAGAATCTGCTGTGAAGTGTGGTCCTTATCCTCTTGACCTATGGTTGAGAAATGCGTTCTTGCCAATCAGGGCCTTTTTAAAATGGTTGACTGGGTCCCCAGTACACGAACAGTTTTGTAATCATTTTGCCCCACTTAATTGGTGGGTGGCCTGGTAAGGCAGAGTTTGGGAAAGCACACTCTAAATCCTGAGCTGAACTCAGAATGACCCTTGCTTCCTTTTTCCCATTGGCTCTTTCCGACCCCAACACACCTTTGGAAAACTCAGTCCACATTTGGCAGAAACTAGGTGCTGACTAATTGTTGACCTAAACTTTTTTTAAAGGTTAAGTTGAATCCTTTTGAGTAAAATTCAACCAAAACAACCATCATATTCCTTACAGATGAACTGCTATAGTAGTCAAGTGATATTTCTTCTGAAAGTGACTGACTTAGCTGGAAGGAGGCTCTTCTGTGACTGGTTACTTCTCAGGAAGGCTGCCTAAGACCATATTTTCCATCAAGAATGCTAAATACCTTCCAGATGAAGTATTTTTGTAGGCAATTGTAATTGTCTAGGACAAATGCAAGGACATGACCCTTGGAGTCCCATGTCTTAGATGGGCTTTGAGCCAATAAGGCCAGGCTGTGTTTGGGTGGGTCATGCAGCCTTCCTGGAACTCTCCTCTGCGCTCAGATGTCCCCTCACTCTCCTGCAGAAGGCCCAGAGGAGAGGAGAGGGGAGACAAGTGACAATCTTCACACCCTTCCCCAAGAGGCTCACAGCAAATCTAGCCCTTAGGGGCTGGAAGAACAGGACAGCAATTACATGGAGTTTTATAGTCACTACAGGTAACCTGGTAACAGTACATTTTAAAAAAATTAATGACAAGTCTAGGTTTTTTGTTTTTGCTGGCATCCTTGCCTTAGTTCTAAAGCTGAGATTTTCACGCATAAATGGAATGTGAATTGTAATTTCACGGGCTTCAGAAGGGATTACTGCCTACCTTGCAGATCCATATCTTTAGTTTGAGACTGAGATGTCTGTTCTAATGCAAATATCACTGGGAGTGCAGGACTTTATGTCTTCTGGACCATTTATTTATGCCTTGGTCTGGATGAGCTTCAGACTACTTCCTGAGAGCCAACTGACGAGGGCAAGAAAGACTGAGAATATGAGGAGTGGGAGAATGAGAACCTAAATGGGAAATGGACGCCGGTCTACTCATAAGATGGGTACTGAAGCAAATGGGGCTACTGCCAGGCCCACTCTATTTAGAATACAGCAAAATATTTTCTGGCCGGCATCTCTCCAATGGTCACATTTTTCAGAATATTTGTTTCTGGAGACAGAGATCTGCTTTTGTGATATAGTCAGAGAGCTTACGTACCATGGTAATATTTAAATAACTGTGCTTCCAGAGTAAAATAAATGTTTAGATAGCTGTAGATACACCACCCAAAAAGTGTACATTTAATCTCTTGCTCCAGAATTAAGACTTTGGACTAAAAACACATCAGAAGGAACTTGATAGCTCACAGCGTTCACGTTATGTAGAAATGATCCATGGCCACAGAATCTCTTAAGTTGGGAGCTTCTGTTGGCAATTGTGTCTGTACATGTAAGGACTTCATAAAATGTTATTCAAATGCTATAATTTTATGACTATAGAAACATTCTCACAACACTGCACCTTTTGCTGTAACTGCAAGTTAAACAAAAAGTCACAGTTTGTATTTCAAAGATACTCCCTAGTCCATATGCATAAATGCACTTTTTATCCCTCAAAAATTTGTAGTAAATGTTAGAAATAGCTCTGTAGTATATATAGACATTACTCTTCATGTCTCATCCAGAGCCAAAAATCAAAGATTATACTTCTCATTTTAATTAAATCTCCATCAAAATTAGAGTAGAAATTTTAGGGGACCTCGGCACATTTAGGATGTGGAAGAATAAAAATTCATGAATACCAAAAATTGTTCTTTAAGTATAGAAAAGGGAAGGGACTCTGCCCCAGAAATTAAGACACATTATATATCCATAGTAATTTTTCAAAACACATGGTATTCATATAGGGACAAATAGACCATGGAGTTAAATACTGAGTTCAGAAATAGGTCCATGTGCATATGGAAATGTGCCATATGATGGATGCAGTACAAAAGACAAGGGGAGAAAGGATGTGTTGTGTGTGAGATGGTATTAAAAAACTGGTCATCGCCTGGGAGACAATTAAGTTGGATCTCTACCTCATACCATACAGAAAAGTGAGCCTCGAAGGTTTAAGGAACTAAAAGTATGAAGGAATATATAAAGCTAGTAGAAGAAAATACAGAAGAGCATCTTTGTTATCTCGGGGTGGGGAGGAACTTTTCAATAAGACCCCAAATCATACATCATAAAGAGGGAAATAGTTGAGTTTCTTTTCATCAAAGAAACCCTCCCAGTCTTAAAATACATGTGATTGGGCAAAGTTAGTGACAGCGTAACTGACACGCTATCTATATCTGAGTATATCTAGAATATATAATATGGATAGAGTTAACCGAAGAATGAAGATTTGGACAAGAAATTTGAAATGTCTAAACCCAACAAAGAAGTAGCATCTAAAACATTCAAGTGACACCAATAAATTAACAAATAACGACAAAAAGTTAGTTAAGCCAAGAAAGAAATGAGCAAAGAATTAATATCTATATAAATTATGTATATTATTTCTAACCATAGAGCAGAGAAACCTGTAAACCAGCAAGTACATAAAACTATGCTTAAGTCCAATAGTGCTTAAAGGAATTGAAAAATAAATAATAGCTTTTTGTACCCTTCAGATGGCAAAAATTAAAGTCAAAAAACACCAAGTGAACAGGAACACTTGTTCAAGAGGTGGAAGAAGAAATGGTGTAGCCTTTCTATAGGGCAATCTGTCAATACTTATCTCATTGCCCTTCTTCTAACTACTGTGTGTATGTCCCAGAGAAATTTTTGCACAAGTCTATAAAGATGCATATAAATGGATATTCATCTGTAGAGGGGAGAGATGCCCATCACCACGGAATAGATAAATAATATGGTCTGGGACAGACAAATCCTGAACAGTGCAAACGTGAGTGAAAAAAAAAGTAAGAAATAGACACACTGTAGAGTACAATACATAACATTTAATTTAAAACATGTACATGTATTATACCATAATGTATATTTTAGAAGAATATACATGAATCCAAAGACACATAGCAAGCACATTCGAGAGGGTTTGTTGAGAAGGCAGTGGAGGAAATGGGAATAAGAACCAGAGGAAGAGACAAGAATATTGAAACTTGACTAAATGAAAATTAAACAAAAGTGATACCTTGCCCAGATGAGCACTAAGGAGTACAATGATCTCAACTCTGCACCCAAGTTCCAAATTTTAAAAAGAAAAAAAAAGTGAGAGAGCTTTCCTGAGGTCACACACTGAATTTGAAGCAAGACCTGGGCTTTAGTAGTATTGACAGCCTCATTTACTGAGACCTTGACCTGTACTAGTCATTATCTAATAGCTTGACATTCTATGCATTATCTCATTCAAACCTCACATTAAAAAAAAATAATCCACATTATTATTTCCATTTTACAGATGAGGAAGCAGAGACTCAGAGAGGTTATGTTATCTGCCTAAGGTCACACAGCTAGTAAGTGGCATAGCTGGAATTTGAATCTAGGTCTACATAACTCTGAAGTTCATGTACTATATTTCCTGCCATTGTTCACAATTTTAAGAAATAAATGAAGTTACCAAAACCAAGTTCATTATTTCCTACTCCAATCCCCAGTCCTCTATCATCGACCACTTTGGTTACTGTGGTAGGCTGAATAATCCCGCCCCCCCCCCCGAGATATGCCCACATCCTAATATCTAAAACCTCTGAATGTTTCCTTATGTGGCAAAAGGGACTCTGCAGATATGACCTAGTCAAGGATTTGGAGATGGGAAGAGTATTCCAGAGTATTCAGGTGAGTTCTGTGTAATCCCAGGGCTACATTGGAGTGTCAGAGAGAGGAGGAGATGTGATCGTGGAAGCAGGAGATGGGAGTGATGCCAGGAAGGGGCCATGAGCCAGGGAATATAGACAGCCTCTACAAGGTGAAAACAGCAAAGAAATGGATTCTCCTGTGAACCTTCAGAAAGAGCCAACATCTTGATTTTAGCCCCATAAGACCCATTTCTGACTTCTGACCTCCATATCTATAAGAAAATAAATCTATGTCATTTAAAGCCACTGTTTGTGGTAATTTGTTGTAGCAGCAATAAAAATATTCCAGACTCACTTCAGGATCCTTACAGCCATCAGAGGGGTAATAGATGTGTTACCAACAAGGTTTAACAACCAGTTAATACCAAATGTGGAACTAGAATCTGGATTTCTTTATGCCTCAGTACTGGGTTCTTTTTACTACATCTTTCATTGGATACACACAAGTCTCTGGAGTAATAGCAACAGGGAATTTGAAATCAAATAAGTAGACATTGAAAGTGTGTGACTTGTTTCCAAGGGGGCACAGGTTTAGACACCAGGCACAGAAACCAAAGACACACCCTGTGATCCTGTTACAGAGAATAGCTCAGTATACGAAAGGAAATGTTTCTACGCTTAAAGTCCTACACCTGCCTGTCAGTGAAGTAGAACAATTCAGGTTTGATTCAACTTCTCCAGCAACGCTATCTACACATATGAATTAGTTCTTAATAAAAATCATTTTCACAAGGCAAAAGAGGTATAAATAATGCTATTTATGAAGTTACTGTTATATTGTAAAAAGAAAAAAAAGACTACTGGAGTTGAAATCAGAATTGGGTTCAACTTCCAACTCTGCCATTAGCTCTGTGATCTGGGTAAGTCAGTTCGCCCTTCCGGGTCTCAGATTCCTCACCCATGGAATGACCCGCATAGCCCACCACAGCTCTTCCATGCTAGACCAAATCATTCGGCACTCTCTACGGAGCCAGTGCTGTCCTAACACCAGCACCAGGCTGGAAGCCAGAGAGAGGAGCCCTGACATTCACTGAGTGCCTCCTGACAGCCTGGTGCTATGCTCCGAGCTTCACCTGTGTCACAATGGTGATGCTCACAGCTCCACAGGGTCATATTATGATACGTATTTCACAACAGAGGAAAGCAGAGACCCAGAGAGCTCAAGTAACACACTCGAGATCATGCAGCACATGTTAGTTAGAACCAGTTCTGCCTTGAAGTGCTGTGGTCTACAGTGCTGTGCCGTCTCCCATCTCCTCCTCAAAGGTTAAATAATGTAACTAACACGCGCACACACTTTTCAGGTGTCAGACACTTCACACTCATCAGTTCACTCAGTCCTACCAGCAACCTTCTGACAAAGCCAAAGCAGATGAGGAAACTAGCTCAGATGCTTTTAAGGAACCCGTCCAAGGTCAAGAGCTGGGAAATGGCAAAGATGGTGGAACTTGCATTTGAGTCTCTCTGACTCCTTGCTCTTTCCACGATGCCCCGGGTCCCTACTCTGCCACCACCAAAGGGGTCTTGGGTAAGTCACTTAACCTCTGTAAACTTCAATTCCTTCTACTGTAAGATTTCAATTATAATACCCGTCCCTGAAGCCATCTTGAGGATTAGATCATTCTAAGAAAGTGTTTTGCAAGCTTTTAAGAATATACAAACGACAAGAGTGTTTCAGCTTCCCTTGAGCAATGACTATTTGTGTCATCTAATTTAGATCTTTTCTTGAAAGTTTAGACAAAACTATCATAACATGTCAGGAACTAAATACCTCTATGAAACATAATTCTGTAATGCCTGGCACAGGCTGAGGGCTTATGTGTTTGCTATTGTTAGTAAGAGAAGAGCCTTAATCAGTAGCTGTTCAGAAAGGCAATCCTAGCAAATGCTCGGATGATCAATAACAGCATCTAGGGCAGTAGCCAGTCCATGAACTGGTATTGAAACCACAACTCCACATCACTGAATTTCGGTGCTAGGACAGAATCCATTTGCCATGAATGAAGTTCAGTTTAACACTAAACCTGCTGTGGGACGGAAAAACCTAGAACGAGTACCAGTTTGCTATAATTGGAATAACTTTAATTTCAAAAATCTTATTCATAACTAGCCAAAAGAATAACTAAAATCTTTTTTAATGATAGATTTATCATCATTCCTGGTGAATTTCTTCTACTAGCATTGTGTCACTTTCATTATGAATTAATAACCTATATATTTAGAATAAACCACAGATCCACCATGAAAGGTTGCTGAAGAATCACAGATGGTGCATTTTAAAAAGATGTTACCAAAATTTAATTAGAAAATTTGAAATATGTAGAGTCATTTCAAATTAGTCATAATAATAGGAGTCAGGAATAATTTAAATTCACATACATCCCCAAAGATGATTCTTCTACCAAAACTTTTATTATTGCATGGATCCTGGAGTTGAAAGACATGCACTTGAGTCCTAGCTCTGCCACGCACTGGCTCAGGCTTAAACTCTCTGAGCATTTCCTTATCTGTCATATAGGCATAATGATGATACTCCAAGGGTTTATTTTATCAAATTCTGTAATGACTATGAAAATGTCATATGAATTATAAATGTTAATTAGTATTGAATGTTAATACATTACAAGACGTATATTTTGTTCAAATTATAATAGAAATTGTTGGCCTTAGAAGACAAAGAGAATACTCACACTTTACGTTCTTCCTTGTTCTATTACAATATTGAGAAAGCAAAGAAAGGTATTTCAAAGACCCAGCAAATGAAAGTCATAACTGGGTATAACTGAATCTGTGGCATACTGAGGAGCTCTAAAAATTGTTGCCAGATCGTTTCTCAAGCTAACTCTATAAAGAATGTGTTAATACAATGCAGAGAAAAATTATATGAATACTCTACCACATGGAGGTGATAGACAGTGGTGTGTGATATGGAAACTAGAAAGATGAATAAGGTAAAATCTCTGCCTTTGAGAGCAAAGAGTAATGAATAGTCCTTAGTCATTCATCATCAGTTGGGATCATTGTTTCCAAAATTTATTATTTTCTCTCTCTCTCTCTCTCTTTCTGTCTCTTCCTCCTTCTCTTCTTTCCCCATCCCCTCTCTGGGTCTGCATGCTATATATCTGTATACATTTACATGTATGCATGTATATATGAATATATATGCACAATTCAGTATATGCTCATATATCATCTAATAGCCTCTGGGATAATTGCTTATCAGGAAAATTACTTATCCCAAAACATACTCTTGTCTCAATCTTTCTCACCTCAGTATGTGGCACTACCATTCCCCCGGTTGCTCAAGCTACAGGAGCCTTGAAAACTAAGAGTGAAAATAAACGTAATTTTATAAATGATTTTGAAGTCATAAGAGAAGATATGATAATAGTTAATAATGATTGAAGGCTTATATATGAGAAATTTCCCATCTCATTCAAATCTCAGAACTATGCTATAAAATAGATATTTCTGTCAATCCAATTTGCAGGTGAGGAAACAGAATTGTAGAGTATAAGTAACTTGTCCGAGGCCATACAGTTAATGTGTGACAAAACCTGGGATTAAAACCTAAATCTGTCTTATTGTAGAAATCATTTGTTTGCATGTGTTTTTTGTGTATGTGTATGAGTGTGTGTATTTCATAAAAGTCTGTGTAGTTGTTACAAAAAAAAGAATAAGGAAGGCAAACTTAAGTATCTAATCTGTAATATGCGAAGTACAAAAACCTTCTGTGCATGTTGATGATAATCAGATAAAGATTAAAAGACCAGATTCCATGAAAGGACACATTTTAGGGGCATGAACTAATTCTTTTTTAGGAGTAAAGGGACACATTGAAGAGATATTTTAATAGACTGATCTTGCTGTCTTGACATGGTATGTTGTTTCCAAAGATGGCCACCTTCCTCTCATCTCTGTATATCATGACACTTCATCCTGAGGAGATGCAGGCTATTTTTCCTCTCTTTGAATCTGGGCTGTCCTTGTGACTCGTTTTGTCAAAAAGTATATGGCAGAAGTGATGTTTTGACAGTTCCAGGCCTAGGCCTTAAGAAATATGGTTGGTCCTGTTTTAATTCTCTTGGAATGTAGCAGCCATATAAAGAAGTTCAACTACTATGTTAGAGAGATAAGCCTCTTGGATGGATGGATGGGTGCATGGATGAATGGGTGGGTGGGTAGATGAATAGATAGGTAGATAGATGATGATTGATAGATGCTGGCTAGATAGATAGATACATAGAGAGATAGATAATCATGTATAGAGAGAGACGCCCTGGATAATACGAGAGTTTGAAAGGAAAGAGAGAAGACCAGCCAGCCCCCAGCTGATCCAGCCACTCCAGGTGAGGCACCAGACATGTACATGAAGCTTGAACTACCCCAGCCAACACCACGTGGCCCAAAGAAAATACATCCCCACCGAGCCCTCCTCAAATCGTGGAATAAGGGGAAAATGAATAGTTCTTATTGCCTTTTATTTTAGTTACCTGTTGCTCCATAGCAAACCACCCTAAATCATAAGCAATACATAACCAAAACACCTAGAAAACTGGTTCATACTACATTTTACACTGAGCAACAGAACCAAAAATTATGACTGCATAATGACTTCCTCAGTTTTTTAATCAAGCCGAAGCTAAACAACAAGTTCTTATTACTTGCAGGTTAGTGGTGACTATAAAAAAGTGTTAATATAATGCCAATAGTGACTTATTTTTAATGTTCAAATTTGGAAATTACAGGGCTCTTGGCAAACATCTCATTTACCTCTCAAGGGAAATGTAACAGCTTTTAAAAGATAAGAAACTTGAGTCTTTTTGAGAGATAGAAAAAAAAAAACCTGAGTCTGTTGAGAGATATGATTAAGAAACTGGGATACCTAAACAAATTATAAATAGAAAATATTCCTCCCAAAGTCTTTTTCATTTTATTTAGTTTTAAAACATCATAAATTGAATTTAGTGAAGCTAGAGAATTTGAAAAGGAGGATAAGAAAAGGTTTTAATAAATCAGAAATCATTCTACAATAGCTGCAGACAGAGTGAAGTCAATTTTTTCTTTACTCCTGCCAACCTGGGAGACAGAGATGAATGAGCTCCAGAGCCAACTTTCATCCTCAGACTAGGCATTAGTTTCAATCCCCTCTTCCACTAAAGTTCAACAAGAACTGTTTAAGGAGAACAGTATTTCCTTAGATTGGATTTCAGATCCCTAGTCATCTAGTGCAATTGAAAATTGCCAGAACATAGACAAAGCCAAGTGTTAGGAAGTGTTCTGGATACCAAAAAATATTTTAAATGACTGAAAAGTTGACTCAGAAAACCTCTACAGAAATTCTGGAGGTAAGTCTGGAGTCTCCCACATGTGTCACTCCATTTATCACCAAGGTTGATAATTGATTAAGGTGATTGAGGGCCCTATCCCCTCTCATTAAGTCACATGTATCCCTACACATGCTGCCAGGTCAGCCCAGGAGGACAATATTCATCACCAAAGATACATGAGTAGGAGTACTTCCCTGCTTGCTGCCCTAAATAATTTTCTCTATTTGTGGCAGGGTATTCAGGAAACATTTCTAAATTATATTAAATGACAAGGAACCTCACATTCCAGAAATCTCTAGTTATTTTACCTTTCCAAATTTAGTTATGTGATAATCTAACAAACCTAAACTACATAATGAATTTAAGAAATAATCAATATATGCTCCATCCTCTGAGCTAGAGTACAAATATCAAAGCAAGAACTTTCTAATAAATAATAAAAGCAAAGTAGTTAATTCACAAATTCTTTAAACCTCTATCCATAGTTAATTTGTTTACATAATGACCTCAATCGTCATTATTACTATCAGCACAAAAAGTGCTTTTTTACTGAACCAAGTTCTCTGACACAAAATGAAATAACAATACATTATGTTTTTCTTAAATTCTATTTGTTTTATTCTAAATAGTTAAAATATTCATATGGAATATTAAAAAGAATATATATATGTAAAACATATTCATATGGTCCAAAATTCAAATGGGTATGTAATGTTAAAAGTCATATTCCTATCCTGTATCCTCACCACCCAGTTCCCCTGCCTAGAGTTTCCTGTGTATTCGTCTAAAGATATTTCATGCCTTTAGAGGCAGATATTTTCCCCTTCCCATGCTTTTAGAATACAAATGGCCACCTTCTATTTGTATATTGTTCTGCAATATACATTAAGATAAATTATGTTAAGTCTCAAAACTCCTTGAGGTAGGCATTTGTTCCAATTTTACAAATAAGGACACAAAAAACATTTAAAGCACTTGCCCAAGGTAGAGATGGCACATAAACCTAGGTTTTCTTATTTCAATCAACATTCCTTTCACTGCAATCCAGCATTCTTGTTTATTCATTCATCGTTCCATTTATTTTGCAAATATATATATTGAGCTCCCATTACATTCAAAATATCATCTTAGATGTTTTGGAGTGTATATATTTTGCTGAGACACAATTTCTTCTTCCCAATAACTTTAATTGTACAGTGGAAATAAACTCCATTTAGATAAGATAGAATGTTGCAGTGTAATTTACAACCATACAAATTAATATGAGGTCCTAAAGAGGAAGCAACTATTTTACCTTGAGATATCAAAAATGGTTTCATGGTAGAAATGGCATTTATGTCAAACCTTGAACTACAGTAGAATAGAAATAACTCAAATTTATCAGTACAATTAAAATACATGTATTGAAAAAGTGTAATAAGCATGTTACAAGGCATTTAGTTAAACAAGTGAAGAATTTTCCATAGTAATAAATGTGGAACCCCTCCAGTCCATTAATTTGTCTTTTATAGCATTTCTATAGATAGAGAGCTACTTAATGATAAAAATTTCAATTCACCAAGAAATTATAATAATTCTAAACCTGTATGCATCTAATAATAATAATAGAGTCTCAAATGATATAGAGCAAAAATTGATCAAACTTCAAGGAAAAATTCATAAATCCATATGCAGAGTTGGAAATTTTACCATGTCTCTCTCACTAACTAGAGCAATGAGATAAAAATACTAATAAGTCTAGAAAACTTTTAACAACAACATGATAATGACTTAATTGACATATGAAACACTACACCAAACTACTACAGTTATCCTTTTTTTGAACATTTTCTGGGTCATAAAATAAGTCATCACAAATTTCAAAAATTGCTGTCATATAGAGCATATTATCTTACAGCAATGGAATTAAGCTAGAAATCAATAATGCAAACATAAAATAAAAATCCTCACACATTTAGAATTTTAAAAATACACTTTATAAATAACTCATGAGCCAATAAGGAAATTGCAATGAAAATCATAAAATATTTTGAACTAAATGATAATGAAAACAGTTAATACTAAAACTTTTAGGATGTGGCTAAAGCCAAACTTTTGTAGCCTTAAAATACATATGTTAGAGAAAGAAAAAGGTCAAAAATCAATGAGCTGGGCTTCCCTGGTGGTGCAGTGGTTGAGAGTCCGCCTGCCGATGCGGGTTCGTGTCCCGGTCCGGGAAGATCCCGCATGCCGCGGAGTGGCTGGGCCCGTGAGCCATGGCCGCTGAGCCTATGCGTCCGGAGCCTGTTCTCTGCAACGGGAGAGGCCACAACAGTGAGAGGCCCGCGTACCACAAAAAAAAAGTTTCTTCACAAAAGATGATGACCAACTGGCCAATAGACATATGAAAAGGCTCACAATCTCACTGATCATTAGGGAACTACAACACACCCATCAGAATATCTAAATCTAAATATCGAGTGCTGACAAACTTATGACACAACAGGAAATTTTGTCCCCTTTAGGTGGAGTGTAAATTAGTATAACCACTTTGAAAAACCATTTTCTAAAATGGTCATGCACATCCTACAGAACTATGTAGCGGGTCTGGCTGCATAATTTGTGGATCCAGTACAAAAAAATTAAAGGACCTGTTCAAATAGCAGGGGGAAAGTACTTCAAAAGGTACTAAAACATAAAAATGTTCTCTTTCTTGCACAGCATCTCTGGCAACATGTCATGATGTTGTTTATTTGCTCTTTAATGCCATTCTAAGCAAAGAAAAATTAAAATTTTAAATTATCTTGAATTTTAAAATGAATCTCTGTATTGTACAACGCCAGTTTTAAGTGCACATATAAAGGCACTTGACTCATATGTGGAATCACGAGTATTACACAATTTGTATTTTATAGCCCATACATGGAGATGTACTTTATTCTACAAAACAGTAGAAACACTGCACAAAACTAACTCTGCTATTTTTATTTCACTTCTTAATGTGTTCATATTCTATCTACATTCTCTACCTTTGGCTT
Organism: Neophocaena asiaeorientalis asiaeorientalis; assembly: GCF_003031525.2. Lineage (NCBI taxonomy): Eukaryota > Metazoa > Chordata > Mammalia > Artiodactyla > Phocoenidae > Neophocaena > Neophocaena asiaeorientalis. The sequence goes on from NW_020173114.1 coordinate 2,176,771, forward strand.
ACTTTAGCCCTTACTAAGAAAGGACTAAGAGGAAAGGTTTGTCCCATCTTTCCCTTTCCTTCTCTGTCATCATTTTCAGAGTTAAGTGGTTGGTTAATAAAGGGAAGTCGTTTTTCTTAGAATGCATTACCTTCTCCCTGCACTTGATACAAATACTGATTTGAATGAAAGCGTGGCCTCTTGAGGCTGTCAGTGCCCTGCTTACGCAGCCCAGTCTGTAGATGTAATACACTTATCTTAAATTTGTTTTGAATCTTGTTGAACTTCAATGAGTAGTAGCTCCACCAGAATTCTATGCTTGCAGGCATTCGGTCACAGGCAAATGAAGCCACCAGGAACTGCGAACACGGACATTGTGCCTTTCTCCTCTGCTATGCACATGCTCATTATTCCATCAGGCTTCAATTACAAAAGACAAGCTTCAACATAAAATTATTAAGAATTTCGAGGTTGAAAAGATGAGAGATCTAATTCGAAAATATACATGCACCCCAGTGTTCATAATGGCACAAGTTACAATAGCTAAGACATGGAAGCAACCTAAATGTCCATCAACAGATGAGTGGATAAAGAAGACGTAGTGTATATACACACACACACACACACACACACACACACACACACACACACACACACACGATGGAATATTACTCAGCCATAAAAAAGAATGAAATAATGACATTTGCAGCAACATGGATGGACCTAGATCATACTAAGTGAAGTAAGTCAGACAAAGACAAATATTATATGATATCACTTATATGTGGAATCTTAGAAACAGTACAAATGAACTTATTTATAAAACATAAACAGACTCAGAGACATAGAAAACAAACTTATGGTTACCAAAGGGGAAGTGGGGGAGGGCTAAATTAGGAGGATGGAATTAACAAATACACACTACCATATATAAAAATAGATAAACAGCAAGGACCTAGTGTATAACACAGGGAACTATATTCAATATCTTGTAATAACCGCTAATGAAAAAGAATTGAGAAAAAAGAATATAGATACATACACATAAATATATAACCAAATCACTTTGCTGTACACGTGAAACTAACACAATATTGTAAATCAAATATACTTCAATAAAGAAAAGGAATTTTAGAACAGAAATAACAGAGCAGTAAACCAAGTACTGAGATTTTGTGAGCACAGGGCACTGTGTAGCTGTACAAGTTGCATGCCAATGAAGACAACCCTGCCCAGCAGATTCACTCCTCGATTTATAGCCAACAGAAATGCATGCATGTGTGCACCAAAAGACATGCTCAAGAACATTCCTAATATCATTATTTCTAGTATCCCTAAACTGGAAATAATTCAAATGTCTACCAATATTAAATGAATAATTGCATAGTAATATCCATAAAATGGAATAGTATATAACAATTAAAATGAAAGAACTCTAGCTCACCACAACATTGATGACTCACAAATATAATGTTGAGCAAAATTAGCCAAACACTGAAGAATAAATACATGCTTTGTTATTACTTTCATGTAAACTTTTAAAACAGCCAAAATGATGCTAGAAGTCAGGATAATGTATGCTCCTGGGAAAGAAGGAAGGAGGCATTGATTGAGAGAAGAATGAAGACAATACTCTGTCTCTTGGCCTGGGTGGTGATTACGCAGTAAGTTTATTTTGGGATAGTTTATTGAGCTGAACACTAACAATGTGTTCATTTTTCTGAATTGTCATATTTAATTCTATTTTTTAATTTAAAAATGGAAATATGAAAAAAGTATTCCTTTACTTTTGCTTATTATAGTTCTACAGTGGAAAGTGAATTCATTTAAAAAAATTATCTGACAAAATATTAATGATGATACATAGCATCTGCTATGATAATCATAGAAATCTATTAGAAAATGAGCACACTAGGGCCTTTTAAGTTTGATGCTTAGGAAGTTCCTCTTTTATTACCATTACAAATCACCATCAGATGTCTTTTCTAATACTATTCTAATTTACTTTTCTAATGACATTATCTACTTCTGGTAGCTGTAGTTTGTTCCATATACACAAATATCATAATCATGGAAGTTATTAATTTTATTCTTTTTTTTTTTTTTTTGGCCACACCACATGGCATGTGGGATCTTAGTTCCCCGACCAGGGATAGAACCCATGCCCCCTGCACTGGGAGCACAGAGTCTTAACCACTGGACCATCAGGGAAGTCCTGAGACTTTATCCATTTTATTATCTCCTATAAGATTATGACTTTGTCAACGTACTTATACAGGGATTTCATAAATTTCTACTTATAATTATCATGCATTGAGGAAACAACAATAGAACAAGCCTTAAAGTCTTGTATGGACTCTAGGTACAAGAGAGCCACCGTAACAATCCAACCAGTCAGTGTTGACGAGGATGTCTTGATTTCTACAACTGTTGAGCACATAAAGCAGGTGAATTCATAATAATTAGGTTTTCCCCCTTCTAATGAGTTGGTTGTAGGAGTAAGTAAAGAGTAAGAAATAATCCTTTGTTTTCAATGTAACTCTAAAAGAGGGGTCTGTGAGAAACAGCAGAGAAATTATGCCAGAAAATTAAGTTTTGGCCACAAAAGGGAGCTGTGAGGTGCAGAATGAGCTGATTCCAAGTCTTTGCGATCAATGACCATTCAGGGCTAAGAGAGAAATCACTAACATCATCTTCATCACTAGCTTCAGCCACTCCAAGTCCCGTACAATTTTCTGTCCAGGGCCAAGAAGGGTAAATTAAGAAAAAGAGGTAATGAATGGCAGTATTTTTCCTGTTTGCCAACTCTACTTAATGTATAGGCCTCTTTTCCATTTTCAGGACCCGATGTTGAATACTTAACTCAGACAGCTCATGTGGCTATATTAAGGAAGAGTGGAATAAGCTTCTTTCTCCTATCCTCAATTCTCCTAGTGAACTTCAGTTCCTACCAGAACAATGTATGAAAATACAACTGTTCTAGAACCATTCCAACCTTTTATAATCATTGAATGTTGCCTGTATTTATTGAACTGACACTACCTTGCTCTGCATCTATGTAAGAAAATGTAAAAGGTGAAAGAAAATTACAATTAGCAAGGTTCTATAACAATTCTGTACCTCTCTAAGTGGTACAATTATACTATACCTATTCCATATCTGTAATAATATTTAATTGTGGCTTTTATATCATTTATTATATATTTTTTCAGATTCATGAATTTTCTCTAAAAAAGACTTATTTAGATTGGAATGGATTGATTGTTCAAAGTTAACTATAAGTCAACAAAGAGGAAGTGTATATAATGACAAGGTAGGTGATGAAAGACCTCTGACCACATATTATTTAACCACAAATCTGAACCACAAGACAAAGTCATCAGTAGGAGTTGCCCATTTTCACTGCTAATACAATATGCTCAGTTCATTGATGTCAATGCTTTACAAATTAACCACACATGCAAGATTTCTTTTTCCTTTTCTTTTTTGCCTCAACTAGATTGTGAAATTTAATGACCAATTCCTTTAATGTATAGCTAATATTACTTAAGTCTTCTTTTTTAGGGGATTGGGTTACTTTAAGATATTTTATATCTTAAAATCAGACTACTGGGAGTCAAAGAAATTAAAACCATCTAAAACTGTCTTCCCCAGTCAGCATGTTGCCTGTGGTGGTTTTAAAAGTATGCCCACAAATTCTTTGAACCTTCTCCCTTCAGGAGGTAAAACTTAAGTGTAGGTTAGTTTTAATGACTAACTTCTAATGATTTGGATACAGAAGATATGATGGTATTCACTTCTGAGATTAGAGTATAAGAAACCTGCAGCCTCTTCCTTGCAAATGTGCTTTTTCTCTCCTGGATCACTTACTCTGGGAGAAGCCATGTCATGAGGAGCCCTGTGGAGAGGCCCACGTAAGGAGGAACAGAAGCCTCTTGCCAAAAGCCATTGGAATGAGCTTAGAAAATGAACCCCAACCCCGCCCGAGCCTCCAAAGACTGCAGCCCAGTTGACAGCTCAGCTACAACCATGTGAGAGATCCTGAGTCAGAACCATCCAGCTAAGCTGCTCCAAGCTTCCTTTGCAAACACTGGGATAATAAATATTTGTTATTTAAAGTTGTTATGTTTGAGAGTAGTTTAGTACACAATAGATAACTAGTATAGATTTTGGTATCTGGAAATGGGATGCTGCAACAACAAAAATCTAAAATGTGGGAATGGCTTAGGAACTGGGCAATGGGCGTTGAAGAGAGCACTAATGAAAGCCTAAAGTGCCTTCAAGTAGCTGTTAATAGATGCCTTGTAGTGTTTGATAAGGCAGTGAGTGAGGGCTTACAAGAAAGGGAAGCAACTGTTATTGGAACACAGAATCAAGAAGAGCTTTGCATTTTAATAGCAGAAAGCTCAGAAACAGTGTTGCACATAGTTATATGAAAAGTGTTAAATGTAAGAAAAAAATGTAACTAATGAACTGGGTGACACAGATTTCCAACAGCAGTGTTGAAAGTGCTACCTGTCTTCTTTTTGCTGCTTAAAGTAGAAGGCAGGAGGAGAGATATAAACTAAAGGAAGAATTGATAAACACAAAGGAGCCAGGAATCAATGATTTTGAAAGTTCTTAGCTTTTCACGGTGGCAAATGATCCTAAGATTAAGAAACAGCTTCTATGCAAAGAACAAATCCAGAGCACTGCTGGGGGCGGGGGTGGAAGCGGGTCAAATATGAAACCAGAGACTGAAAAGTCTTTTGTTTAGACCTCAGGATCATCAAAGGTGGTTCCTCAGAGTGTGATTTAATCAGAAAAAGACTCTGAGGAGAATTACAGTGTGTGTCACGATGCTCTCAATCAAACAACAGGGCCTCTGGAAAGCTTAAGGGTATTGTTCCTCAGCCTTCTCAGAAAAAACCAAGGAAGAGCCGGGGCTCCATTGAAAGGATTTGTAGGTATGGCTTTTGTCTAATGGTTCAACTTAATAAGATTCACAGAAAATCCACAATGTTTTTAAAAGAATTACACATTCAGAAACCTTATCAGCTTGGCCTGAGAGGAACAGAATGAGAACAATATGAAAAGTGGCCTTTGGACTACAAAAATTTCACTGGAAGGAGGCAGGCTGAGAAAACTGCTCAGCTGTAAACACACACTATCTTTCATGACAAAGGAAGGATTGCTCAGAGGACGATGCCAGAAGGCCAGAGAAAGGCATAGAGAGCCATGATGAAGTATTTCCAGGCCCGGAGACGTAATCAAGAACTTCTACCATGTCTGACTGGATTTTATAACTGCTCTGATCAGTGACTCCCAGTTCCCCCTTTTTGTACAGAAATGTCTATAGCAGTTATCCTGTGCTTTTCACACCAGTGATCACTGGGTGTTTTGAGAGGGACAGATTCTTTTTTTTTTTTTTTAATTTTTATTGGAGTATAGTTGATTTACAATGTTGTGTTACTTTCTACTGTACAGCAAAGTGAATCAGTTATACATATACATATATCCACTCTTTTTTAGATTCTTTTCTGTACCAGGGTTGGTCTGTGTGACCAAGAGCATATGGCAGAAGTGATGGTATGTTCCTTCCAAAACTAGATTGTAAAGAATTAAAGCTTCTGTTTGGGGAATTGTTTTCTCTCCTCTGTCTCCTCACCCACCACCCACACTTCCTGCCTCTCTTTCTCTCTCTCTCTTAGACCACTCACTGTGTGGGGAGCCAGGTCATGAGCAATCCTATGGAGGACCGGTAAGGAGAGTAACTGAGGCCTCTTGCCAACAGCTGTAGCTGTCAGCCAAACACATTCTCTAGACCCAGTTAAGATTCAGATGACTCCAGCCCCGGCAGACACCTTGACTGAAGCCACATGAGAAACTTTGAGAAACACCACCCACTTAAGCCTTTCACAGATTTCTGACCCACAGAAACTGTGAAACAATAAATATGTTTGTTGTTTTAAGCTGGTAAGGTTTGAGGTAGTTTTTTATATAACACTAGATGAGAAATACATTGACATATGCTGAATTGGATGGGCCTATTTCATAGAAGCATAAATGAACAACAGACTGGGACTCTTGGTTTTCCAGGTTTTTTTTTTTTTTCCTAAAAAAGATGTGTCAAAAATTGACTATGTGCTATTCCTACCACTTCTGATGTCACTCTATGACCTTTCATGGTTAACAAAACAAAAAGTATAATTCAGTTCAAAAGCTGCCTTAGCTTCTTTCATTTTATCCATAATAAATAAAGACTTATCAAGGACCGTGAAATCAAGAAATCCTATATTGAGACTTCCTTGGCAGTCCAGTGGTTAAGATTCCATGTTCCCACTGCAGGGGGGCATGGGTTGATCCCTGGTGGGGGAACTAAGATCCCGCATGCTGCATGCGCCATGGCCAAAAAATTAAAAAAAAAAGAAAGAAAGAAATCCTGTAGAGGAACACAGAGGTCACCCCCTCGACCAACAAGCCTGGCAAAATCTGAGATTCTAGGTCATTTTGACAGCACATCTGTAGAAATGGTGCAGCAAGAGATAGGGCATAATGGAAGTAATTACTAGCATTTATAAATCACTTTGTTTTCAGAATGGTTTTTAGGTCATTTTTAATAGTTTTCATCTCTTTAATTAGCATAACAGCAGTTTCCCCATTTTACTGATAAGGAGCCTAGGAAACAGGAATACTGCATTCCTATGCCACTCACCCAGTTATTATCAGAGCCCAAGTAGAAATCCATATCTCTTTAAGTTAGCTTAATAAACTTTTATTAAGTTTCCTCAATATCCCAAATACTATGCTAGGTACCAAAAATACAAGGAAAAATAGGTACATGTCCTTATTCTCCAGGATCTTTAAATCTAATAAATGTAAAAGAACAATGGTGAGAGCAATGATAGTGACGATATACCAAGTACACTGGAAGCAAAGGGCAAGCGTACTTTCCGTGTTCTCTTATGATCAGGAGATACTTGGACTTGGAACTCCAAGTATAAGAATAAGTAAGGATTCTTAGAATCCTTAGAATAAGTAAGGATTCTTATTTTTCCCAGTGATTCTATAGCCTAATGAACTCTAATTTCCCTGTATCCTATACATAAAGAGTTGAGAAGCTTCTTTGACTGATACATTTTTGTTTATATGGTAGGATATCAAACTGGAAATTTTGTCTCATGCATGACAATACAATAGATATTGAATTCCAAAGTGAGATGCCAGACCATGTATATATTTTCAAAGAAAATTATGAGAACATATTTTGGTACCTTTAAAACCTCTGACCCACTTTGATGATATAAATGGTTGAGGGCAGACTGAGAGGGTGGAATTATAACGGCGTTTTACCTATTGAAAAGAGCTTTGTCCTTCTTCAAATGAGGCGAGGAAATCCTGAAGGAGACTCTGGGAGACAATCTGTGTTCCCCGCAGTTGTGGAAGCAAGCTGGACTGGGGTGTGACAAGTCTGAGGACTGTGGCTGGATGCTATCACTGCTGGCCTGAGGTATCAGGACAGAGACATCCGAGAGATTGGCTGCTGTTAGCTCATCAACAGAGACTGACTACAGGTAGACTCTCATCCTGGAATCATTTTAAAAGTGCTCCCATCTGTTCAAACAGGGCTTTGGCCTGATGGCAAGAGATCCCAACAGAATCTGGGCTTGAGTGGACTGCTGAAAACCTAGAAGCTAAGAGGGAGCCAGTAGTCAGCAAACGAGGGGCACGGCCCACATTGTGGAGTGGAGGTCAGAGAGGCCCAGCAGGTGAGCTGTCAAATAATCCAGAATGGCCCCAGAGAGAGAACATCAGCTTTAAACATCAACCAGGCCCAGAGAGTAAAGAGACAGAATGAAAGTACCAGTTAAGCAAGAACTTTCTGGTCCTCTTCTTGTCTGTCCCTGAGGCTGCTTAGGTGGGACAAGCAACCCATAATCCCTCCCTGACAAGGTTGCAAGGAGACAGCTAGCGATGAGAGGGGGAAGGAAAGGGGAAGGAATTCTTGCCTATAAATGAAACTAAAATTTAGCCTAGACATTCTAATTTTTGAATCAAGCTCTGTTTTGCAAGTTAAAGCAACCATGGGACTTTCTGTCATTAAGTCCCCTCGAGCTTTTATCCAGCAGCAGGAAAAACATTTATCTTACTGAATACACTTTAAAGTATCAGTGGGAGACAAAAATAAAGTTGCTTTTCTTATTATATCCCTCAAACTGTGCTTATTCAATATACCAGTTGTTTTTATTTTAATGGCAATATTATTCAGGCTAGATTATGAAGAAAAACAAGAATTTAAATGGAAAATTTCATTGCTGTTGTGAAAAGGTATGATTATAAATAACAGCCACAATTCCTTACATTTAAAAAGCTTTAAAAAAGAAAAAAACTTGGGCTTCCCTGGTGGCGCAGTGGTTGAGAGTCTGCCTGCCGATGCAGGGGACAAGGGTTTGTGCCCCGGTCTGGGAAGATCCCACATGTCGCGGAGCGGCTGGGCCCGTGAGCCATGGCCGCTGAGCCTGTGCTCCGCAACGGGAGAGGCCACAACAGTGAGGGGCCCGCAAACTTAAAAATCACCTTCACATCTATTTTTCATTATCTCTATGATACTTCGCAGTAGTAGCAGAATAAGAAGTTAATTAACACCAAATCAAGATACCTACATATACGTACTTATCTAAACTTTCAGGGTGTATAAATCTAATATAGACTAATAAAATATTAGATTTATAAAGGATCCAGCTCAGCCTGGTTTCTCATCTCTATATCTCTCCCTACCCAGAATTGCTGGGTCTGGATCCAAGTCCTCACCAGCTGGCTGGGTCCCTAGTCCTGGCCTAGGACTGCCCCAGCCCCTCGTCCCAGAGCCCCATGTTGCTCTGTTCTATTTCATTCTGTTCTATTCTATTCTATTCTATTTCATTCTATTCTGAATCTGACTCTGGTGTGAGGCCCCACGTCTGATATCTGGACCTTCACTGCATTCCCAAGTCCCACATCTACCTCCGTGGCTTACAGTTGGCTTGTGACCATCTCCAAGTTCTTGATTACTCGCCTATATTCCAGTTCCTTACCAGGACTTCTTTCAAAGGTCCCTTCCAAAGGATTGGGGGCCTGTCCTGGAAATCAGCCTGGAGAACCTAGCCTTCATATCACTTGACAAATCTTCAAGTCTTCACTGCTGTATCTTCTCAAATGCCAGAACTCCCTGCTACATCGTTGTCAATTCTGTTACCAACTCTTTGCCTGACTGAATCTGACTCAGCCCTCAGAAAGTCAGAAAGCATGCTTACCCAACAGCTTAAACCTCCAGCCCGGCACATGCCTCAGGTGCCAGCTCCCCTGTGGGTGGGTTTATCGCCAGGTCTTAGTCCCTTCTATGAGCCTATTCTGATGAAAAGAATTGACATGCGCTACTAAACCTCAACGATAATAACGGTTAACATTTATATCTTACGAAGTTCCAATCATGGTCAAGTACTGTATTATTTTATTTATTTCTTACAACAACTCTATGAAGTAGGTACTATTGCCTTGTACAAATGAGGAAACTGAGGCACATACTGGTGAGACAACTTGCCTAATATTTCTTGCTCAGAAGCAGCAGATACCAGGCTTGATAAGTTAAGTAAGATTGCAAGGAAGCAGCACGGGATAGGAGGGGGAAGAATTGATCATTGGATGTATACACTCACCAGAAAATAAAGCATTAAATAGATCTAGGAAATGACAGAAAAACTTTAACCACATAGAAGGAAAGACTAAGTGCATTTTAGAAAAAGGAAAGACAAGTGAGAACAAATGACTTTAAATTTGTTGATACACAGGTGAGAAGGGCTATAAAGAGGAAGATAAGAGTTGAATCTGCTAACTAGGCAACTAGACAACCGTTGGCAAGAGACACAAGAGAAAAAGACTAGTTTCAGGAGAAGAACCTTCGGTTGCCAAAACCCTAGAGAGGGAAGGAAGCCTGAACTTAGTCCTGGTTGGACAAGAGCTGGAACTGCTCCAAAGTGCTGCGGGAGATGTCTGGTCTGGCGCGCTGAGCACCTTAACTCTCAGTGCAGGAGGGTTTTCTACAGCCTATTGGAGAAAAGAGCTGTAGTACAGCTGTTTGGAGTCCAACCAAACCAGGGTTCTTGGATTCTAGGCTCCACCACTTACTTTGAGAAGATAACTGGTCTTTCTGAGTCTCAGTTTCCTTAGTTATAAAGTGGGAATATGACTATCTCCCATGCAAGATTATGATGATGATGAGAGATACTATGTAAATAACCAGCACCATGCCTAGCACAGCACAGATGCTTGGCAAATACTTAACTGTGGTACCATTGTGATTTGTGGGGATAGGAGGGAAAAGACCACCATGATGCCAAGAAAAGGATTGTGAGCTCTATTCCTAACAGAGTTCTTGACACATAGTAGGCAATCAATAAACGTTTGTGTGAATAAAGGAGTAGAACAAGGAATAAATGAATCTTAGTGTTTCCATCTCAAGACCCAGAATGTAGTTGCTTGCATAAGATAGGGCGGCATACGTGCTGACATCTGATGTGTCATCTGAAGTTCTGTCATTCTCTGTATCTCATGGGGCTTCTAGGTCTTGCAGACTCTGAGGCAGGGTTCAGTATGCTGCCACACTGGCATGCTATAGGATACTCTGATGCTTTTAATGTATAGGATTCATTCAGAATAATAGATGTCACCTCTACGCCACTTCAGAATTTTCATGAATCTAATTTGAGTATTTTTCCAAGCTTTACTCCTACTCTGGAGGTAGTGTGGGTCAAGAAAACGATAAACCAGGCATTTCATAACCTAGATCCCTCAGTTGCCTGAGTCCTCTTGGTTCATATTCATATAGTAGTGTAAAGGTGGTGAAAGGCATTACTTGAATATGGATACATGAAAGTTCTGAAGTAGCATGGATGTGACATCTATCACTTTGAAAAAGAGTTGAAAGTTGGAGAGAAGCAGTAGAAGGAGTTCCAAGAATAGACAGGATGGATTAAAGGAAAGTCAGGATGGAAAGAAATCATACAAGGAAAATGTTGTAGTCACGCAGCAAAAATCTTTCACCACATTCTGAGAGATTGGCTATGCTCACTCCATATCAAAAATGAAATAAAATACAGCATCGTAATGGGCCAGAGATTCAGAACCCTGTGATTTTTTTTCACAAAGAAGGAAGAAAGGAACAAAGGAACATTTATACTGATGGCATTTGAAGAGTATTTGAAACTAGTAAATGATGCCAACTCACACTGCAATTAATAAAATATCCAAAGCCAGTGATATGGAAGGGGGAAACCAGATGCTTTTAGGGACCCACCCTTAGTGTGAGAGCTGAATTCTCAGAGCAAAAATGAATACTAATGAAGAGAACTGACTATCAAAATAGATGACTGCAGTTATCATATGGTAGTTGGTTCAGTTCCAACTCTAACAGCAGACCAATCTGTGATACTCTAAGATCTTTCTACAGCCTGGCACCAGGCAACAAATAGCCCATCTGTATTGCTGGGATGGCACCAGCGAGAGCAGACATCTATTTACATAAAGACAGACTTCAATGGCTAAAATTACCTTATATTTGGCATGGCTTGCTCATAAAAACTGAGCATTTAATATGCCAGTGTGCTATGAATTGTTTTCTTCATGCTTGGTAAATTTTCAGTATTTTTCAAGAGGTTAAATCCACAATTCGCTAGGGCCTAAATTGTTTTACCTTAAAGCAAGCTAACTAGAAAAGTTAATTTACATGTTGGAGTATAACAATGTGGGCATTTGTACTCAAAAAATATTCATACTATCTTCTTTCAAAATCAAGGATCTTTTTTAAGTTGCTTTTTTTTTATGGTTGATAAACTGGGTTGTTTTTGTTTTTGTTTTTAAGGCATGCACTATGGAGTCCTATGGCTCTGGATTATAAACTTCTTTTCAGTCCTTACTAGCTGTATTACTGTGGTTATTTGTGGGCCTCTGTTTCTGATTTACAAAGTAATAATAGGAACACTCACCTCAAAAACTGTTGATGCTAAGCAGGACACAGAGCACCTTACAAACAGTCTGGAAAAATTAAATATTAAATAAATATTAGTCACCTCTGCTTCTTTCTTCTCTACCTTCAATGTTCCAAGACAATCAAATACAATGTTTTTAAATTTTAAAAAGTAATTTGACCTAAATTTAGCTCTCTGTCCAGATGGATATATTTTTCAGGAAGTAGCTCAGAGAGGTAGGTAAATCTATACCTCTGAAATGATTACGGGTGAAGCTAGTGCACAAATATGAATTTTTAAAATCGAAATATTAAATATTTTAAATCAGAGTTCATACTTTAAAAGAATCATGTGAGGTGGCACCCTTGCTTGGAAAAAATAATCACCCCTAATTAATCTGTTTTGTAATTCTGGGTTTCTGGATCCTATATGAAGATCTTGCCTAAAATGGGATATGTCTCTTCTTAGTTCTTTGTAAGCCTATAATTATATATTTACTCATCAATGTCAATAGATTTTGAAAAAGAGTATTGCATAATGTTTATTATATTCTGTATTTAAAAACATACTCTTGGGCTTCCCTGGTGGTGCAGTGGTTGAGAATCTGCCTGCCAACGCGGGGGACACGGGTTTGTGCCCCTGTCCGGGAAGATCCCACATGCTGTGGAGCAACTAGGCCCGTGAGCCACAACTACTGAGCCTGCGCGTCTGGAGGCTGTGCTCCGCAACAAGAGAGGCCGCGATAGTGAGAGGCCCCTCACCGCGATGAAGAGTGGCCCCCACTCGCCGTAACTAGAGAAAGCCCTCGCACAGAAACGAAGACCCAACACAGCGATAAATAAATAAATAAATAAATAAATAAATAAATAAAGAGTTCCTTTAAATAAAAATAAAAATATAAAAACATACTCTTGTCAGGAATAATATTTGATTTTTTTTGGAATAATAGGGCCATTTTTACATTTTAGTTTTCCATGGAAAGGACCTGCCTGATGGGTGTGTTTGTGTGTGCGTGTGCATGAGTGTGTGTAGTTATATCATGGAATATAAGCATATACTTCACCTAGTACATAGTAAATGCTTAATGACTTTTTGTGACTGTTGATTTTAACAAATATTAAGCTATTGTCAGACACTGACACTTCTTGAATTGATTTAACTGGGGCAGACTTTTTTTTTTTTTTTTTTTGCGTTACACGGGCCTCTCACTGTTGTGGCCTCTCCCATTGCGGAGCACAGGCTCCGGACGTTTAGGCTCAGCGGCCATGGCTCACGGGCCCAGTCGCTCCGCGGCATGTGGGATCTTCCCGGACCAGGGCACGAACCCGTGTCTCCTGCATCGGCAGGCGGACTCTCAACCCCTGCGCCACCAGGGAAGCCCTGGGGCAGACTTTTAAGGGTTAGCAAGAGGAGAAATAAGACTGAAAGCACGGAGAAGTTCTTATCTGCTCCACCGAGAGTCTGGACTTGTGGGGCATTGAAGGCGAATACAGGGCCACTGAAGATAAAAATTCACTGCAAATGGAATACAACTGAGAGAAAACACATAGAAATATTAAAAATTGGTGTATGCAGAGTACAGGTTATTTTCCTCTTGGATTATGTCTTAAAGTACTGTCCATTGTTCTAGTTGTATCATAAAATCAAAATAATAATAAAAAATAATAGTGAATCACAGATCAGTCTGATTTTGTAAGGAATTAAACATCAGAAGTGGTCCTCTAGCAACAGATATCAGTCATTAGTATCATTGCTTCATGTATTCTGCCTAACCCAGCTGTGATTCCTGAATCTATTTCTACTGGTACAGATAAGGAATCATTTTCCAAGGAAAATTTAGTTTTAAACTGTCCTAGAAACTGCTGTAAGAAACCTTAAAAAATATTGAAATGCCATACGCTAAAAAATATTCTTGCATAACAAATTAAAACAATGTGCAACCCAAGGGATTAGAAATATGGTTCAATCATGTTACCAATCATGGCTGGCTTTGAAAAAGCAGATGTGAGATTAAACTTTGAAAGGATTTTGTTTGAATATAATAAATCTAAATTTTTCTCAAATGTGTTTGTTATAACTTCCACACTATTCATATGCCAATGAAGTATTTGTAATTTTGCTGTTGGAGTTATTATCTTGTCAGTTTGCATTGGTGTTTCTAGGTCTGAAAGCATAACTTCTGTTTCAGGAGATTAGGAGTGTTCCTGTTTCGAGATAAAAATCACCACTTTCCAATATTTCTGGGATACTCAAACGGCACACCATTTGGAGTCACAGGTGCTATTGAGAAAGTTACTTATACGCTAATATGGTTTAAATTAGCAAGACAAAGTGAGAAAGTGATTTCTAACTTCAACTACACTGTTCACTGTTCACTAGATCAGTTTAGTTGGATGCCTAACTTATCATTCAAGTAGAATTGTATTCTTACCGAATGGCAATTTCTCTTTAACCTAACCTAAAAAAGGAAAGGTTTTGAAATGATCTGTACGATCTACTTCACGAAACGTCTTCAATGTAAAAAGAAAGCATTTATTGCACCTAACAATGAGTATGGCTCGACCTGTAAGTCTTCTTTTACATTAGTCTTGTTAAGAAATATCACATTGTCACTTACGGAAAAGAGACCAGGTGCATGTATCCTCTATTTACAAAAATCTGGCTCCTTTGGAATAAATCGCTGCAGGATGCTGTTTAAATTGACGTTCACAGAGCACCTAAACATTTAGCACTTGAACCACAATGGGGCTTAGGGCGTATGTAGGGCCACTTGAAGTCTCTCCACTGCCAATTAATTTGAAGGAAAATATTGCCACGTGGGATTCTTGTTTTAGAGAAATAGCTCTGCTCCTTGCTAAACCAAATAATTTAAGCATGTTGAGTGGGTAATGGGCCCATGTACATTTTCCCCAAAATTCTCACTCCTTGGATGATATTAACCAAGAGGTTTCAGCATTGTTGAGCCCTGACAAGGCTGACCCCAGAAGGCTTAGGCCAAAACCAAGGGTATTTGGCCTAATGAATAGCTACTGGGGCTGTTGGTATGCACTCCCAGGCATGCCTCTGCTTTTTTGCTTACTATTTCTCTGTTTTTTCCTTTTATTTTTCTTTCATTCCTTGTTTCTTTACCTCTTCTTGGACAGTTTTGTATAGATAATGGACAGAGGACAGGCCTTGGAGTCAGACAGGTTGCATCTGAGAATAATATCTACAACCAAGCTGAGTGACCTAGAACAGGTCAGGTCTGATCTCTTCATCTGTAGAAATGACAGAGTAATATCTAATTTACTGTGTAGTCATGAGAATTAGAGATAGTAAGTGTAAGCTTTCTTAAAAGACAGAAAGTGGCCAATGAAAGTGGCTGTTATATTACTTTTATTACTACAATTACTTTCATGAGGTTGATTTAGATTCTTACAGCAGCTGTTGTTGAACCCTACTCTGAGTCTCTTTACTACAGAGTATCCATCCTTAGATGCTGTGAGTGTTGGCTGCTACAGAGGATCACACCACCTCCCTTGAGGGATGCCTGGGAACTTGTATTCTCCCATGTCACCACTTCTCTAAAGATTTCTTCTGAGAGGACTCAATCAACCAATCATCTACAGGAACTACTATCTTAGGCTTTGCCTCTGGGATACTAACCTAAGAAAATTAGTAGTATTATTATTAGTAGTAGTATTACAAATATATCTTAGGCCTTCCACTAGCAACCACAAATACTTCAAGCACTCAGCTAAAGACAATGCTAATCTATACTGGATCCGTTTCTCCTTCCTGGTTCCACTTCTGGCATGTGCAACTCAGACTCACTCCTCAGCAAAACTGATGAAAAGTATTTTTTAAACAGCCATTTAAAAGTAGTTGGCCATGTGGGCATACAAAAATAGAAATGGCCCTAGAGGCCTACAGCACGTGAGGAAATATTTACTCAAGAATATTTACTAAAACTCCATAAAACTACAAGAGTCTGTGGTATTTGAACCAAGATCCATACTATCCCTCACCATTCCCAGCTCAATGAGATGGGAACTCCACCCAGGCTGGTACAGCTGAGAACACAAGGTTCTGACTCCCCCCAGCTCCCAGTTGGAAGCCTATCTTTCTGGGAAGGACAAGATATCAGCATTTCTCATGCTGCCCCCAGCTACATGTTGCTGAGGTGAAGTTCTGGATAAGTGCAGCCAAGAGGTGGGGGTTCCCTTCTCCCACTCATGAGACAAAGGTTCTACCTTGGGCATGGAAGGACACCAAGATTCCAATTGCTCTTGCCTCAGCCCTAAGGACAGGGGGTTTATGCCAAGGGAAACAAGCCAAGGACATTTGGGGCTGTGCCCCCACATCCACTGAGCACTTAGTTCTTTGAGCTGGGGTGTCACTTAGAATTGAGCTATTGTTTCTTACTCCAGCACCAGAGTTGTGACTCAGAGATTTTGCCTGGGAGAAAAGGCCGTCATAGAACAAAGAGCTCAAATTCTCTCCCCAAAGGAATCAACTTTATCTGAAACAGCATGTGAAGTTCAAGCCTAAGGGTACTTTCAAAAAAACAGTAGAATTGTTGGTTAGAGGCAATTGGAAGGAGATTGATAAATTACTTGAGGATATGTAGGCTAAATGATAAGACAAATAGTTGCTGGAGAAAAATAAGAAAACAGCTGCAAAAACCCTCCCAGAATCTGAATAAACCTCAAACACTGACTATCAGGAACTATCACTTCAAAGGAGCCTGAATTTGATTGGATTAATGTGTAAAGCAATTTATTCCCCAGGGCACTGTTACAAACAATAGAGCAATTAACCAGCCATTAGTGGAGTTTCACAGGTGGGTATGGTCAGGTAATCAGACAAACAATCCCGCTAAAACCTTGCTATCCCAGAGTGACTGGGCACATCCAAGGATGAACCCCTGAGGAAAAACATCACAGACTTTATGTGTGTTTAGTGCGCAGAGGAGGAGGGGCAAGGAATAGACTTCACTAAAATAACCCAGTCAGTTCCTAAACAACTAAACAAGCTAACAACAGCAACAAGCCCCAGAGGAGGGGAGAGGTGGAGCCAGTATCCAAAGTTGCTGCAATATGTTATCTACAATGTTCATTTTCAGAAACATATTATGAGACATGAAAAATAAACAGGAAAATATGACCTGTATACCAGAAGAAAAGCAAGCAATAAAACTGCCCGTAAGAGTGACCAGATGTCAGATTTATCAGAAAAAGACTTCAAAGAAGCCATTATAAATATGTTCAAAGAACTGAAGGAAACAATGATTTTAGAAGAGAGGAAAGCATGATGACAATGTCACATCACATAGAGAACATTAATAAAGTGATAGCAATTAGTTAAAAGAACCTAATGGAAATTTTGGAGTTGAAAAGTAAAATAACTGAAATTTTAAAATTCACTAGATGGGCTCAGTAGTAAATTTAAACTGGCAGAAGATGAAATTAAAGAACTTGAAAATAGATCAATAGAAGTTATGTAATTCAAAGAACAGAAAGGAGAAAATGAACAAAGCCTCAGAGAAATGCGGGTCACTATTAAGTATACCAACAGACATGTAGTGGTAGTACCAGGAAAAGAACAAGAGAGAGAAAGGGGCAGAAAAAATATTTGAAAAATTAATGGCTGAAAACTTCCCAACTTTACTGAAAAAATATAAACCTACGTAACCAGGAAGTTCAAAAAACTACAAATAGGATAAACTAAAAAAGATCCATGAATAGACACATCATAGTAAAAATTCCAAAGAAAATGTTGAAAACAGCAACAGAAAAATGACTCCTCACTTATAAGGAAACTCCAATAAGATTAACAGTTGACTTATCAGAAACTATAGAGGGCTGGAGAAAATGGGATTACATATTCTAAGTCCTCAGATTTAAAAAACTGCTAATCAAGAATCCCATATCCAGCAAATTTATCATTCAAAAAAATGAAGGTGAAATAAAGATATTAGGATAAACAAAAACTGAAATAATCTGTTGCTAGCAGACCTGCCTTACAAGAAATACTAAAGTAAGTCCTTCGGACTGAAAGGAAGTGACCTCAGACACTTATTTGAATACATGCAAGCGCGCGAGCGTACACAAGCTCACGCACACACACACGCACGCACACACACAACAAAGAGAACTGATAAAGGTAATGATGTAATTATAAAAGAGTATAAATGCCTGTTTCTTATCATTTCTTCGCTTAATCACTTAGAAAGCATAAAGCAATGTATATTTAATTGTATGATGGGCCTATAACATACAGAAATTTAATATATTTGCCAATAACAGCACAGGAGGTTGGTGAGAATAAAGCCATACTGGGTTAAGAATTGACATCAGATACTTAACTTGAATCCATAGGAACAAATGCAGAGAACCTAAAATGATAAATAAGAAGGCTGATATAACAAAAGCTATACATATACACTTGCTCTCCTTTCTTCTCTCAGCTTCTTTAAAAGACATAAAATTATGTAAAGTAATAATAATTATAACAATGTATTGTTGGGTTTATAACAGTATAGAGGTAATACCTATAACAGTAATACCACAACAAGAGAGAAAGAGAATAGAGCTATATGGGAATGATGTTTCTACATTGCCTTGGAATTGCTGGTATAATTCTGAAGCCTTTTTTGATAAGTTAAGATGTATATCTTAAGCCCTAAAGGAAATAACTAAACATATATAGCAATAAAATCATTAAAGATATTAAAATGCAATATTAGAAAATATTCAATTAATGAAAAAGAAGGCATTAATGCAAAAAAAATAAAGGTGAGACATAGAAAAACAACAACTTAAATGGGAAGTGTAAATTCAATTATATTAATAACAAATGTGAATGGACAAAACAATCCAATGAAAAAGCAGAGATTGTCAGACTGGGTTAAAAAAAAGGATCCAAATATATGCTGTCTACAAGAGACACAGGTTATTGTCAGAATTACAAATAGATTGAAAGTAAAATAATGAAAACATATGCACCATGCAAACAACAAAAATAAAGCTGGAGGGACATTTTATTATGCTAAAACTATCAATCCATCAGGAAGATATAACAACTATAAACATATGTACACCTAACAATAGAGCACCAAAGATATGGAACAAAAACTGACAGAAATGAAAAGAGAAATATAGAGTCGTCCTTCAGTATCCACAGGGTATTAGTTCCAGGACTTGCCATGGATATCAAAATCTATGAATGCTCAAATCCCTTATATAAAATGGTATAGTACAGTCGGTCCTCCATATCTGCAGGTTCTGCATTTGTGAATTCAATCAACAGCCAATTAAAATTCAATCCACAGATGCAGAACCTGTGGATACGGAGGGGTGAGTGTGTTTACGTAAAGTTCCCCCTATCACATCATCCTTAAGCCCTGGCCAGCACTTATTATAAGACCCCAAATGCACAGTTTGGGGAATACTTGAGAGAGGATTCATTCTTTTATAGTTTTTATTTTAAAAAATTAATATAACTAATAGTTTGCTTAATAAAAGGCAAAAAGTTTAAATTTGATAAAACCAAAATAAGCTGTAGATTGCTTTTGTTACTTCTTAATCAGTTCTTTTGGCATTAAAACGACACAATCTCAGATTATTTCTTTGGTTAAAAAAAAAGCAAACAGGGCTTCCCTGGTGGCGCAGTGGTTGAGAGTCCGCCTGCCGATGCAGGGGACACGGGTTCGCTCCCCAGTCCGGGAAGATCCCACATGCCGCAGAGTGGCTGGGCCTGTGAGCCATGGCCGCTGAGCCTGCGCGTCCGGAGCCTGTGCTCTGCAACAGGAGAGGCCACAACAGTGAGAGGCCCGCGTACCACAAAAAAAAAAAAAAAAAAAGCAAACAAAAAACCCCAGAAATCCCTTGACAGGCGTAGCCCTACAGGAGATCTTTATGGGGCAATGTCCAGATTCAAAAGATCCACCAAAGCCTGAAACTTTGTCCTATGGTTATTAGAATTGTGTATGTTTAGAGGACATTGATTTTGTTTAACAGCAGGTATACTGAGATGCAATTCACAAAATTCACCTTTTTAAAGTGTACAATTCACTGGTTTTTGCATATAGTCACAGAGTTATACAGCAATCGTAACTATCTAATATCAGAACATTTTCATCACCCCCAAAAGAAACCATGTACCCATTAGCAGTCACCTTCTGTCCCTTCTCCCCCAACCTCTGGCAACCACTAACCTTTTGTGTGTGTGTGGATTTACCTATACTGGACATTTCATATAAACGAATCACATATTATGTAACATTTCATGACTGGTTTCTTTCATTTGGCATAATGTTTCCAAGGTTCATTTATGTTGTAGCAGATATCAATATTTCATTATTTTTATGGTCACAAAATATTCCATTGTATGGATATACCACAATTTGTTTATTCACTCATCAGTTGGTAGACATTTGGGCTGTTTCTACCTTTTGGTTATTATGAATAATGCTACTATGAATATTCATGTACAGGGTTTTTGTGGCCATGTGTTTTCAATTCTCTTGAATATATTCCTAGGAGTAGAATTGATGGGTCATATAGTAATTCTGTGTTTGGCACTTTGAGAGACTGCCAGGCTGTTTTTCAAAGTGGATACACCAATTTACAGTTCCACCAGGAATGTTATAAAGGTTCCAATATCTCCACATCCTTACTGAGATCTCTCATTTTCTTTTTATTTTAGTCATCCTAATGAGTTTGAAGTAGTATCTCCTTGTGATTTTGATTTGCATTTCCCTAATGACTAATGATATTGAGCATCTTTTCATGTGCTTATTGTCCATCAGTATATTTTTTTTTCCCAAGAAATGTTGATTCAAATACTTTGCCGTTTTAAAATTGGGTTATTTTTCTTTTTATTGTTGAATTTTGTTTTTATATACTCTGAATACAAGCCTCTTATCAAATATATGATTTGTGAATATTTTCTACTATTCTGTGGGTTGTCTTTTCACTTTCTTAACATTAATATTATATTTAATGCTACCCCTCTGTTTTTATTTAAAATGAATGAGAAAGAACACAACATTTGTACAAATGTGTAGATAGAAGTGCTCTGGAGAAAGGGCAGAAATGCAAGGCAAGGAAAAGAGTCTTGGGTTTTAGTGCAAATCACACCATTCTCAACGCCATAACACCAAATCTGTACTTGCAACACAGCAAAATATGTCTACCTGCTATATTCCATTTCTAAAATCCAAGACTTCTGAAGTCAAATCAGAATCTGCCATCAAAAAACCAATCTATCATGAATTCCTGCACTATGAATATCTCCAGTAGAGAGCACTAATGTTTCTTGAATATTTTGTGTAAGTAGCTTTAAGCTAGAAAAGGCTTAGGAAGCCTTATGACCCTTTTCCATTCCCACACACCTGGAAACATAAGACACAGACATTTATTCCACATTCATTAACGGTTTATAGAGCACTCACTCCCCACAGGTACCATGTTAGTCCTTGCGATCCTGAAGAGGAAAAGATATACTTCTTACCCTCAAGGAATTTAGAGTCTAGTGAAGAAAGTTATCTCAATCTCCCAATAGCCCCGTCTTCCATCAGTCAAGGAAAGCATTTACTAACTACTCATGCACTTCCCCATCTCTAACCACATACATATATGGTAGAAAAATGCCTGGACTGTCTTCACTTGAAAACAGTAAGTACAGGAGGGCCTTAGAGATAATCTAGTCAAAGCCTCTCATTTTATACATGGAAACTCTAAACCCAGTAAGTTACTTCCCCAAGATCATGATAAAAGCTAAGATTAATATGGGATTTACTGTGTGCTTGGAGCTACTCTAACCAACTATTCATTTAATCTTCACAACCCATTTTCCAAGAAAACTAAGGCACAGAGAAATTAAGTAATGACAAACATCAAGCAGCTCATAAGGGCAAAGCCACGATTTGAATCCAAGTAGTCTTAATCCAGAATCCCTGCTTTTACACTGTGCTATATTCAAGTAACTGTTTCCAAAGGTAGTCATGACTTTCTGACTCATGTCTTTATACTGTCTTGTTACTTTATGCTAGCAAAATGGTTTCCAGCATCTCTAAAGCCAATCCTTTGGTCAAAAATTATCAAAGAAATCTTAAGATATTATGGCACTTTAAAGTCACAAGACACTCAAGTTGGAAAAAGTGGCCCAATTCAATGTAGATATATATGTTACCAGGAGGAAGAGATGAAGACATATATAGCCATGAGAAATATAATAAGTAATCTTGTAATAAGTAATATTTTTAGCTAACTTTGATGAATGTTGCCACCTGTATATCATTCCCTTGTCTTCTTGACTCACCCCCATGTACTCCTTCCCACTTCCAAATCCCAGTCTTTTAAATTTGTTGATTTTTCAATCAAGTAAGAACATGTTAAAATATGAGAACTAAAGTGGACAGAGCTAGGGGTTAAATCCTGAGATGACCCTAGAATACACAAGATAGAGAAGATGTGCATTTGAGAAGTCTCAGACTTCATTTCATTTCACTCTTTCATTTATCACCCGGCAAATACTTGTTTTGTGCCTACTATGTTCAAAACACTGAACCTGTTTCTGAGGACGCACTAGTCCATGTGATGGACGTGACCTTTGCCCTCCTGAGTTCCACAGTCTCGCAGCATTCCTCCAGAGGATGTTAGGGATCTGTAGTTAAGCAGTTGTCAACTTTCAACCTTTTGGGCCTCTGAATGATGACTGAGCTGCAGGAGGATTAACAGAGTGACTCAGCAAGGCTAGAAACTGCTAATAGATGCCATCACTCTTAGGTATACAGACTATAGAGGTAAGAGCATATTGTTTAGAAATGCCTATAATACACTATCTGAGTAATTTGCATGAACTATAAAAGAGTCCACAAATAGAAATTATTTGTATTATAATTATTTTTGTCCTTGAGGACCCTAGAGAACAAAATATTATATCTGCTTATTGAATTGGTAAGTAAGTTAAGGAAATCCAGGAATTTTATTTGACAATTGAGTTCACTCAAAGAAGATAAAATTCTAAATTTCCACCCACCCATGTATCTGTTTTCATCCTTCAGTTTGCTTCTGCCTCATCTTTACTTGTAATCAAACTGTCTGTAACTCCCCCACCTACACAGAGGCCTTTGTCAGCCACCAAAAGCTGTTCTGCTCACCAAAACAACAGGCTTCCTTTGAGCCCTAAGTAATTTACCCATTAGGTCTGAATTTCTCTGAGAAGTCTTCCCTACTTTAACCCACTCTTTCCTCTACCAGTGTAAGACCTGACTACCTTTGCCCTTCAATTTTGTAATGAGATAAAGGACACCTGGTTTATTATCTTACTATTCTTTTTCATAAGGTAACCTAGTTATATACAGCTATTATGAAGTATATTTGAGTTGTAGGTTCTGAACCATGATAATATCCTGTATTAGGAGATCCTACTTGGCCCCATATTTGCTCATATAACCAGCTACCTATTTGCCTCTATTTTTTTAAGTTTTAAAAACTTTAAGCTTCTTCAGGGCACATGTCTTATTGCTCTATTATGCTCCAAAAACAGCAATTTCATGCAGATGGTGAATTGGATGTAAAGAAGTCTGCAGAGAGAAGTTAGTAGAAGAAGAAGCAGATAATTCAAAGGTGTGTCTGCATTTGGGTACATAGAGTTCAGGAGATAAAGCCAGAGAGTATGGTGCTGTGGGGACACACTAGAGTTTGGTTAGTCAGTCCTCACTGATTTATCATGTCCAGTCTTATATTCCCTGGAGGCGTGCTGGGAGTCTATAGACCCCAGGAGGGCAAAGATCACATCTATCACATGGACCAGTGTATCCCCAAAAACCAGTATAGTGTTTTGCACGTAGTAGGCACAGAATAAATATTTGTTGGATGGTAAATGATTAAAATGAAATGAAATCTGAGATATCTGAAACGTGAACTATACTTATCTTCTTTCCTTATACAGTCCACGATAGATATATTAAACACGTCGGAAATTAGAAACTCCTGCCTAGACTGTTAGTGGCTTGCCCCAGGCCTCATGGCCAGAAGAGCCACCAGTAGAACCCAAGACACCAGGTTCTGTGTTCTTTCTGGCATATATCTCTTTCTCCTCCATCTCTAAAATGCTCTGAATCTTGTTCTTTTACAATTTATTTTTATTTTTTAAAATTCTTAATAAACCATATATATATATATATTAGCTCCTACTCTTACAGAATCATTTTATATGAGAATTGAAGGCTAGTGTTCGATGTGTATTATAATTAACAGATGGCTTTATATTAGGCCAAGAAGCACACACACACAGAAGCACATACACAGACAGCTCTTGAGAAAAAAAGGGTGGGGGTTGGTGGGGAGAGTCACTGTCTGGCTGGTGTTAGACCTGGGGACCCTCAGATACCAGCTGCTTTTACAGTACCAGGAAACTTTTTGACCAGATTTCAACATGGTTTAGGGAACACAAATTGAATCCTCACAGGGATCTCAGCAAGCATTGTCTCAGCCACTAGCAGAACTCCTCCAGGCTTTTTTTAGACCACTTTGCAGGAGCTGAGGGGCACCAGCTCTGCTTTAATTCTAAGCTTTCAGTCTGGCTTCACTTGCAAATATTTTCTTAGAAGTCTTCTTTTTATGGATGGGAAAGGGACAAGAGTCAATAATTGGCTGGCTGCTGTGTGGTGGATTCCAATATGTGACCCAGATGACAGTACATAGTCTTTAAATGGGATGCGTAGGAAGCTTCCAAAGAAGTATTTGGGCATCTTCCCAGAAGAGAGATCAACTGGGAATGTTGGGCATCCTGCTGCAGGAATTCTTGTTTTTCCTTTGGAGAAGAGGCTGGAAAGTCATCTTCCTAGCCCCTGTCTCATAAGGAAAGGGCAGTGTATACTTGAGGCAGAGGGGGCAATCAGCACAGTGGGTAGTAAGAACACAGAGTAACTAGTCATGAATATTCCATACTGGGACCATGATAAAGGATCAACTCACACAGAAGTGCACAGCCGGCCCTGCTCAATTAGTTTCTAGTCAAGCTACCTTATTCCAAAAACATGTGCGATGCCCTACTCATCCTATCTTTGGAATTCTCACTACTGAGCTCATTCTCAGGTGTCATTCTCAGAATTTTCCCCAGGCCCAAGGAAAGCTCATGTTAAACCTCTACAACCAGGAGGTTGAAAAGGTCGGGAAAACATGGTGAAGTGTTTGGTCAAAAGTAAATAAAAATTCTTTATCAGTGACAATATGCTCAGTCATACACAGCTGAACCAGGAGGATTCTGGAAAACGCTCTGAGAATGCAAAACCCTGAATGCATTCTTGCTCTTGTTCTTTTCTTCTGATTTGATGCCTTGGTAGAACTAACGAACTTGAACCATAATGCTCAGAAAATAGTTAAAAGTAATATTTCAATTTAGAACCTTAAAGCTAGCCAAACTTCTTCAGACCCAAGTTCATATAATTCTCCTCCAACCCTACATAGCCCACCAACCTCACCTCCCCTTTAAGATGCTATATGCTATCTGGATAAACCTTCTCCACCAGAGTACATATCTTTAAGGAAAGGAATTATTGTATTTATCTTGGTATTCTCCCTCACCTCTGTCAGATGTCCAGTGCTTTCTTTTATACACTGCAGACATTCAATGTTTAATTAATTTAAAGAAATAGAGTACTTTTCATTATCAGAAATCATTTTAGAATTAGAAAAGAACTGTTAATACTGGATCATATTCTGCCTTCCATTAATCATAAAAACTCTCAAGACAAAGAGGAAATGGAGCCCTTATCAAGGCAGCCGCATGGAGCATAGCTTAATGCTGATGTTACTCAGATTATTTTTTTTCAGGGAATCAGCTCAAAAGGGACCTGCCAAACCCAGCAGTTAGTTGATTACTTCATGTGGGTCATGCAGTTCAACAACCAGATGACCAAATTGCAGTGATCCTTTTATTTCTATTATTTGTGTCATTCGACAGAGGAACCAGCCACATGTGCTGTCAATAGTCATCCTCTTTTTCATATGAATGTGTCAATAGTCATCCTCTTTTTCATATGAATGTGATCAACCTACCACTAGCTATTCTACTCAATGGGATGTTGTAGAAAATAGAGTATTTCTACTTCTGCTTCTTCTAGATAGTCTCGGCTTACCAGAAAGAGATTGACTGAGTCCTGATTGGTCATTTAAAGACAATATTTGGGGTAGATAAGACAAAGGTATAGGATTTAGTCTTTCTAAATTTTGCTTCTCTTTCAATACTTAAAGTTTCCCTTTCTTCATGAGACTTTGTCTATTACCATGTGCACTGATCCCTCTCTTCACTGGAGCATAAGTAGCACTTGATTGTTTTCTATGTGTTCATCTAACTTACGAGCTGCTGAGGTCAGGGACAAAGTTTGATGCTTTTTTGGTATTGTCCACGATGTCTAGCATATTGATGGTGACATAAGTGCTTAATATCTGTGATGGGACTTTTAAACACTATTTTAGACTTCAACGAATTTGGCTGTGGAAATAGTGACTGAGTCTTTTAGAATTTCCTTGGATCAGAATAATTGACTTTCTCTGATCAAAATAATTGATCAGAGTCCCTTAGAGAATTTCAGATACTCCTCTAAGGACAGCATATTTCAAGACTCCACCCGTCCTGCTTTCAAAGAGATTACAGTGTAGTAGAAAAACTGGGCACAGGCATAAAAAGTCACACAGTATTTTTATTTCTCATTATAAGGCCTACCCAGGGCCAATAATTTCTAGTTACTACTAAATACTCTTCTTTATGAGCTTGAGTCATGTGCAGAGTATTAAAGTTCTATGAGAACAGCATTGGGGTCATTCATTTTTCTCCTGTGATATAAGCAGGAGCTTATATGAAGTGAAACAGAAGGAAGAAGAAACAAGAGAAACACCTGTTTGATGCTACAGTTTCAGAGGAGGATTCCCAGAAGCAATATATCACAAATTCAGAAGCCCAATTTCTTCAGTGTCAGTAATAAATGCTGTCACCATGGAGGGTGATTTTGTTAATGAGAATTGGAATAAATACATTCATAAGCCACATATCTGAGATGAACCCAGAGCTAATACAGTTTTAATGAACTTGAGCACTTTAACTTCCTGCTAATGGTGACTTGGGTTACCAAGCATGGGAGTCACTTTTTTATTCATACCCTCATTGGAATTGGAATCTTAACAGATCATCTAGTTTTTAATCTCTTATTTTATAGATGAAGAGGCTGAGTCCCAAGGAGGTTAAGTTACTACTCCAAGTCACACAAGTAGTGATATTGCTGTGATAGAAGAATGGATTCTCTGTTCGTGGTTTTGGAAGGGGAGACAATATGCCTTTCCAAACATTCAAAGACACATATGGAAAATTAGACATTTAAAAATTTTAATGCCATGACTTTACAACCAATCAGTATTTCTCATAGCACTCATTTTCCTTGTTTCATATTTAATTCTGAATACTTTTTATCTTCCTCTCCAGGTTGTAAGCAGTTTGAGGACCAAATTCAAATCTAAATTAGCTTAACAGATCTGTACATACACAGTGTCTCACTCTCAGAAGTTCGATAAAGACTCTATCAATGACTAAATGAAGAAATGCTCTTTCAGCCTTTCCTCCAAGACAGCCGCCAACCCAGAATGGAGTGGACAAGGAGAGAATAGAGCAGTGGTGTCACAAAGACAAACCCTCTTATTCCCTTTTGGGGTAATTTAAATTGTAGTCCTAATCTCAACAGTCTCTGTCTGACACCACTTGGTCTCATATAACTCAGTTGTTCCATTTTCTTTACTCCCATTTATACAAAACGATCAGATATGCTCCAAATGCTGAGTCTTTTATAGTCTTTATTTTATTCCTTTCGGAGGTTCCCGTACATTTTTTTTAATGGTAATGTGATTGCCATAGCAACTCAAAGATATAAATGTTGCCTAATTGAATCGCAGTGTTGAGGATGATAGTCTGCAAAAAGACTGAGTTAAATCTGGGGTGGGGATGAGAGTAGCGGGTGAATGAGGATGATAAAAATTTTGTCCCCCGAATTCCTGGGTTTGGATTACTTTTTCGTTTGTTCTGTAAGGCACATTGTAACTTTTCCCACTTAACTGTAGAGGGAGAAGAGCGGGTCAGTAGATAGGGTAGACCGGCAGTTTCTTAGCAGTAAAAGCCCAGTTATGAGTAAAGCGAGACCCCTCTATCACGTTGTTCCCTCCGCATCCCGAGGATAACGACATATTGCGAGACGGATGCTATTGGAGGCCCAGAATCTTAAGCCGCTTAGTTTGGTACAACTGTAAACTGCCACACAGGGGCTCGGCCCTGCATCTTAAGTACGCAGTATAAGGAAAGGTAAAGGGATTTCCCGCAGCTCCACCCGAGCCTTCCCTTCAGGTTCAAAACACGTTATGTAAATAACAAGTTACTCTGGATGCACATGTGAGAAGGCAGTGGTCCGACACATAAATGTACTTCCAAAGTGCCTTGCATGTGCACCTGGATAGCTCTAAGCCCCTCTGCCGTCTCTTGAAAACAGCCCCCCGCTTTTCTAGCCCCAGCCGAGCGGGCCGGGCGGCCACATGGCGCGCTCCCGGGGTGATGGCAGCCGCGCTTTGTTTCCATCAGCAAGGGGTGAGTCACAGGCCCCCGCAGTCCCTAAGCGGGGCAAACACTCGGGCAGAGGCTGCTGCAAATTTAACAGCAGGAGCAACTACCGAAGCAGCTGCTACCCTCTTCTCCCCTTCCTCCTTCTCCTCAGCCGCCACCGCCGCCGCCGCACGGCCAACGCCTCCGCCTCCTGCCTCCGCCCAGTCCCCTCCTTCTCCCCCCGCGAACTTAGTCAGCGGTTCGCGCCGCCGCGCCCCGATTGGCCGGCGGAACGCGCCGCGTCACAATGGAGCCGGTTGGAGGCGGTGAGCCTGGCAGCGCTGGGGCTTCCCGCTGAGCCCGCAGCAGCCGGCAGCAAGGAAGTGCGGGCGCTGGGCCGCCGCCGGCGCGCCCGGAGCGGCGCGGGGCGCACCCCGCGAGGAGCGCCGGATCCCGGGGCCGGAGGCACGCAGGTAGGTCGTGGCGAAACGCCCCTGGTCACCGAGGAGGAGCCGAGCCGACCCAGTTGGTGGGGGCGGAGGACCGGGTGAGGGGACGCAGCAGGTGGGGTTGGCCGAGCAGGTGCGGTTACCTGTCCGCGCCTCACCTGCGAGCCGGGCCTGCGGGCAGGTGGCTGAGCTAGAGAGATGAGGCGCGGTTTTGCCACTCCCTCGTCTCTGGGCTAGAAGTGATACCCCCGAGGGACTTCTGGGTGCTGGGATCATTCGGGGCAGGAGGAGTGGGCGGCGCGACGGTGCGGTCGCATGTCTCCCCCAGCAGTCACGGCGCCGCACCTGAGTGTGAGTCCTCAGGGTGGTGCGGAAACCGGGTTCTGGTTTCCTGGGCTGGAGTCTCGCCCTCTCTAGATGAGCAGACCTCTCCGGAGGGCGTCCGCGCTTGGGTCGCTCTCCTTTGCCCCCTGCCCTGGCGCTGTTGGTTGGCAAACATTTTCTGCTCGTGGGAAATCTACAATTGTTCGCCTACAGTTTAACGGTGGTGTTGGCATTCGTTTGTTTGAAGGAGAAGGGAGCAACCTATACCCATTTCGAGAGAGTAGCTAGGAGTTTCCCCTTACTGGGCTGCAGTTGAGCAGGTGCTGAGAGGTCAGAAGGGGGGAGGCTGGGTGTTGGCTCATCACTCTGTGTCCTCACCTGACTTCCCAAAGTCCATAGGTTGCCTTTAGTCAGATGACATTTGTGGAAGACTTCTTTGTGGTCAGAAAGACTCCCTCTCAGCAGCCGCCTTCCCACCTCCCCAAAAAAGGATAAACCTGATTTAAAAACGAAAACCTACCTGTGAACTTCCTTGAATAAATTCGCCTTGCCAAAAACTTTTTTTTTAAGTCCGTAAAAAGATATCGGTATGAAAATTTTATTTATTTATTTTTATTGATTTTTTTTTGCGGTACGCGGGCCTCTCGCTGCCGTGGCCTCTCCCGTTGCGGAGCACAGGCTCCGGTCGCGCAGGCTCAGCGGCCATGGCTCACGGGCCCAGCCGCTCCGCGGCATGTCGGATCTTCCCGGCCCGGGGCACGAACCCGTGTCCCTTGCATCGGCAGGCGGACTCTCAACCACTGCGCCACCAGGGAAGCCCTGAAATTTTTAAATTGCAAATAGTTAACCAACTTAAAATAGGCAAAGTGTACACTGCTTTCTAAGAGGAAATGAAATGCTATGTGCCTTTATCAGACTGTTAGGTCTCCTAAAACCTAAGTGTCAGGTTGTAGTACACAGAAGCAATCAAACTGCAGTATAATTGTTTAAAAATTCCAGTACCCTCCACGTGCTGAGGTTCCACCTCCTGAGAACCGAAAATGCTCTTTGATTTGTGAGTGCCAAGGTGACTTTCTTTTGCCCCTGGCTTCCCTAGTCAACAGCTTCACCCTTGAAGGAATATAAAATGTCAGCCAATCCCACAAGTGACTGGGCCCCTAACATATCAGACGTTACTCTTAGTTCAGGTAATGAGGGGGACAGTGTTGTT
Source organism: Neophocaena asiaeorientalis asiaeorientalis (assembly GCF_003031525.2). Classification (NCBI taxonomy): domain Eukaryota; kingdom Metazoa; phylum Chordata; class Mammalia; order Artiodactyla; family Phocoenidae; genus Neophocaena; species Neophocaena asiaeorientalis. The sequence goes on from NW_020173114.1 coordinate 2,207,286, forward strand.
GCTGAGTGTACAGTTGAGTCATGATACCTACTGGATGGATATCTACTACATGTTAGAATTAAATTTACTATTCTTTGAAACGTTCTTTTTTTCTTAAATTGGAAAAGTGTTCCAACATGTCCAGCCTAACAGGAAGATTCTCACATTGGGAGTGTTTTCATTTGACTAGTTAAGATTTGCTTTTTAAAGACCATTCCCCTCCCCATTGCTGTTTCATTCCTCTGAATCCTCAGAATGAAAGCACCAACGTTAATTAAAATGAAAAGGGCTCTAATCAATATCACTGGAAAAGGGTACCAAGTCTTTCAAGTTTGTTTTTTTTTTAAATAGAATTTATTTTTTAGAGCAGTTTTAGGTCCGCAGCAGAATTGACAGTAACTGCAGAGAGTTCCCATGTACCCCCTGCTCCCATTCATGCATAGCCTCCCCCATTATCAACATCCCCCACCAGAGTCAGTACACTTGATACAATAGATAAACCTACACTGAGACATCATTATCACCCAAAGACCATAGTTTAGATTAGGGTTCACTCTTGGTGTCGTACATGCTATGGGTTTGGCCAAATATATAACAACATGTATCCACCATTATAATATCATCAGAGTATGATACTATATCATATTATCACTGCCCTAAAACTCCTCTGTGATCTTCCTATTCATCCCTCCTGCCCCCCCAACCCCTGGCAATCACTGATATTTTCACTGTGTCCACAGTTTTCCCTTTTCCAAAATGTCTTATAGTTGGAATCAGTCTGTAGCCTTTTCACATTGGCTTCTTGTGCTTAGTATTATGCATTTAAGTTTCCTCCATGTCTTTTCATGGCTTGATAATTTTTCTTTTTAGTACTGAATAATATTCCATTATCCCTCCACATTTTTTTAGGCTGTGTGGGTATTTTCCTGCAGTGGTTTGAAATTTGTGATTTTTTGTTTTGTTTTCTGGAGTTGAAGGTTGGAAATAATATGTAGAAGATTCTTGCTTAAGCCAAAATTTTTATTTATAAAAAAATTTTTGTAATTTTAAAATCCTTTTTGATGGTATCCAAGTATTTTTATGTTCCTTTTTGATTTTTTACTGCCCATAAAAAATAGCCTATTTAATATCTGATGTTCGTTTAGTGTTTCTCAAGTTGAATTTCCAAATTTATTTTTTGCTTCTCTTTCCAGTATCCTTCTAGCTTACACTGATATTATCAGAAACAAATGTATGCTGAATCTGTCGTGTTAACTTCAGACTCGGTGGCATGGTTTTCATTGCCTCCTATATAGCATGTCCCTCACTGCTCTTCTGACGCAGGGAGTATTGCTTACTCTGCAAAAAGTACAGACCTGCGACCACTTATAGGAATTTGGGAGGCCCAATTATAGTATAGAATTTCTTTAACCAGTTGTAAAATGCATTCTAATTTCTGTCATGTCTGTTTTCATATTGCTGCCTTTTCTTTTATTGCTATTGCCCACTTGCATTTTATTTCCTATCTATATTTTCGAAACTTCCTACACACCTTTGTTATGACTTAGGTTTTTTTCTCGTGTTTAAAATAATGTCTTTGGCAGACATAACACAACTTATTTTTCCTTTTCTGGATCATTAAGATTGATCTTAAATAAAATTAGACCTAACTCCAATCACTGTATCTCTCTGCTAAGTTCTTTTCAGTGCTGTTCATTTAGAAATTGAACAAAGGGTAATAATAAACTCCCTGTTCTATGACTTCCTCTTATTTAGGATTCTACTCAATTGCAACACAATTTAAATTCACTTCTGCAATGCTGTTGTGAACCCATGTAAAGGAAATGAATTAAAATGAGTTGTCAGAGCTTCAACCTTGACCTTTACTTTTGCCTTTTTGGTCGTGATATGGGTCACGTGATTCTGCTTGATATGGGTCATATGATTCTGCTTGTTTCTTTCCAGACTGTGTATCTTTGAACTTCATCTCCTGCTTCTTCAGTTTCAGGATTCCTTGTAATTCTTTGTTGTTTGTTTCATCCTGTGGCCATTTTCAGGGCTCTATTCTACAATGCCCACTCCTCGGTCATCAACAGCATCTTTCAGAGACATTATCAGCTACACAGCTTCTATTTCTCTTCTCTTTCCAGCTCCATGCAGGTGACTGAGATCTTCCTCAGCCCATCTACGATGGAGACTAAATTTTTTACTGTCGAATAGCATATTCCCTTTGATTGTCTCAGGTATGCAGATTTGAAAGCATATTCAAACCTTCCTTCTTTTCTTCTTTCAAATTTTTTTCAGCATTTTTACATTTTTCCCTCAAGTCTATTGCAGATTATAATCAGGAGTTCTTCAGGCTTCTGCCTAAGAGCGTGAACTGTGCAGACTGATGAGCCAGGGTTTGAACCCTACGCTATCACTTTGGATGAGTTGCTGGATTAGTTAAGATTAGCTGTCAGTTACAGAGACCTCAAAGAAAAATTGCTTAAACAAAGTGATGTTTGTTTCTCCTTTACACTAAAAAAAAGATTATAGAGAGACAGTCCAGAGCTGGTATTATGACTTTACAGGTCCTCTGAGACCTAGGCTGGTTCCACCTTTCAGAACTACCAAACATCAAATGAGGCCCTCAATCTCATGGTCCTAAGTGGAGCTTCAGCCATCACATCCAGGTTCCAAGTATAGAAGGGAGGACAAAAGGAAGGGAAGAAGATGGGAAAAAGCAAGAGCCCAGGGTCTCTTAAGGAAATTTCCTGGAGGCTGTCATACATTTCTTGTTAAATCTCATTGACCAGACTTTAGCAATATGACCTCATCTAGCTGGAATAGAGACTGGGGAATATTGTCCTTACTGTAGACAACCTTATGCCCAGCTAAAACGTGGGATTTTCACATCCTTAGTAAGATGGGGGAAAGGAACATTGGAGTAGTCGAACACCACTGTTTTTCTACACCTTTTTTTTTCTTGACGATTGTTATCCATCTCACAGGATTCTTAGGATTAAAAGAACTCTTAACATGAAAGCGTCTAATCCAGTATCCAGTATCTGGCATAAAACAAGCTTTCAGTAAATGTTAGTTCATATTCCTCCTTATTCCTTTTTCATGAATTGTCTCATTTCTCTACTACCACATCGTTGGCATCCAAATCCTATTTTAAATACTGGCCCCAATCGATGGTACTAGACTGCAGTCTTGTACCTTATCATGGGAGGGAGCAATGCCTTATTACTCAACGTCACACCTATTTCTTAGCTTATAGTGTGGCTTAGATTTAAGATATAGCTCTTGGAATCAAAAAGATCTGGATATGAATCCTGGCTCTCCCACTTACTCAGTATGCCTCTTGCATCCTCAATTTCCTAATCTGTAACCTGGGGGTAAGATTCAGATACGAGGAGTAAATGAAAAAAATGTATGCAGATTACCTAATAAACTGTGCCTGATGAAGTAAGCGGTAGCTTTTCTTTTTTAATTTGGCCTAATCTAGATGCACCTTTTTGAAAATGAGCTCTTATTCCATTAAAAAAAAGTTTTAAAATTGGTCACCTCCATACATTTCCAAATGAGTATTGTTAAATTGTTAGTCAGACTTTTTGAGAATTGTCCCCAAAATCAGTTTAAACCTAGCAAAGTCTTCCCTGTATGTGTATATATATATATACATATATATGTGTATATATATATATATAATAAAAACCAGAATAGCTCAGCCTTAACCTTTTCCAGCCTTGGTTTGAATGATTTTTTGCCACATGCACTTTCAGAAGCAGAAACGTTCCACCAATGAGTATATTTCATAGTATTTTTTTCCAGCAGCTATATTTGTTAAGCACCTACTGTGTGCCAGACACCGTGCCGGGTTCTAGGGACACAACAGTAAGCAAAAATGCACGTGGTCCATACCACCATGGAGGTTACAGGTTACTGGGGGAGACAGGAGAATCAATCACTGCAAATACATGAAAAATTGCTACTCCCAACGTTATTAGGAAGGAGATATACAGGTGTCGTGAAAGTATGTGCAAGCGTCTTATGGTTGGAGGTTGTATGGTGACTTTAGGAACAAAAATTGGCCAGGGAGCGGGAGCAGAGATGTTGTGGAAGTGTGGCTTGAAATGAGCTTGGACACGAGATGAGCCTGCCTTAAGCAGGGATCAGAGTGTGCCACAGGTTTCCAGCACCGTTCCAAAGCAGCCGTAATGTTTGGAGTCATCTTTAAGTGTTCATAATATATAACTTCTCCATGTGATCCTCTGAAAGGGGTCACCTAATTCAGGAACGATTTAATTCTTTTCTAATTTATTCATGCTATATTGACAGACTTTAAATTCAGCTACTTTTTTCTTTTGGATACACCAAGCAGATGCATCTGAGAAAATTGGCTGTAAAGCAGGATCTTTTCAAAGAGGGTCAGAGGGTTGATCTGCATCACCCTTAGCGAGGGGAATTTGAAGGCATTTGGCTGAATGGGGGCACATGAAGGAATGTTGGCAGAATAGGTAGACCACAAAGCAGCAGTGGAAGATGACCACAGGAGGGGAGGCGTAGGCAGTGTGTTCCAGAGAGCTGGCTGGACTGCTGTGCTTGGGATGGCGCATCTCAGAGCCAGCAGGCAACCGAACATCCGGTCTCTCCAAGGCTTTCAGGCTCTCATTGACAGGACCCAGCTCGGCACCTTGGCAGTGGGGAACCATTTCTCCTTATCCTCCCCAGCTGCGCTCATGGGGCATCCTTTGGGGAAAATGTTGCCTCTCTAGTCCCTTTGAGGGCCTTGGAGGGTGGCTGGGAGGCTCTGCTCCCGTGTAACATGTGAGGACATGATGGAGCCTTGGGGGCAGAATCGCCTGCCATTGGACTGCAGGTTATTTCTTGCTCTGAGCAGATGAATTCTGTTCATCTGAAGATTTTAAAGTTCGTCTCTCTAGGCAAAACTAAGTGAGTTTGTTCCTGGCCCTATTTCAATGCCGAAATAGGCAACTGAGCAATGACTTGTCTTCGAAAAGTGTGAGTCATGATGCAGTTTCTGGATGCACGATGCTGTGTGCTTGGTGGGCAGATTCCCAGAGTATTTATGCTCTGCTAGCACTGCCCTAAGGGGGCTCAAGGCTTTCACCTCCGCCCTCCCAGGAATGCCTTTGGAGCTGGGGCTTCCTCTCGCTCACCCCTTGCCAGTATTTGGAATTCCTCCTTCAGGGCACACCAACCTTGTTCCTACCTCTGGGGCTTCTCAGTTGCTGCTCTCTGCCTGGACGCTCTTCTCTTATGAATCTGCGTAGCTGCTTCCTTCTCAATGGAAGGTCAGCACCAGTGGCCTCAGTTATAGTTTCCCTGATCACCTCAGATAAAGTACCCTTGCCATTCTCCGTCCTAGTCTTTCAGGCTTTGGTTTATTGTTTGCTGGCTTGTTTATCTTCTGTTTCCCTCCCCGCCCACACCAGAATATAAGTTACGTGAAAGCATGGATCTTGGCTCCCTTGTATATCTGCCCTTAAGCCTGGTATGTAGTGGACTCCCCAAACTGCTACATGTGATTTGGGGCAAAAAAAAAAAAATTACCCCTTTGAACTTAAAATGGGGATGATATCTCCGGTGCTACCTGACTTATGGAACAGTAAGGGCCTGGAGTTAGTGTACCAAAGATACCTTTTCCCCCACCAAAACTTGCTAATCATCTTTAGATTCCATTTTTTTGCAAATAGCAATACCATTTACCCAATTACATAACCCTAAAATGCATAGAACTCACTCTGGGCTTCTCTTTGCTTTGTTCCCCCCTTAACTGCTCCTTAAAGGATGGTGACCAGTTTGTCCAGAGGCCACACCCTTAAGGTACCTCCCAACAGTGCCCTTCCTTTACAGTCTCTTGACTGCCTTGAGTCTTTTCCAGGACTGCTGCTAATTGCCTCCAAATGGTAGTTCAGTTTGTAGTCTTTCCTATCTTCCCCCGACAAAATTGGCTGTTCACACAACAGGAAAATAATCATTGTGAAAGGCAAATTTCATACCACGACTACCTGGTTTAATAATCCTTTAATGACTTGCTTTGCCAAAGGATCGATTCCAAATGCCTTGGAGAGCCATATAATACAGTCTTCCTCCGTCTGCTTCTACAACTCTCCAGCTTCACCTCTCACTGCCCCCCGCTCCCCCCACCCCCGTCATTTCTAAATCACCAACGCGTGCACCATGGACACAGCGCGTACAATAACACCCCCATGCACCAGCCATCCCAAACTGTCTGCAGTGCAGGGAGGAAGGTACAAGGTAGCCAGATGGCTTCACTCCGTGGCTTTTTTTCCCCTTTTCTCTCTCTGTCCATATCCCCTTGTCAAACACCTGCCCATCTTTCAAGAGTCAGTTCAAGCATACCTATTGTGAGAGACCATTCCAGACCCTTCCCTCTGCCTACCACTCGTAGGAGCTGCTGAATCCCTTCCCTGTGTTGCCTCTGATGCTTGTGCATCTGTTATATTCCCTCTGCCAGAGAATGCCTCTGCCTCCTCCTAGGTGCTCCTTCATGATAAAGGATGAATTTTGTTCATCTCCCGAGTGAGCTTCCTGAGCCAGGCATTATACCTGATATGTGGGAAAGAATTAGGCAATAAAATTCAGTATACTTATTATCTAGTCCAGGGCTTTGTTTCAATAATGTACTCTTGACTGGTATTTGGAAATCTGAAAGATTTCCTTGAAGGTTAGAAGTAGGAAGAAGAGTTATTGTATATATGCTGTTAATAGATATCAGTTGAATGACCAAAATATTTTGTTAATGAGCTAGTGTTTACTGAACGTTTACTGTGTTTAGAGTTCTGGATTTGGCCATTTGCAGGGGATGCTTGACTCAGCTTTTGGACTTTACTGAAATAATTCTGGCTCTTTCTATTAGAAGTCAAAAGTTTAGATGGTCAGCACAGGTTCTTGGCTTACAGGCAGTTTAGGATCTCCAAGGGTGCTTTCAATTCCAGGCTTTGGGGACTAAACTCGGGCACAGAGGACAGCAAGATAGAAGCAACTTTTTTTTTTTTTTTTTTTTTTTTGCGGTACGCGGGGCTCTCACTGTTGTGGCCTCTCCCGTTGTGGAGCACAGGCTCCGGACGCGCAGGCTCAGCGGCCATGGCTCACGGGCCTAACTGCTCCGCAGCAATGTGGGATCTTCCCGGACCGGGGCACGAACCCGTGTCCCCTGCATCAGCAGGCGGACTCTCAACCACTGCGCCACCAGCGAAGCCTTTTTTTTTTTTTTTTTTTTTTAACCTGGCTGCATGGGTCTTAGTTGTGGTATGTGGGCTCTAGTTCCCTGACCAGGGATTGAACCCAGATCCCCTGCATTGGGAGCGTGGTGTCTTAACTGCTGGACCACCAGGGAAGTCCTTAGAATAAAGGAGTTTAGAATAAAGTGTCTGATAATGATTTTTGTCCAGTACCCCCTAAAAGGATTTTGAAACACTATGTCCTCTCCTCATACATTTTAAAAGTTAATATCTAAATTTTTTTATAGTTGTAAAAAATGGCACTTCTGATATTATAAATATTGATTTAAAAAAACACTCTTTTTAATGTACCCAGTGGAAGCTAAATTAAATACCACAGTGATTTCATATCTACCATGTCATCCATTTATAAAACACACAAACAAGCTGGTCTAGAAAAGCTGGGAATTTTTACATAGTTGCTTCCCTTGTGGAACTCATTTCATCCTTCTTCTATATAACCTAATCCCCATTTAACAGTCTTATGTTTGAAAATCTTTCATTGATTACCTTATCGATCTCTTGTGATGCACATATATACACACTATATTTTTTTTAAGTTCTTGTGACAATAAGCCTCTAAATGTTAAACAAAATTTCACTTGGATTGAGTTTTTATGATTTTGACTAATATACGATTGACCAGCACAAGTATATTAGAATTTTGATGAATAAGTATTAAGCATAGGTAAAATTTTATGGAAAATAACTTCTCAGTGAGATGCCTGGGCTTAAAAAGAGTTTACTTATGCATAAGTAAAACTTATTGCTAAAATAAGATAGGCTTCGTAATCGAGGCTTCTTTTTAAGTGTCAATGCTTAAGACACCTTACCACATATATAAGTGTATGGGAATGAAGGCAGTATAATTCCACTCTATTTTTTAAACTCCTGAGGTGTATGACAAAAGTTACCTAGTGATTGATCACAAAAATGATTTTCCATGTTCTGTTGTCTTAACAACTTGTTTGGGTCTCCCTCCAGTGTTGTTTGAAGCAAAGAAATGGATACTTTCCCCAACTCCCAAAAGGATTTCTCAGTCTTGAAAGTCCATCACTTTCTTAACATCTGTAACCCTACAGGTATTTCAAATGACCCTCAGCTTGGAGCCCTGGAGATTTTTACTCCCCAAGGCAATGCACCACAAGCAGACTCCTGAGAAATGAGATGTTTACCTTTCTTGTGGAATGTGGGGAGCGGATGACTGTGAAAAGGGAAAAAAGGGAGATGGCCAGAAGGAACCAGCTGGACATCAGGTGTTCTGAAGCACATACTTATAGACGAGGGTTAATTGGTGATCTGGAAGTAGATTCTACCAGAGTGCTCCTCCTTCCAAAAACAAAAAGCCCCCAAACCCCTTACCCCACTTTGAAGATCAACTGGTTTGGGTGCTAAAGAAAACTTTTCAGTCAAATTCGCTGTCAACTCTAAGGAAAAAGGCCCCAATAGGCCAATTTAAAGATTTCTTCTTGGTGGACAAAAACATTCAAAAGGGAAAGAGCATCGTTAGAGCTTATCACTCTTTTAAAAAGATTTGATGGAAGCTAATTTGATACCAAAGTGATAGAATCACCATTATCCATTTTAGGGATGTACACTCAAACTCTCCTAGAGTATTTAGAAATAATACATAATTTTTTATACGCATTGTTAGACTGTATACAAATAGAATGTTGGTAAGGATCACCAGGTGCTTGACTGACGGTCTCCTAGGTCAGTGGGTGACTGATTTCTAAGAGCAAGTCTTAATCCCATTGAAAAAAAGTTTTCTGCAGCGTTTTATCAGGAATGCTAATTTCTTTCCAAGAGGAGGCTGTGAATTACATGCAAAAAGGTTTGGTCCCAGGCTAGGTTTGGGACATTTTTTTCTTTACAGAGTAATGCATTCTGAAGGGAGAGGAGTTGAGCCTGGCTATCATTCCCATTGATTAATAAGTCTTTATTGGGTTCTCCTGGATCCTGGATGCTCTTGACACCCTGTATGTAAGGACGCTGTACAGATGTCCCCTGTGCTCTTGCTTTCTCCCAGCAGCTTGTAGCAGATCTCTACTGAAACACTTTACAGGGACCCCCCACCACATTGCTTACTCTATTGTACATTTGTACATCACTTCTAACATACTGAAGCATTTATATGCACATTTATTCTCCTGATGACCTGTGGGAGATGGGGCAAGTGTTATTCCCAGGATACAAATGTGGATACTGTATAAGGGGATTGTGGCTTGTCTCAGCAGACTGCAAGTTAGCTGTAGATCTGGTACCTGATGAAACAACTTTTTCTACAGTATGTTGCCTGCCTTCTTTTCCCAGATGTGTTACTTTATAGAAGCCTCTAAAAATTGAAAAGCTTGCCTTAATGTGATCATACGAAGATTAAGTAAGACAGATACGCTCACAAAATGCTTAGTAGAGTACATTGCTCTTAACAGGGCCCAGTTTTTTTTGTTTTTTGTTTTTTTTTTTCGGTACGTGGGCCTCTCACTGTTGTGGCCTCTCCCGTTGTGGAGCACAGGCTCCGGACACGCAGGCTCCGCGGCCATGGCTCACGGGCCTAACTGCTCCGCAGCAATGAAGAAAACAGCATGGAGCGTACATCCTAGAGTAGGGAAGATAGACGATAAGCAAATCCAACAAATAATATCATGTACTGAGTGCTCTGATGACCAGTGAAGCAGCGTACAGGGCTAGAGAGCGGTTGGCGGCTGGTAGTGGTTGGTGACACAGGGTGGTCCGGGAGAGCGTCCCTTGGGTGAGGACTTTTGAGAAGACCTGAGTATTACATTCACCTGAGTCTGAGCTCAAAGCCTTGAGTTTATTTGGGTAAGTTGATTCAAGTCATGGTATTCTAGAGTTGTGTGGAAGAGATCTTACAGAGTATCGATTTTTAACCTTTTTTATATTATAGGTATCCTTGAGGGTCTTTCCCAGAATACTACACACACATGCATAACATTTTAACATGCCTTGAAATCATCCTTAGAACACCTCAAGTTCATATCCCTGTTCCATCTCAGTTTTTCTTTTTACTGATAAGACATTAAGGTTGAAAAAGGCAAAGTAAAAATCATCCAGTGTCACAGCTAGTTAGCGGCTGAGTCAAGGACCTAAGATTCCCATAAAGTTGTCCATTGCTTTTTCTGCTAAACTCTCTAAGTTGCTAGTGTTAAACTCTCTCAATTTGGTCCATAAAGCATCTCTTGTTTTTTAATATATACACCATTTTTATTTACGTAGAAAACCTCCCCAAGTAGCTCATGTGGCCAGTGTGGCTCCTTGTTCTATTTCCTGACCAGTAACAATATAAATAATATCCCAAGCATTCCAAATGTCCTAGAAAATTATGAACAAGGAGGACTCAGGCTGGCAGTAGAAAAGGAAAAGACAAACAAAAACCAAAATAGAGACCTTGGAGTGTGAAGATGTTCTTACAGACAGCAAAGGGGCTGGAGGTGGGAAAGGCCTTGTCCCAGTTTTGACGAGGACAGGGACTCCCTAGGGTGAAACAACAGTCACCCTCACCACTCCACCCAGTGATTTCCTCTGGGGATATTTTGTACAAAAACTTGGAAGATAAACTTGTCACTTTCAGGAAAATGTTCATTGTATCAACTTATCTTCCCAGCCACACTTCCTTAACAGATGTCTCAACTTTTAGTACAACAAAATAACCAAAAATTTTAAGTAGTAATCATCCACACTGTGGAACTAATGTGTAATTTCCAAAATTGGATGCTGTGTAAAGGTTTTGATTTGCACACAAGATTTTCTAATAAAATAGACCTGGCTTTAAAACCTCCAAAAGTTAGCCACTCTACCTCCTACAACCACTGATATTTATTGAGTTTTTAGGCTGCTTTCTGTTGTTGCAAAGAAAACCTACTTTTTCCATTAGAAGTGCCCCGTAGTGTTGTGTTGATAGAAGAATTCTAGCCTTTTTCTCTCTTAACCAGTGAAAGGCCCTTTCTTCCATAGTCCCCATCCCCACCCCCATTTCTAGGTATTTCTAGCCTACTTTTCCATCTGTGTGCCTTGTTGCTATGGTGATGGGCACCGTAGAAATAGAGAACAAAGCAGATATAATAAGCATCTCCTACATGGTTCACAATGCTAAAAAAGGGATCTGGGTTTTTTCAGGCATGGGTGGTTCTTTATTGGTGGTAGAACTGGACCAACCCAACTGGGAGGGGGCACTGGGGTTATGAGCTGATTCAGGCCCTACTTTTCCCATTGTTCTACACTTCACCAGACCTTTCTTTACCCATAATCATGAAGGTGAGCAAAGAGCGTTAGGAGCCTGTGGAGGGGATGTAGTACAGAAATTAATGCCACAGTCACCCCACTGCAAAAGACAAATCTACTGAAGCATATTACATGGGAGGAATCTTGGGCTGGTTTTACGGTTTACCAGTTGTTAATCCTATGCTTGAGTTAGTATCGTTCAAGTTAATCATTCAGTAGAGGAGATTTGCCAGCTTAGGTTTTCCTCCCTTCAAAGTATTTATCAGTATTAGACTTTTTAAAAAATTAAATAAAAATCTGTCTTGATTACTGATAACTTGCAGTATTTGCTCCCATCCATTGAATTTTTAAAAATAAGTGGTTAAGCTAATGTGCACTTATTTTGTGCTTGTTTTAGAATTACAATTAAATATTCTCTCTATATTATGGAAATTAGTGTTTTTCGTAAGATTTGGGAGAAGGTGTCCACAGGTAGTTTTTAACCTTCCCACATGTATGTTCATTCTTTCATATATTACATCTTCAAGTATCAGGTTCTTAGACACCCATAATGAAATACCCAAAGATTAAATAAAATATTCCAATTAACCAATTCCAACTTCCAGACACTTATTTTTAAATTGAATCTTATTATTATTAATTTATTTTTCTTTTGCGGTACGCGGGCCTCTCACTGTTGTGGCCTCTCCCGTTGCGGAGCACAGGCTCCAGACGCGCAGGCTCAGTGGCCATGGCTCACGGGCCCAGCCGCTCTGCGGCACGTGGGATCTTCCCGGACTGGGACACGAACCCGCGTCCCCTGCATTGGCAGGCGGACTCTCAACCACTACGCCACCAGGGAAGCCCCGAATATTATGTTTTATAATCACTTATAAAACACTTATGCATCGCTTATGTTTTATGTTTGTGTTTTATGTAGAGGGAAAATAGTTTTTAGCACAATGTTTTAGTATGTAAAGTCATGGGATGTGAATCAAATTTTTGGAGCTAAAGAAGGTGAACATTCTATGTGTCTGTTGCATTGTGGCATGAGGGCCTGAAGTTCTTTTTGGCTCTAAATTCTTGTTTCTTTGGCCATGTGGCTCCTTTCTTTTTGCCTGATGAAGTAGTATTTTGCCAGTTTTATCTGCTATAATGTCTCTTACACTGATGTGAAAATATGCTTGGAATCAATCTCACACTTTGAGTTTTTTAAATACATACCCAGCGTAGCCCTCCCTGCCAAAGTCAGCTATTCCCCTTTGTGTCATGAATGCAAGAATGAGAACACTGGAGACTAGAGTGGGAGTTGGAACTCCCAGTGCTGATTCTGGCTCAGCCTCTGCCTGGGGTGGCCTTAGAGATACATTTTTAACCCCATAAGCAGAACTCAGCTTCATCAGGAGGAGCCCAGGAGCCACAAGGAAGGTTTTGAAGCAGAAGGTGACATCACATTTGTTTTGGGAGGTGATGCTGGCCGTTATGTGGAGGATGTGTTGGAGATGTGAGAGGTCATGTTGGGAGACCCAGTAGTGCAGTGGGGATGGAGCAGAGGAGGCTCATATGAAAAAAACTTGAGGAAGAGGTCATAGGAGTACATATTCTCATTTTCTTTCATCACAAGCATCCCATGGTAATTACGTAAGTCCATCTATGCTTACTGAAGTTTTACTAGTTTTACTATAATTTATAACTTTTCAGTTTTTTGTAGAAGGAAGGGACTAAGTTCCTTCTGATTATTTATGGAGTCCCCCAAATCCTCAAATTTCAGGTTACCAGTGAATGTACTTATATTAGCACAACTTTAAAAATCATAGCTTTGCTATAGGCTGAGTATGTCCCCCGCAAAATTCGTATGTTAAAACCTAACCCTTAAGGTGACGGTATTGGGGGGGTGTCTTTGGGAGGTAATTAAGTCATGGGGGTAGAGCCTTCAAGAATAGGATTAGTGCCCTTATGAAAGAGCCTCCGAGAGCTCCTTGCCCTTCCAACCATGTGTGGACACAATGAGAAGAGGTCCTTCTGTGAACCAGCAAGTGAGCTCTCACCAGACACTGAATCTTCTGGCACCTTGGTACTGGACTTCTCAGGTTCTAGAACTGTGAGAAATAAATGTTGTTGATTGAGCCACCCAGTCTATGGGAGTTTGTGATAGCAGCCCGAATGGATTAAGACAGCTTCTAAACATGAGTGTCTTACTAGAAATGAGAGAAGACTTGGGAGAAGTAGTGTGTGTTCTGTGGGAAGAATAACGACTCTTTTTGCACAGGAGAAGTCTGTGGAAAGCAGGTAATCACTCCACACAGGACAGTTCCTTGTTTCCCAGAAGGCTTGAAAACTGTGGGCACGTTGGGTAGGTTTTATGGGGGGAGCAGGGCTTGTATTTGCCAGGAGTTTACTCCTTCATGGGCAGTTGTTTTCTGAAGCCTCCTGGGCGAAAGGAGTATCCATTGCATTTGATGTTATCATCAACGTGAAGGGAAAAAGGCCAGGTAGAGCTACGTCTGTTTTTACGATTAAGCTGGCGTTCTGAGAGACTGTGTAGCTTAGCTCGCAAATAAGGTAGATGTTAGTCAGGATAAGAGTTCACTCTCCTTAGTCATTTTGCTGACTCCTCCTGCTACACCCATGACTGAAGGAAGGGGTGAATGAATGAATGTACGTTTAGTGTGCTGTTCGTTTTATTGAGCTGAGCTACTTTTTATTCCCCTCAGAGATGTCTTTGAAGATTATTCACATTCTTGCCAGTCTTACGAGTTTACTGGTTGTGCAGGCATAGATAAATCCCATAACTGTCTCAGTTGCCTCATCTGTAAAGTGGAGATAACCTCATGGAGTTGTTGGGAGCATAAATAAGTTAATTGATATAAAGGGCTTAGAAGAATATTTACATGTGGTTGGTTATCTACATTATTACATGTGTAATTACATATGTAATTACATTATTACATATCTACAATATTACATGTGGTTGGTTATGCGGTGAGTGAGCATTAGCTTCCACAACTGAGTGTTACAATATACTGAGCGAACTTGACTACTTCAGCCTCACATCAGCTGCTTGTAAGGGCCTCACAAAACACTGGGCTTGTTTTGTCTTATCTACCTAGGAAGAACTATTAGGGTAGGTTCCACTTGATTTGTCTTTTGATGATTTATAATTTGTTGTTTCAGTTAACTAGGCTTAAATGGACTTTTTCCTGGTTATTTTTAGAGTCAAATTACCTAATGCTGGAAAATTAGGCTTTTATATAGTTATTGATTGTACAGGAACACTACAAATTAGAAGAAATTATAGCTGTCCCAGGACCAGATTGGAAAAGCCTCTAAGTTTTTGTTATAGCCTGAAATTTGTTCAATCTTCACATTCTCTGAAATTCAACCTTGAATTATTCAGCAAATGAACAAGTAAAAAAGTATGGTCCTTCACATTTTTAATGCATATTTTGCAATATGTAGACTTTAACTTTGAAAAGTCTTTCATGATAATTGATCAGCATGGGTAACAATACTCAAAAGCCACATAAATCTGGATAGCATAAAATTCTCATTTTTATCTGTTAGAAGCCTTGGAGCTCCTTTGTTTCTTTTCCTGTTCTGCATGAAGGTGACTGAATCAGTGACTGGTAGTTTCCTTATCTTAAAGTGATCTAGACGAGAGAAAGTTTATTCTAACAATATGATCTCATTTTTGAAAAATGATGATTTTTTTTAAATCTCTGTATCAGTGTTTTTGTGACTGGAGAATGAGTTGTAAGGATGCAGAGAGTTGCCTGGTGTGTGCATTGGAGAATGATGAGAGGGGAAAGGGAACAGAGGAAGGAAACTGTTCTGTAGTTCACTCTTGATTCTGTGTTTTTCCTCTCTAGTGAAGTCCTCAGAGATGTTACACATGGTGCAGCAGTCTTATAAAAAAAAAGTTCTTTCTAAAACCATTTCCTTTCCTAATGAGATTTCACTTTGGTGCTTTGTTGTCAGTGTGCTGGGAGTTTTGAAATGTTCTCTGTATTTCTGTGATTTTTGACCTAATAATCTCATGTGGGTTTACCAGGCTTAGCAGCTGTTGTTTTTACCAACTATTGCTAAATTCTGTTAATGTCCAAAGTTGAAAAACCCTTTTTTCTACATTGGCCTAGATTATCCAGAGTTTTAAAAAATTTAAGCCTTTTCCTCACCCCTTGTAATTTTCGTTTACTTGCAAGAAAACGTGTAATATTAATATTCTAATGGATGGTTTAGATAGGCTGAACCTGTCTCTCACAGGACTCCAATGACAGCTAGCAGTGTCAGTTGTAGAACAGCATTTTTTTGATAAAGCCATTATCCTCTTTTCTGCTGGAGGAAGGAGAGACCTCAGTTCTATTGTAATTTAAGTAGTGTTTAGTATAATATGATAAATGTTTGCAGAGTGATAGTAATGAGTGTTCTTTGACAAAACAAAAGGAAAAGTTGAGAAGTCAAAGACTTTGAAAATGTCCTAGGAGAAAATAAATTCAGAATTATAGCCATTTGGGGGGATAATTCTGCAGTTTTATTTGAAGGAGGGCATCAGATGTTGAATTTTGCCTTTTCATTTAAGTAACGTAACAGGAATTTTTCTTAAATAGCTGACAGTATATCTTGCTTCCTTTGCAGTCTCTTTTTCGGGGTCCTTTAATTGGTCTGTTTTAATTATAAGGCACTGGTGTTTGAACTAGAATCTAGGTATGCTCTTGAATTCCTCTAGGGTTAATCTTGTTGGTTCTAAATCCCATCTGATCTCTGTACTATCTTTCACATTCCCATTTTCCCTGTTGAGAGCTTAAATTTATTCTCATATATTCAGGATCCAAAGCAATAGTTTTTCTTATTATCAAATCAGATGGCCAGCCGTTTCTGCATTTACAGGTAATGATGTGTATCAACAACATGCTTTATAATTACAAGGCCATCTTTACATACATAATCGCATTTGACTCTGACAGTCCAGTGAAAGAGAGAGAGAGAGAGAGAGAGAGAGAGAGAGAGAATGGCTACAGTTAATTCCTATTTTATAGGTGAACTTTGAGAAGTCACTCAATATAACCCAACGTGACACACAAACAGAAGGACTAGGAGAAGAGCTAGTTCTTTTAGCTTCATGTCTAGTGTTCTTTCTGGCCTGTCATACTTTGTGGGCACACCCTGTTCTATGCCATGAGACGTTTGCCATATAAGCAATTGAGTCAATATGCTGTGTGAAATTGGTGTACCAAATTTTAATAAACTTTCTAAAACCAGGTTGTTATTCTTTAGTACTCTTTCTACTAAGCATTATCATTGCACTGTCTGTGTAGTGACAGCAGTTTCCTGCTTTCCAGGCTAATGACATTGTGAGTATACAGCTTAGGAGGTACAGAACAGCAGGACAGCAATAAGAGAGATGCCCAAGGAGACATATAACTAAGTGACAAGTTCAGTGGAAACAATGTAGGAAGTGAGACCCAAACTGAGCCTGGCAGGATGAGATAGAATTTGGAAAGGTGAAGGGGGTGGAAGGGAAATATCTGAGCAGAGATGTATGGGACAGAATGTATGCAGTACTGAAATCATTGTGAAATGATATGTCCAGGGTTTGCTTCAAGATAATCCTGGGCATGGGTGTGATATGAGTTGATAATTGTTGAAGCTGAGTGAAGGGTACATGGGGCTTCCTTATACTATTATTTATACTTTTATATTAGGGATTTTTCATAATAAAATGTTTAAAATATAAAAATGGTATGTAATATTTTTGGACAGTGGGTAGGCTGGCCTATCTGGAATAAAGGGTTTGTTCAAAGGCACAGTGGGAAATGATGTGGGAAAGATAGTTTGGAAACGCATTTGGTGGTGGGAGGGAGTTCATGAATGTACACTCTGGAGTCTGGGTGAGTGCCGGTAGACACTAGTTCATTTACGAGACTTAAGTTGGACTTGACTGTGAGCTGAAGGTGGGGTCACAGTGCAGCCTGGCATCCTCATCAGGGATGACAGCAGACCCACTTAGGGGGTGTCTTAGACGCCACCACACCTGACATGCCGTATTCAGTTCTGGAAGGCACATTTAAAGAGGGCTTTTACAAACTGAGTTTCAACGGTGGTG
This sequence comes from Neophocaena asiaeorientalis asiaeorientalis, assembly GCF_003031525.2. Lineage (NCBI taxonomy): Eukaryota > Metazoa > Chordata > Mammalia > Artiodactyla > Phocoenidae > Neophocaena > Neophocaena asiaeorientalis. The sequence goes on from NW_020173114.1 coordinate 2,224,824, forward strand.
TGACAGAAGGTGTCACATCTTAGGAATCTTTCTTGTAGAACACTCCATCATTTTATGGTTGTTTACCTGGAAAGGACTTATTTTCCCATCTGCCAAGTTCCTTCTCTACTCCTTTTTAAACTCTCTCTCTTGTGTGCCTGAGAATGGGCAGTAAAAGCGAAATAAAAACACTGCTGATTGCCCAGTAATATAGAGGCACATATGCATGAGGGCACCTAATTTAACCTCCTGGAAACAGCCTTTAACAGCAGACAGTTACACACAGAAGCACCCAACCGTTTAGAAAGCCTAACTCTTTGCTGTAGCTTTCTGAAGCAAAGTTCCCTCTTCCTTCCTGCTTAAAATGTTTCTCTATTGCTGAGGAAAAATAGAGAAATTTGGATAGTTGGTAATATTAAGGAATTATTAATTATTTGGATGTGATTCAGTGGTATGCTAGAGTTGGCGAGAGACGATTGTTATGTTTTCAGGAATTTTGCAAGCCAGTTGTTAAACACAACCATTAAAAAATTATACAGACTTGAAGTATTAAAATAAAAGTAACACCCAAAATTTATCACTTCCTACTAATTTTTCTATAATTTGCTGTTATCTGTGCTCTTAAGGTTATTTATAGCTAATGTCTCTGCATAGTCGAGGTACTGAATGTGTGCTGCACATTTATTATCAACCCCACGGAAATTGGCAAAGACTACAAATCAGGGCCATCCCCCTCCCCCCTCCCCGCCCCCCTGGCCAGAGAACTGGTTGTAAAATACCTACCAGCACACTACTGGGTATGATTATGATACTGTGGTTATATTTTTTAAACTCTTTACCTTTTGGAGATGCATACTGAAATAAGCCAGATAAAATATAATGTCTAGAATTTGTTTCAAATAATCCAGTTGGAGTGGGTATCATGACTGTTGTATCAGAGAGATGGGCACGTGGGCTTCATTATACTGCTACTCTCTCTACTTTTGTGTATGTTTTAAATTTTCCATAATAAAAAGTTAATAATTAAGGAATGTTACAATATAAATACATAAGTTGCCTATACCCAGGAGGCAATCTGGTACCTGTCTGTCCCTCAGACTTTGATGCTAACATTGACAAAATATTATTCTCTAATTTTAGAGAGCTTATTTGTAAGTGGTTGACATAGATCATTGAGCTTAAATGTCTGTTTCTCATTAAATAAAATCAAGGAATCAGTATGTGCAGTTTACCATACCTGTAAGTATAAAGGAATCCAACACGGGCACTGAAAAGCTCTCTCTTCACAGTGGGGCAAAAATGCATTGTTGGATTGCAATGCTGTTTGCAGAACCAGTTGTACAGATAGGGAAAAATGAATCAAGTTATTGCTCAGAGGGCTACTTTGGGCTGTATGACAGCTGTGTACCCTCTAGATTTATTTTCAGTCTAACTGATTTGAGTCATTTCTCAAGAAAGGAGTGCTGTCAAGTGAATTGTCTTCTCTGCAGATGAAGAGAGCCTTTCTAAACATTGCCTTGCTGGTAGAATTGATGCGTTTGGAATTGTTGGCCTATGAATTAAATTAGACCCAATCCAATGACTTAAAGCACATAGCCTAGGTTGTATACTGAGTACATCTCACAAAAAGTACAGAAGTACAGTATTTTTTCTAGTATATATCTAGACATCAAATGGATAATTTGTAGCATAAATTTGTAGCTTAGAATACATCTTTTTTTTCTAAGTTTGAAGTCCTTTTAAATTTCATTCGTAATATGCATCTGGAGAATGGTAGTAGTTTTCTTCGTGTCTTTGATTGTATAATAATTCCTACTTACCAAATGTAGTTGACCAGAAAAAAAATTTACGTAGAATAAGGAATGCAAGTGGTCACGGTGATTAGCCCATCAGAGAGAGTGGTGCGGAAATTATTAGATTTATAAGGGGGACAGGGAAGGGCAATAAGAACCTTGAGGGGAAAGTAGTCTATAATATCTTATAATTTTAAGTTATGTGGATTTCTAGGCTGTGTAAGAAATACAGGCTTAGACCATTCTCTAGGTTTAACCCACCCCCCCCCGCCCCCCACACACAAAATCAAAATGTCAAGCAATGAAAATAACAGATGTCAAACTCAGGTAAGCTGGGGTCAGAATACCAAAAGGAAGTCTAGCTTGAAGCAGATGCTGAAAACAGGAATTGAGATCAGGAAACCAGAAGTCAGAGTAGGAGGGTAGAAGAATCATAACTCCTCCTTATAAGACAGAACTATGCAGAGGAATCACCTGGAGAACCTAGGAGGTTTTGACACTTGGCTACAGTTTTCCCCATGTTTATTTCTTTGTACCAATAACCTTCAATGCCCTGCAGAATCCCACCATGATACAGGTCCTAAAAGAATTTCTCTGGGGTATGTAAATAGAAAGCGTGGTTCAAGATGAAGTTGGAACATGGAGATTGAGTCATGATTGCTAAGGAAAAACACGTCAAGTTCTTGAAGTACAGTAATCATAGGACTGTGATTTATTCACTCAGCAATTATTTATTGAGCTCCTATTATCTGAGTTAAAAGCTGGGGATACATCTTTGAACCTTACAGATAAAAGGTCTGTGCTCTTGGAGCTTACTGTCTAGTGGGTAGACACAGAAAATAGACAAAATAATTATATAGTACATTAAACAGAGATAAATTACATAGAGAAGAACAAAACAAGAAGTATTCTTCAGAATTGGATTCCCCAAGGATACATTTCCCAATTCTATCAAAGCTAGCAAAGGAAAGATTGATATTTATAAAACTATAAAACATACCACATCTGAAATTCCTTCCTGTTTCTATTAACTCTGTTGATGAGCTAAATATATTCACTGTTCCTACAACCAACCAGCAGGTTTAAAGCACAAAATGAAGTTTAAGTAGCGTGGGAGAGCAGCTTTTTTACACTGAAGTACAATGAAAAATATGCCCTTACACGTTTTGTTAGAGAGTTGGCCATTCATGATCAGGATGGTAGTGAGCACCTACAACAGGGAGCCTGGAAGTTATTTAAAATCTTCCAGTCCTGGGCTTCCCTGGTGGCGCAGTGATTGCGAGTCCGCCTGCCAATGCAGGGGACACAGGTTCATGCCCCGGTCCGGGAGGATCCCACATGCCGCGGAGCGGCTGGGCACGTGAGCCATGGCCACTGAGCCTGCGCGTCCGTGAGCCTGTGCTCCGCAACGGGAGAGGCCACAACAGCGAGAGGCCCACGTACCGCAAAAAAAAAAAATCTTCCAGTCCTGTTTACCTCCAGTTGGGCAGACAAGTAGAAGCCACACAAAGAGATGTGTGTGTGTGTGTGTGTGTGTGTGTGTGTGTGTTTTATAACATATAGACATGTTTTAGTCAATTTGATTGCCTTCATAAAATAATTAAATTGTCTCATCTTTAAATAGAAATATTCACAAAGGCAAGTATTAAGTGAACTAACTCCTTTATGCAGGAGATGGACTCAATCTACATTTACTTCTCTATTCCACATTACCAAGTGCAAGTCTTTAAATCCAACATTGGCCAAGGTCAGCAGCAAAAACGAACAGTCTAACAAACACATATGTTCTCCTCTCCCCAGGGCTCCAGTTTATTTCCAGCTGCCTACTAGACCTCACCACCTAAATGACCCACAGGTACTGCAAACTCAGTGTTTTTAAAAACCACATTCATCAGCCTCCACTGACCAATTTTCACCATTGACCTTGTGGCCAAAACCAGGGTGTTCTCTTGTCCTTGAGTCTTGGCTTAATATGTAGTCTGCCACCAGTCCTGATCAACACCTGAGTAACTCTAGAACCCATGCCCATAAACTATTTAGCAGAGTACCTTCTTGAAAGTACTAAAGAATGATGGTACTTAAAAGTGCTTAAAAGTATTTGCATTTATCCCCCTTCCCTTCACGCTTAGTCACATCTTAGTTCAAGCCTTCTTTCTTGTTTTTATCCCTTGGACTATTGATCTGGTCCCTTAACCTATATCGTACATTCCCCCTTCTAATGAACCCTCCATGCTGCTATCGAAGCAGCAAATACTAAATTTCTAAATTTGAAATTTGACACTGACCAGATCATTTCACTTCCTTGTATAAAAACCTTCATGGATTCCATAGCATGGTACCCAAGTCTCTTTATGATCTGAACCTAAATGGCCTTTTTACCTCACCTCCTTCAACTTTTCCACGGGGTTCACTCCCAAGAGCAGTACTTGGTCAAAACTTAGCTACACCAAATCCCTAATAAAGGTATAAAACTATTTATACCTATGTTAGTAAATTATCCTTGATTCATAGTGAAAGAGCAAATTCACCAGATAGCTCATTGATCTTCCAATGAATATTGGAATATTAACTCACACTTTATGATCAAGCCTTTCACCCAACTTTATTCCTATTTCCTTTCCTCATCTCTCCCATCAGCCAATAGTGTCTGATTTTTTCTGTTACTGCTACTTAAATTCACTCCTGTCATTTTCACTGACACTCCCCTGTTCAGGTCCTGACTACTCAGTTATTGAATTACTGCAGTAGGATCCTACCTGGTACCCTTGCCTCCATTCTGCCTCCCCTCCCTTCTCCTGCCCCAGTGTATCTCCCATGCCCCACTAGGTTACTTCTCCTAAAACATTGCTTGCATTCTGTTTTAGAATCTATAGTGGTTCTCTTTTGTGAGTCAGGTCAAGCCATACTCTTCATTCTGGAATCTTAAGTCCTAACTGTCCTAAGTGCCTCACTTATTTGTGAAGTCATCTCTGGCTGTGAAGGTTCCCTCCCCAGTGGGACCTGCTGCCCCATTGCTCTTCCCCACTCAAGACTCCCTGCTCTTGCCCTTCCTGATCTAGCTCCTGCATATCCCGAAAGGCTCAGACGCACATCAGCTGTGCTGCTTTCTCCCTTCCCTGAACTATAATTGTTGGCCTTTGTGAGAGGCAGCTTCTGATGGTGAGAACAACACGATATTTGGTGTCAGTTATGGGATCAAGCTCTTGTTCACCAGACATCTGACTTAGGCAGCTTATTTTTTTCTCTCTGAGCTGGTATCCTTATCGTAAAGTCAAGTGAGTGATTTAAATGACTTATGGGAAAAAAACGCTCCATAAACTTTAAAGCATTATGCAGATGTATCTCATTGTTGTCTCAACTATACTGTTTAATCCTTGATTATATGTATTCCTGTTCCCTATTCATTTTGTGTATGTTTCCCTAACTTTGAGTATTTTAAGGGTAGGTATGAGGTGAAATGCCGAAGTCAAATAAATTGTCATTTAGTAACTGTCATTCCTTCTTGTCCTGTTTAGCCCACACCACAGCAAATGTTCCAACAAATTCTCCCCTGTCAAGAGAATCCAGTAATTACAAGCATAAAGTATCAGGCACTAGAGTGAAAGTACAGGGAGTGAGAGAGTAACCAGGAGAAAATGAGGTGACCAGAGGGAAGGAGACGGCCTAGGCTGCTGGCCTGCCTCCATACTGACTTATGGGTTCGTAGACGAGCTCATTAGACTCGGAGGCAGTCTCTTCAATCTGTTTACATGATGGCAATAGAATTGCCTCATCTTCTCAGGAGTAATACACTTCTTGCACAGAGTAGGCGAGCAAATGTTTATCGAATTCACTACCCGCATGATTATGTATACTGGTATACACACACACGTTTATACAGGCACATATACATGCCAGTGGATGTCACTACTTACATAGTTTTTTTTCCCTTTAATTTCATTCTCGTGTGTAGCAGCAGCGTGTCTGCTTTTCTGCAGAGTAGCACTGATGTTCGCATTTGCATTGTGTTTGTGCAGTGTCTGACGGGGGTACCTGATTGCTTGCTGAAGTCATAAGTAGTTTAGGAACTACCTTATTTAGATCGCTAAGAAATACCCGTACAAATATTGCATTATTTCTCATATTAAGCTTACTCAAATCCTGCTTAAAATCAAAAATAAGAATAAAAAATAATAGTGAGACTTCATTCTGTTTTTGCACAGGTAGCTTCTAGCTGCCTCTTCCACAGGCATCCTTCTGGGAATGAGGGATATGGTGGTGGCGTGCAGGGATTTATGATTCTGACTAGAAGGAAAATATGAACTGTGACAAGTCTTGTTTGATGACACTATCCCTGAACAATAAGAATAATCGTTATATATTTATAACTCTCGCTATGTCTGGGTCTTCATACTCGGTTAAAAAACAATCTAATCCAACTGTAAAATATGGTTCCTGTTTTTAAGGAGTTTATAATTTAAAGTAAAATACAGGGAATGACAGTAATCCCAGTAAAACAATTAGGAGAAGTGGGATTTGCTTGTTACCTTAGAAGCAAAAGGTACATTTCTCCAAAGTAAGTCATTAAAGACTGCGATTGTTTTGTTGCAGGGCTGACTTAGTAGCATGAAAATGATAGCTTAACCCTGTTCTGCATTCACCAGGTAAGCGCTAGCGTTTCAGATGAGCCAACCTGGCCACAGGAAAAGGCATTCGCATTGAGGGAAATTGCCAGACAACAAAATGAAGACTTCTGCTTTTGCAATTCCTCTTATTACTGCTTTAATTAAATTGATGTTTCCAAGGGATGAGTTTTTAAATGAAATCTTAATAGTACTTCAGCTAATTCCAAATGTACTCTTTCATTTTACTCTGCTTTCACGATGTGATCATATTTGGTTTCACTTCCTGGTTTGTCCACCCAAGGCTGTTGCTGGGAAATATTTAAACGAAGTGTTTATGAGACATGAGTATTGTTTTTTAATGGATGCATTTTGGTTTGATTTAGATTTAGTTCATGTAGTAATTTTTATAGAAATAAGATTTCTGATGCCTAAATTGGTAAGTCAGTTGCTTAAAGAAAACTTAAGGGGAAAAAAAAAACAACTTTTTGCCACTGAATTTAATTAAGTTACCTTGTGTTGAAGCCTACAGAACTGTTTGATTAGGCACCAGCTGTGAATCAAGTGAAATGTAGGCCCATAATTAGAGTAATTGTAACTTGATTTTAAACAGAGGTTTGATTGCATGGTGAGTGACATAATGCCTAATGATTTTTCCAAAAGAAAGGCCCAGTATACTCTGGGGCTGATGGCTTGCTTAGGGTGTATCTAACATGGCCACTAGTGTATCAGGCACCATTGTGTGTGTGTGTGTGTGTGTGTGTTTTAAATGACTGTTCTTATGTGTTATAACATTGCATGAAATATTTGGATACTAACTCTAAAACTGATATTTTTATCCCAATGCATCTAATTTCCACCAAAGTTTTCAAGTACTATCTAGTGTAGAAAACCTCATCAAATCCACTTCTCTTTTGAAAACATCAATTAAGACTTTTAGGAAAAGTCTGCTCCCTCAAAATCTAATTGTTTTGTCCAGTTGCATCATTTTACTGGCTAATCTGAAAGCGTAATTTTTTTAAGCATAACTACTTTTCTACTTGATATTTTAATTATGAAGTCCTTTATGTTTTATTTTACAAGGTGATCTGATATATACCCTAATATAGAATTAGGCTTCCTGCTCTCATTCTCAAATCCCTTCCAATGAATTCTTCCTGATGCTTTCAAATTAATTTCCCTAATATACACTAATATGTCCTTAAATGTATTTTTTTCCATCATTCCTCTGCTCAGATACCATCAGTGATTCCCTACTGCTTGTATGATCAAATCTAAATTCCTTTCTGCTCTCATAAAAATATATGACTGCTAATTCAACAAGTGATATTTTTATTTCAAAACTGTTATTTCTCAGGTGCCTGTTATATGCTAAGGGCTGAGCTGTGTCTTGAAAAATTCTTAGCCTGACATTCTAGACTTTATTTGACCCAAATCTACTTTCCACTCTTATCTCCATTATTACTGTCTCAAAACTTCCATTCCACCCACACATGTCTCTTCACTAACTCCTTAAATTCACCCTGGCTTCCTCCTACCTTCTTTATTTGTTCCTCATTCCTTCACATAAAATATTAATCCTCCCTTCTACCCCTCATCCCTTCACCTCCCATTTATATAAATCCCATGCATTTTTCTTGGTCCAACTCGTAACACCTGTGCAATGACTATTATTTCTTTGGCATATATTGCCTTAAAACATAACTGTGTAATCCATTTGTTTGATCTTTCTTGTATTCATGCTTTATTTACCAAAGCATAAGGTCTTTTTGAAGCTCATGTTTGAGTTTGACACCTTTCTGTCCCTTTCAAAATCTGGGATGATGATGCTTTGCACCCAGCAGAAGCTAGATCATGATTGTTGAGGACACTTAGTGGATGCAAGATGTGACAGTCCTCCTATACTCTCTCGGTACCCCATCTCTGGCCATGACACAAGTTGGTGGCACATAGGGCCCTCCTCATTTCTATCTCTGTTCAACTAACAGTGACTAAGTTGTTGCCTTCCTTCCGTGAATAAGACTTCCCACAATGGAAACACACGATGTTGTCAAATGTAAATAGAAAAATGTTATTTCCTGTGTAGGGGTTAAGGGAAAAAAACGGAGACAGGAAGAAAAGACACCATTAGCTTTCTTGCTGCAGTCCTACCTTCAAGTCTGTTGCTAAGAAATAACCGTAGATTCATTTGCTGTGCACGAAGGAGAAAACTCGGTCACTGACAGGAGATGACGCATGCTGTGCAGCTGGATTTGTCCCTGAGCCACACAAAGCCCCGCCCTCGTTTAGAAGCCATGTGTTAAGCCTCCAGACTGGGAATGTGGCTTTTGTTTCCTGGGAAGCCATCACAGTTCCAGAGAGAACATGGCTTCTCTTCTTCGCTAACACCAAGTGAAGCTACAGAGTCCTCTGAATTCCAAAGCCCAAGGCCAACCCAATGTGCAGAAACCCTACCACTCACCTTCTTTGGAATGTGGACAATCTACCTGATTCCTATTAGTTCTTTGTGGGTTCTTTTAGAAGCCTGACCTTACTCTTATCACTTCAGTGTCCCCAGAGCTGCCTCAAATTATTCTTAAGGCCATGGCTAAGCTAAATCTCTTTTCTCCTTTTGATAGGGCTGGAATAGAGACTTTATCTCCTAAAGGATTCAGGGGCCTTTGCATGTCATGTGGAATTAGGTGATTTGAAGATAAGATACTGTGGTCACTATAGGAAGTTGTTCTGGTCTTTGCTCCAAGCAAGGGGGGGGAGGGGGTTCTAATTTTAATTCTTTTAATGTTCATTTAATATTTACTAGCAGCTTCTGCCTACTAAGCCCTGGGGATACAATGATGAGCATGAGACATATGTATACGTCTCTCTTTATATGTCTCTCTAAAGAGACATATACATGTATATACATATACATGTATATGTCTCTAAAGTATAGAGCTTATACTTTAGTGGGAGAGAAGTAAACCTTAATCGAACAATTACACGAAGCTGTGTGTGCTAAGTGCTGTGAAAACAAGGAATAGAGAACTAAAAGAACACATTGTGAAGGGCCTGGTCAGAGAAGGGGTCCCTTAAGAAGTAACTTCTCTAAGTCATTAACTCGGGACATCCGTGGCTTAAATGACTGCCTGCTCTATTTGGCCCTTGCAGGTGAGCTTGGCCTTCTAAGTGGACTGCTTGGCACTGTTTCAAATTGCAGCTAGTTTGAATAAGAATTAGCCCTCCTGTAAGACTATTCTCATGCAGTGGGTGTCTATGAGTGGTATAATAAGAAATACATATATATTTGGTCTTTGCCCTCAGTTTCTGGCACAGAGCTCCTAAAACCCTTGGAATTTCCTGGCAGGAACGTCTTTTGTTACTCATGATGAGCCCCTTTCAGCCCTACCTGGCTTTATGCTAATGGGGTGACTCTGGATGGGCCCCTAGGGAGCTTCAGGATGAGGACTGGTTGCCAAAGGGACCAGCCAGGTGACTAGAGGGTTAGAACTTTCAGTCTACCCCCTGACCTCTGAGGACGGGGGAAGGGCTAGAGATTTTCAGTCTCCAGTGGCCTGTGATTTAATCAATGATGCCTATGTAATGAAACTTCCAGAAACACCCCTAAATGACAGAGTGTGGGAGCTTCCAGGTGAGCGAACATATCGAGGTTCTGGGAGGGTGGCGTACTCAGACGGCGCATGAAAGCTCCACACCCACCACTCACCCTCCCCACACACACCACCAAATACCTTTCCCTGTGCATCTCTTCCGTTTGACTCGTGCAGAGTTGTATCCTTTACAATAAACCTGTAAACCTAAAGTGTTTTCCTGAGTTCTGTGAGTCATTCTAGTGAATTATCAACCTTGAGGAGGGGGTTGTGGGAGCCCCTGAATTTGTAATTAAGTTGAACAAAAGTGTGGGTAATCTGAGTAACTGGGACTTGAGACTGGCATCTAAAGTGGGGGCAGTCTTGTGGGACTGAGCACTTAGACCTGTGGAATCTTGCACTAACTTAAGTATCAGGATAGGATTGCATCGCAGGACACCCAGGTGGTGTCAGAGAAGGTAATGTCGGAAAAAGAGACAACTCACTATGTTTATCCTAAATGGAGACCAGACATTTTTCTGCGCCAGCAGAGGAGCAAATGAAAACCAATGTTTTTGACCACCAGCAGCCATTAACCAAGTTGCAAACATGAAGCACTGATTTAACACCGAGGTGAAAGTGGACTTTTTACCTGAAACACCGATGACACAAGAGCTGGTTTTTTCGAAACTGACCTATTTCTCTCTTAATTCTCTTGCTCAATCCTTTACTTCCCACACCTTCTTCCAGCGAAAATAGGAGCTGGAAGAGATAAGCAGTCTTGGCTGACCGTGATGTTTTCAAAGTCCTCTCTGGGTTGGGCAGACAGGCATGGCTGCAGTTCATTGGCGCTGTGAGCCAGAGGTTGCAGGTGTTGTTTTTTTCTTTCTTTTTTAAATCCCTAGTTGATAGTGTGAATGGTCCATTTTCAGTCCATCATTGCAAGGTGGATTTGGAGAAGAACTTTCTGCTCGCATTATTATCTTCTCACAGTGAGGAGGCCACTGCCAGTTTTGTGTTTTGGTCACATATTTCTACCTGGACCCCTGTGCCTTTTTAAAAAATTCTTTCTGACTTTGTAGTAGGACTTAAGTGTGAGGGGGTGTCAGTGACCTTGTAACACTTGCCGTTTTGTTTCCTTGGAACCAAGATGGTGTAAATAAGACTCACTTCAAGGGTTGTTTTTCTTTGTTTTGTTTTTTGTTTTGGTTTGGTTTTTCTTGCGGTATGCGGGCCTCTCACTGTTGTGGCCTCTCCCGTTGCGGAGCACAGGCTCCGGACACGCAAAAAAAAAGGTTTTCTCTAATGAGTTCCCCTTTACATTTATGGGCACCTTTAATGATTTCAGAATGCTTCCACAGTATTTCTTTTACCACTACTGTCAGCTTAGGGCCAGTATGATTGGCCACATTTTGAAGCCGAGGACGTGGCGGCCTGGACTTGGGCGAGTGGTTTGCTTTAGCCCATGCAGATGGCGGTGGAGATGGGCCTGGGAATCGTTCCAGTGCATATTTTCCACACCGGGAGCAGAGAAAACCAGCCCCTACCTCTTACCCTCACTTGTGGGGGGAGTGGAGGGTTAGGGGAACAAAAGATATGAAGATAAATAAAAAGTGGGCAGTTTGCAGTTACCTAAAGCAGCTCCAGAACATCCACAGAGCAACATCTCAGCAGGAGGAGTGATCATGGCTCTATGCTTCCAGAATTGACTGCCCTAGCAATGACTGCTTCTGACCAGGAAGCAGAATAAAATTTCTGTAAAAATGCCTGATCTCTGGGAGCATAGACACCAGTAACATGTAGATAAAAACAGAGCCAGAGGCTTTAAAAATTCCTTCCTCTCACAGCAGTAGTCCAAACTGTATCAGAATCCATGACACGGGCAGCATGAGCTGAAGTTAAAGGCAGCCATATCCAACTTGTGAGGTTGTGTGCGTGCCCAGGGTGAGCCATGTGGCCATGTGATTCTTCCTATTCCAGCTGTCCTCAAGTGAGTGGTGATCACAGAATATGTCCAGTCTGCCCAGCCTTTTGCGGTCAGACACTAGCATTCCTGGGAAGGAAATAGCAAGAGCTAATAAAACCACAAGAAAAGCTGGATAGCACTCGTTTCCGTCGTGTTCCAGTGCCAGCTGCTGCCCCCCACCACCTCCCTGAGACACTGTCCTTATAATAACAAATAACCAAATCAGGAGGTGATGTGTTTTAGAAAGAGCTCTCTGGCTGCAACGTGGAAATGGGACGAAGGAAGGGAAGAGAGGAGAATATTTCAGCTGTCTTCCCCAAAGATGAGGCAGCCTCCACCCAAGGCAGTGGTAGCAGGGATGCAAAAGAAGGGAGTAGTTTAAGAAAAGAACCAATTGATTTCAGAAAATAGAGGAAAAGGAGGTTTGGGGTTAGGTGCCTGAGCTCTTGATGTTGCTGTCAACCTTCAACATCATTCAGCTCTCAGTGTTAATGTTGCTTCCAATATTCAGGCACTCAGGAAGAGCAGGTTTGGTATGGGTGTGAGAAGAAATGGCAGGTTCAGTTTGGGACGTGCTGAGTTTGTTTTCTACACATCTCAGTGTATAGCTGGGAAGATAGCGGGGAGATGATTCTGCTGTTTAGGATTAGGGAGCTGGGCTTGTTATATAATTTTGCGGAATCATCTACAGGGAGGTGGTGGATAATTCCTTTATCTTATTTTGTCTTTTTTGTTAAATTTATTTAATTTATTTGTTTTTGGCTGCGTTGGGTCTTCGTTGCCGCGCATGGGCTTACTCTAGTTGCAGGGAGCGGGGGCTACTCTTCTTTGGGGTGCACAGGATTCTCACTGCGGTGCTTCTCTTGTTGCAGAGCACGGGCTCTAGGTGTGAGGGCTTCAGTAATTGTGGCTTGCGAGCTCTAGAGCACAGGCTCAGTAGTTGTGGCGCACGGACTTAGTTGCTCCGAGGCATGTGGGATCTTCCCGGACCAGGGCTTGAACCCATGTCCCCTGCATTGCCAGTCAGATTCTTAACCACTGCGCCACCAGGGAAGCCCTGGATAATTCTTAAGACTAGAGGATGTCATCCCAGGAGAGCATGTGCATGAGCAGAGAAGCTACTGGTCAGTGACTGAGTCCTGGCGAACCCCGCTGCCTGAGAGATGGTAGTATTAGGACCCTTCCAAGGTTCCCTCTTACCTTTTTCCCTTCAATTAAAATCAATACTTTCCTCATATGCTTGACCTGATGACCTTCTTTTCTTGCTATGACCCACTTTTACTCTTTTTGGCAAGCCCAATTTATTAGTTTCCAATTGCAGATCATTCAGTGTGCTCTCTTTCTAAGGAAACATGCAGCAGCCATCTTCGGGTTAATGCTTTTCCTGGTGCTGTCACCTTCTTCTTTCAAAGCCCTTCTTGATTCTCACCACTCCATAGGAGTTTCTTCAGATTGGGTCTCCCTTAGCTCCAGCAGCAATTAATCAACTCGCAGGATAGAGGAATGCAGGAAGTGGAGGGTCCAGCTATCGTTTGTCTGTCTCTCGAACATGACAAGTGAGGGAAGTCAGGTCAGATAATGTGAGATGACTTGCCCAACACTATACTGTCAGTTAGATGTAAAGCAGAGAGTAGAAATTGGGTCTCCTGACACCTAGTCAGGGTTCTTTCTGTTAGGGTGTGATGCCTCATAGTCGTCTTCTGTGTGCCATGGTGATGGTTACTTTCCTTCATTTAAACATCCCGTTTCATCACTACATTCCCTCATCCTTCTTCAGTATAGCCCTATAGAGAGGCAGAGCAGCTATTGCTATTAAATTGTCTCTCATTTGATATGGATCACTACCTTTATTCACTCGTGCCTTGAATGGACAATCCTACCACACATAATCCAGAGGCCAAGGAAGTAACAAGGCAGTCCTACAAAAATACGTGTTATTGTGAAAGCCTCAGGGATTGATTGATTGACTAGTGTAAGTGCCTGATAAGTATGTCTGCTATGACTAAGGTAAAGGATTATGATGGCTCTTCTCTAACCACTTACACACACACACACACACACACACACACACACACACACACACAAAATCTCTCTGCCTTACCACCAACCCTTCCCTCACCCCAACTCGCACCCTATAAGGCTGTCCTAGATGCTTTCTGCTGAATTGACCTCTAAATAAAAGATTAACAAGAGGATCAAATACTTTGCAAATTCATCTCAAGTTATTATTGATTGCTGTAAACATGTGGGTGCTTCAGTGGTTATTTTAGGAGAAAAAAAAGATCTCATGTGTGTGTTTACCTAGCTAGTCACTAGAAGATATTTGAATGTGTTAGCTTCATATATGGCTGTTTATCTAGTATAAAAGAGACCCACACCTTTTCTAGGCAAATTAGTGAGAACATATCTCCCCCACCCAAATCCTTCCAATTAAAGGTAAAAAAAATTGATAATGAAATATTTAGTATTTATTATAATAACCTACGAATGATGGGCAAAGCAAATTTGACACAGTAAAATAATATTTTTATGTGTTGGTATGTTTTCTAGTACATGGGGGCCAGCTGTATATTTATTTTGTGTAATCCATTTGTGTTCATTTTAAAGCAGTCAGAACAGTCTTCCTGTTTTACATGATAGATTTCTTTTTTGTGGTAAAATATATGTAATATAAAATTTACGATTTTAACCATTTTAAAGTGTACAGGTCTGTGGCATGAAGCACATTCACATTGCTGTGCATCCGTGATTATAGATTTTAAAACATGGCCTTGGGTGATACTGGCTATATCTGACTTGTCTGCAGCATGAATCTTGATTGGGAAGACAGGCGTTGCATCAAAAAGTAGAGGGTACTTGCACAGGTTAACTTCTTAAAAATGTTGCATCACCTTGTATTGTTTTGGCTTCACGATACTTGGTCTTCCCTATGTGTCATATATTAAATAATTGAGGTAAATTACATTTATATTTATATTGCACTACACTTTCTAGTAACTGGAGTCTTGTGATACATTGCAAAACATGGCATGGAAATCTCTAGCTTGGGTGGAAAACCAAACCCCCTAATATCCAGTCTGGTTTCTCTTTACAGGATAATTTAAAGCCAACCTTTAAAGAATTCACTTTAAATAAACCTACTACTCAGTTAATAAATTGTCATTTTTGAGCATTTACTTTGTACCTCCTGCTATGCTAAACATTAGATTTATAGTTATCTCATTTAATTCTTGAAACAACTCCATTATTATCTCTATTTTACAGATGAGAAAACTGATACTTAGTTTACCTAAGATCAAGCAGATGGTAAATGACACAGTCAGAACTTGATCTTAACCATCCTGCTATACTCCCTTCCTCCTAAGAGTGTCAGGTAAGAACTAAGCCTAACAAAGTAACTAACAGATTGAAGACATGCGATACTTCTTTATTAAGTCATTCAGAAAGAAGGTCCTATTTAGGTGATGTGGCATAAATTTAGTTTAACCACATTTTAATAGGAAGGCCAGGAATAAAACCCATGGAAAAGATCATTTAAATACAGATTAAACTTGGGTTATTCCTCTTGTCATTACAGGGGTGGGTGAATGTTTCTCTGTAAGAGGTTGTGCCAGTAGGATGCACTCCTGTTCACGTTGATCTTCATTACTTAATAGAGGCAAGCAGGATGCAGGGAGCAGTTGTTGATTCTCTTTCACTAGATGGAATACTGAGTAATGAACAGGGAAACTATATACATCTGATTGTTAGATTGTGTCTTTCAGTTTCTCTAAAAGATATTGTCGGTGTTTTTTTAAGCGATGTCACATTCTATGTAAAACTCCTTTTAACGTAGCTTATTGGAGAGGTGGTGTAGCAGATGGTGTGAATTCTTCTCCTTTGTGAGCTTGAGCCTGAGCAAGCGTCTTAGTTCCTCCCATCCTCACCCTTCCTACCGTTGAGTTGAGGTCATAATATGTACCTCACTAAGTGCACAGTAAAATGGTAGCTTTCCCCTTTCCACCTCCCACCACCTTTCTCCATTCAACAGACAATTACTGAGAACTTCTTGTGTGTTAGCCCCTGTCTTGCACACTGAACTCTTCTAAGAGCTCATAGTGAGAGGCAGGGAGGCATCTGACCAGCTATTTGTGATGCAGTTTAATAGAAACGGTAGAGCACTCACCATTCCCTCGTTGCCAAAGAAGCACCAGTATGGAACAACTACTTGTTGGGGGTCGGGGGAGGGGGTTGAGTGAGTAGCAGTGTTTATTTTAAACATCTTTTGTGTTTAACGGTCATTCAGTACTTGGTGAACATTAAACTTTTGTGTTTTGTGGTTAGAAATGAGCTTGATGTAAACACTAGTCTGATTTGCAATGCATGGCAATTTGATTTTTGTTGTTGGGTTAACTGTGGTAGAGCAGATATAGCATTCCTTATAGTGATCACGATCAGAAGTTACTGGTTTTATGAGACTGAAACCATCCCTGTACCTGAAATATTGTTAGCTTGATGATAGCACACAGGGCTGTGGAACTACGACACTTAGGGAGCATCTCATATGTGGCAGGCCCTGGGTGACAAAGTCCTTACCTTCCCAGACCCTGTGGTCTTGGGGGAAGGTGGACTGGGCAAGAAATGGGCACAGAACAGCATGGTACACAGTATCCTTGTTGGGTGGTATCTTGACGCTTCTGCCGGTCCCAGCTTTATTCCTGTTGCATTATACTGTTAATTTGTACAAAAGAAGAATTTTGAAATCATAATTTGATACGATATTAAGGTCATTTAAGACTGCTGTGGCATTTATGCATTGATCCATCACTGATTCACATTGACTCACTGTCATTATAATGTAGCCAGTCAGGCTGAATTTGGCAGCACTTCTGCATTCAGACTTGTGAGATGTCATGTTTGGTGAGTAAGCTGGCAAATACGAAATTTTCTCCTTTCTTTCTGAAGGGTGAAGGCTTAGCCTCTGCCTCTGAATCTCAGCAGGTGGCAACGCCTGAGGCTCTGTCCCCACTGCTTTGCTTATCACCCTTCCAGGCCCACCGTGTCTGTACAGCAGATGTGTGCATAGGTCTTCCAGAGAGCCAGGCCTGCTCCTCCATACCCTTGGTTCCTAACTGGGTGGGGAAACCTGATCTGGTATTATTGGTTCACTCAGTAATTGCTTACTCTATATTCACGATGAGCGCAGGGGCAGGACTGAGACATGGGAGCCCCCTAGGTGGGCTATTAACAAGTGTTACTCTGGGCAGGCTAACGATTTGATGTCACTTCAGACTGCTAGTCTTTAAATATTTGTTCACAACATTTTTTGTGTGGTTTTTTTTTTGCAGTATGCGGGCCTCTCACTGTTGTGGCCTCTCCCGTTGCAGAGCACAGGCTCCGGACGCGCAGGCTCAGCGGCCATGGCTCACGGGCCCAGCCGTTCCGCGGCATGTGGGATCTTCCCAGACGGGGCACGAACCCGTGTGCCCTGCATCGGCAGGCGGACTCTCAACCACTGCGCCACCAGGGAAGCCCCACAACATTTTGAAGAGAAGCCAGGAGCTGTATGAGAGGGAGGAGGGTAGCCAAAGAGCCCCTCTAGTTCCCCCTTCTGCCAGTTCCCAGGATCTCAACTGACCAGAAGTCTCTTTGTCTTTCCTTCCAACCACATTCTGAACAATCCCTGAGAAAAGTCTGGTAGATACTATTTTAGTTTAATTTAGCTAACTTTCCAAAGATGTTTCAACACCCCATTGATGAATTGGTACAGGGAAGCTGCCGTATATCGAGGCGCTTAACCTAGCCTCGGAAAGAGATGCTGGGATAGATCCTGAGAATATAGATAAATAAGATTCTGCCTCAGTCCTCAAGGAACTTGAGGCAGTAGCTTATTACATGTCATAAAACAGTGTGAGAGAACTATTGATAAAGTATTCCAGGAAAGCAGATGGAAGACCAGTGAACGCAGCCTGTGGAGGTCAGCGTGCCTCATGGCGGTGATTCATGGAGTGATCCTAGGGTGGGACCGATGGTGAAGTGAAATGTCCCTCTCTTAAGTAAATCTGGTATTCAGAGTTTGAAACTTTCAAACTGATGAAAATAGGATACTTTAATTTTACGCAGCCTAAAGCCTTAATCTTATGGAATTGCACAAGGCAGGTTGAATAAGTGTGACATTGCAGGGATTCTTGCCATATTGATCTGCAAAGATTCTTGACTTCTTGCTAAATCTTAAAAGGAATCTAGGGCTTCCCTGGTGGCACAATGGTTGAGAGTCCGCCTGCCGATGCAAGGTACAGGGGTTCGTGCCCCGGTCCGGGAAGATCCCACATGCCGCGGAGCAGCTGGGCCCCTGAGCCATGACCGCTGAGCCTGCGTGTCTGGAGCCTGTGCTCCGCAACGGGAGAGGCCACAACAGTGAGAGGCCCGCGTACCGCAAAAATAAATAAATAAATAAATAAAAATTAAAAAGGAATCTATCACTGAAAGACAAATTCTCCCAAATGGAAAGCCTTTCTCAGGTTCTAAAATTTTATAGTAGGCCTTTGCTTTTACTACAAAGGAGTTTGTTTTGTCAGTCTCCACTGTCTCCACTGACCAGAAGGAAATAAGAGCACCCAGACTTCTCAGTTTTCAAAGTAAAAGCCTTTTGGCCTTTTGTTTTTCTATAAGAAAGCTGATTATCCCCTATTGTTCCTTAATCCACAGTCACTTGGGAGCATTCCCTTCTGTGTCCCTCACTGGGAACCTTCTGAAAGGAGCTCTTATTTGAGAAAGGGAGCTCTCAGTGTTAGGCTTGTCATCTCCAAATCTTCCAGGATATATTTTTTTAGGTTATCTTGGAATTGAATTTTTCAGTGAAAATACACATCTTGTGTCTTGCCCCTGGGGAGAGTAAATGTTTTTCAGAGGGTAGGTAAAGCCGGTTTTATAACACCCATCCAGCATAGCTAGCTGGGGAGCCCACTGATGCTTCCTCAGCAGCTGGGTCTGTCACAAGTACTGTGACAGTCCAAGTCCTGTTTTGATCTTGCCTAATATGGACTGTTTATTTCTATTCTTAGAAGCGTTGCCATTTAGTACTTTCACATTTCATTCTTGCAACTTATACTTTGGTTCGCTGCTGGGGAGGAAGAAAGGTGATAATGTTTGCTGTTGTTTCTAAAATTAATTTGAGTGATTTTAAGCTGGATAAAGAAACTGAGCCACATTTTGTTTTTTTACTTGGCAGCAATGGCTGCACTCTGAGATGACAAGTTGTCATTATGAGAGAGCTTTCATTAAGTTCTGCATTTCTATCTTCTCAGCAAAATATTACTCTGGTTTAGGTAAATGTGAAACAGAAAGGAGGAATGAAACTCATAGTTAAAACATGTTGGGACGCATTCAACCCAATTCAAAGAAATGCACGATAAAGCAACAAGATCCTTTTCATGTGTGGAATTAGCAAAGACTTTTATTTTTAATGATGATTCCCACATCTGGTGAGTGTACTACTCGTATCGTTTATAGGAGAGAAAATTAGTATAATCCTCTTGGGGAGTAATTTGATGTTATATATCAGAAGCCTTAAACTGTTCGTGCTCTTTGATCTATTACTCTTACTTTTGGAGGTCTATGCAAAGGAAATCATATGAACAGAGTTAGATGTTTACAGCATTATTAGTAATAAAAAGGGAAAACATAAGGTTCAGTAGGGAAATGATTTTGTAACCTATGACATAGCCATGTATGAACTATTATGCTTCAAAAATGATGTTTCGAGAAACTACAACAACATCGAGAAAGCCTATGAGAAATGATGAGGCAAAAAGAGATCTCAGTATCATAACACTGAATTTTATAATGGCATAGTTGTGTAAAACTAGCAGGCCAGCAAAAACAAAAACAAAACTGGAAGGGGAAAACGCTCCTAAACATTAAGTTGTTTTTTCCCCATGTTTCCCCATTTTCTGTAAGAAGCATAGATATTTTCAATGAGTTTTTCTATCTTTTATTTATAAAATGAGTGGTGCCTCATAATGCTTACCTCTTTCTTCATTAAAAATTTAAAGTTCATATTTTATGCCTTGTAAATTGCCATGGTGATGGGATTAAATGTGTAGCTTGTGACAGTGATTTTGTTTCTCTCCCTGGGTTTTAGTTGACACCTTTTGTAAGAGGTCAGAAAGTGATCCCTTTAACAGCAGTGGCTTTTTAAAAAAGTTATCTTTTATATGTTTCATAAAGTTATTATAGATGTTTGGAACTTTAGAACCACATAAGTGGATAAATTGTCTTGCAGTCCTGTGATGCATAAAATATAACAATATGTTTATGATTTCTCTTTAGGAATTTTTCAAATAGAAACTAATTGCAGAGTTTCCGGTTGACCAGGCATTCATAGGGTAAGAGTAATATTCTGAATTGTGAACACATGGTAAAGATAATTACTATTACACTGGTAGCTTGGGGCAAATAAGTACTGAATACTTAGTGTGTAAAAAGAGATTACTATTCTTACAGATGTTTTGAGTAAAGTCCTTTTGATGTTTTTAAACCAATTAAACAGAAAATTAAATCTGTATACATTTTGGTAAAATGTCATCTTCCTATCCTTTGTTAGTTTTGTATGTAGGAAAGGATATGTGTATGTGTTTGATATTTGTCATTTTTTTAACATTAAAGATCTAAGGAATATAATAAATGTCTATGAGAGACTTAGACTCCATGACTCCATGTCTATATTTTTCTGATCTTTGTTTAAGGTAGCATTTTTTAAAATTAATTAGTTAATTAATTTGGCTGCCTTGGGTCTTCATTGCTGCGCATGGGCTTCCTCTAGTTGCGGCGGGCGGGGGTTACTCTTCGTTGCAGTTCGCGCTTTTCATTGCAGTGGCGTCCCTTGTTGCGGAGCATGGGCTCTAGGCTCGTGGGCTTCAGTAGTTGTGGCGCACGGGCTTATTTGCTCCGTGGCATGTGGGATCTTTCCAGACCAGGGCTCGAACCCATGTCCCCTGCATTGGCAGGCGGACTCTTAAGCACTGCGCCACCAGGGAAGTCCCTAGGGTAGCATTTTTAATGTATAGAATTGGTTTGCCATGTTTCGGTAATGAAAACATGGCCATGCTTTCCTAGAGTAGGTAAGTCAGAAATAAACAAGTTCTATATCCTGTTGCTTCCTGCAAACATCATTCATCTTTTACAGCTGTGGAAGTTTAATCTTGAATTAGCTCTGTGGCAGAGCTTTTGATTTTGCCATGATGAATGATTAATTTGTACACTGTATTAAATTGCATGGCTCTCCGGTGTTGTGAATATGACATATGTCTTAAAGCTGTGTCACCCAGCTCTGAACATACAGTCCAGGTAAAGCAGTGGTGAGGACAGTAGATCTATCCCCTGCCGTATTCTGAACACCATTCTTTTTACAGATGAAGGTAGATACTTGGACTTCTCGAGTATATCCGCATTTCCCTGCTGATTCATTGAGTTGACTGTGAATTCTTAAAAGCTAGTAACAGATCAGCTACTTTTCTCCTTATGACTCTTCAGTGGCTTTTCCACCACTCCTATACCACTTACTATCCAAACTCTTTATCTTGACTGCAGGCCCTCTGTTACTGTACTTTCCCCAGGCTTCTGACATTCCAGCCAGGTGTCCTCCCTTCTGATCTGCACGCATCCTAAGCTTCTTGCTCCTTCTCCCTGGAACGATCTTCCCCAGTATCATCATCTGGTAGGCTCCATTTAGATCTGTGTTCTAATGGTAGTCCCTCTAAAGAGGCCTTTCCTCACTCCCCAGTCTGAAGTAGCTATGTATTCTTCATAACATTTCTGATTTTATCATGTGTGTGGATTTGATTTTCTCTCTTTCCTTACTACACAGTAAGGTCCCCAAGAGCAGGGGTCTTGTGTCTTGCACATCTATATTTCCCTAACACTTAGAACTCTGCCTGGCACATAGTAAACATTCTAAATATTTGTTGCATGAACAGACTAAATCCTGACCTTTGTTTGACAAGTACTGCTTTACCATTCTCAGTAATGTTTCACCCATTCTCTGGATATTTTGTTTGTGTAGAACCGAATGCACTGCTTACTTTTGGCCATCATCCCACTCATTTTGGCACTGAAATGACAGTATAAGATGGTGCTGCTAACTCCCAACTATGCATGTCTTCTCTCCACAATAGGATTGTAAATCCCGTGAAAGCAGAAACAAGGCCTCATATTTCCTTGGTATGCCTTTGTAGTCCTAACCTCCATAATTGAATGTATATAAACGTTAACTTTAGAGAAAAGGTTAAGACTAGCGGCTTAATCATATGTTTAAGTATTTCTAGAATACACTGGTTTGTGTGTCCCAGAGCTAAAAAAAAAAATCTCATTTTGATTTATAGTTTAAAGAAATTATAACACAGAAATGTTCTGGACTATTTTTGCAACTTCATGTTCCAAAACCCTGTTTTATTTGGCCTATTATTACTTAGGCTAGGTGACCAGAAGCAATGCTCTCAGCCTCCCAGTTCTTTTCAAATTAGGCAAGGTGGCCTTGAGCCCATGTTCTACTACCCTGTGACCCTAGAGAAGCTGCTTGAACATCTTGGAAATTTAGTTTCCTTATTTGTGAAGAGTTAGACTCTGATCTCTGCGGTTTCTTCTTGGGTTAAGTAGTCCATATGATTCTGCTCCTGTGAAAGGTAGGTCACCTATGGAAGAATTACTGTAGAAGCAAATGGGCTGAGGATCAGTGCTATCAGCTAGTCATTTGAAAGGAGAGCATGTGTGATTCCCCAGGGACGGCACAGGGACTGGGTTTGGCTCGACTTTATGGCTTGCGACTCTGGGGTGATGGGAGGGGGTCAGGAAAACGGTTTTATAAACAATGAAGATGGCGGGGAAGGGTTTGAGATTGCTGTCTGTTTACACATTCTAGGAATTATGTAGCCACTGGTGGCTTATGCTCTAGTGTTAATATTACAGTAATGGGACTGTAGCTTCTCTTCATTTTAAATGTATTCTAGATAATTTGGTAGCTTACTTAAAGCATCAAAGAAATGAGAGGTCTTTTTCTAAAAACACAATTACCGTCTAAATTAAATGCACGATGTATTTCATAACCGTCAGAAACAAGGAATAGTGAAACAATGTTCCTTAAAGTTCAACAACTCCGATTTCATTAGGATTTCTAGAGTTGTTCACGTGCTCTTAATTGTCGTATTCAGTAACTTTCTCCTGGGACTTCAGGTGATATGGGTAACTTTTCTAATATTTAGCATATTATTTGATTGTTTCACAGATCCATTTCCACTCTACAGCTTTGTGTTAAAAGCTGCGGAATGATAGTTACATCACTATTCTCCCTTGGTTTCTCTGTTTTGACTATGATGTCAAACCCTTTGACTTCTGTGCTCCAGAAACACTGTGCTGATTTTTCACCTCACTGACCCTGCTATTCTATCCCCTGCTATTCTGTTCCTTGTCTGATAGTCCTTCCTCATCTGATAGGTTATAAAGGGGAGAGAGATTCTATTCTTCACTCACTAAATTCTTTCAAAGAATTAATTCATTTCTGTGGCACCATCTACTACTTAAATGCTCTCAACTTCCTATAGTGGATTAAAGATGGCTGCAAATACTTCGTGATTTTTCCCATCAAGAGATGGAGTCTATTTCCCTTCCTTTTGAATCTGGGCTGGATCTGTTTCCTTTTCTCCCCATCAAAAGGAAGAAATGGTGTGGAGTAATTTCTAAGGCTGGACCTTGAGGAGATTTGTAGCTTCTGCTTTTGTGTGCTTGTAACGTTCCTACTTAGAACTTAGTCACCTTGCTCTGAGGCAGCCTAAACAGCCATGTGGAGGAGTGGCAAAGCCCCTGGTCATTAGCTCAAGCTGAGCTCCAGACCAGCAGCCAGCCAAAATGCCAGCCCTGTGACTGAGGCATTTTGGACCTTCCAGCCATCACAGCGTTCCAGCCAACACCATGTGAAACAGAACTGCCTCATCATCCCACAGATTCACCAGAAATGATGAATGGTTATTTCAGCTGCTAAGTTTGGGGAAGGTTTGTTACATAGCAGTAAGGAACCAAAACAAAAATTGGTACCTAGAAGGAAGGTGTTGCCACAAGAAAACATCTGGCATTGGCTTTGAGACCAGGTAGCAGTGAACCTGAAGGGGAAGTAAGAAGATTATTGGACTTCCCTGGTGGCGCAATGGTTAAGAATCCCCCTGCCAATGCAGGGAACACGGGTTCGAGCCCTGGTCTGGGATGATCCCACGTGCCGTGGAGCAACTAAGCCCGTGCGCCACAACTACTGAGCCTGTGCTCTAGAGCCCGTGAGCCACAACTACTGAGCCCGCGTGCCACAACTACTGAAGCCCGTGTGCCTAGAGCCTGTGCTCCAAAACAAGAGAAGCCACTGCAAAGAGAAGCCTGTGCACTGCAATGAAGAGTAGCCCCCACTCACCGCAACTAGAGAAAGGCTGCACGCAGCAATGAAGACCCAACGCAGCCATAAATAAATAAATAAATAAAAGTTTTTAAAAAAGAAGATTCTTAATGGTGGCTCGAAGAGCAGTGAGGAAATTGCTATTGGAGGATATAAAACGGTACCTTTGTTATGTATTGACAAAAAGATTAACAAGATTGACACTTACAGTAACATGGAAGATAAAAAATGAACCTAACTGATTTATGGATCTAGCTTAGATTTCCCAGCAGAACATTGGAAGTACCGGTGGACTTTTTTAAACCACTTATGACCAAAGTATTGTAAGAGAGAGATTAATTATAGAAGAAATGGTTCAGATTTTAAGCAGACTTTAGAGGACATATTTCCAATCCAGAATTTTCTGGGGTCGTGAATAAAACTGTTTCTTTCAAAGTAAGAAATGGCCTCAGGTTGAAAGATCAGATCCAGAGTAGCACTAGTGCAGTAAAACTCGGTCTTAAGGTGCAAATAAAAGCCAGGGCACAGGTTTAGGGCCCTGTATTAAGACTTCAAAAAGATTTAAGGCAGTACGTCTTCTCAGCTAGATAGAAAGGCTTCTAAGAATCTTAAGGGTGTTGTCCCATAGCATCCTGGACATGATTTAGATGACAAGATCCTAGACTTCAAGCCTGAACTTGATGCCATAGCAGAATGAAACTTTTGGGGGACTTGGCAGAGGGTGAGGCTTTCTTGTGGGAGGAATGTAAATCATTTGTGGGCAGAGAGTAGCCTGCAGTGGATTAAGCACGGCTGCACATTCTTTGCCACTTTTCCCACTGAGAGGAGGAATTTGCCTCCTTGAATCTGGGCTGGTACCTGACTCCTCTGACCAATAGAATATAGTGGACATGACACCGTGTAGCTTTGAGAGCTATCCCATAAAAGAACTGCAGGTTTTACCTCTTTGCTTGGAATGCACTATTTTAGAACCCAGCCACCAAGCTATGCGAGGACACTCAAACAGCCACGAGAAGTCTCACACAAAGTACCAGCCAGCAGTCAGCACCAGCTACCAACCTGATGAATGAGGACATTTTGGACCTTCCAGCCATCTTTGTGCCAGCCAACACCAGGAAATAAAAGAACCACCCACAGAATCACAAGAAATAAAACTATTTTAAGCTATTAAGGTTTGGAATATGCAGAATAGTTAGCCAAATCCTTCCCATCTATATGCTTCCAAGTTCTAGCCTCTCTGTGGAAAGGCTTAATCATCTTAGATACACCCTGCCTAACATGTGAACGTAATATTCTTCGGCCTTCTGCATTTTTGTACGTTCAGTTATTTATTGTACAAATACTTACTGTACACTATGTGCTATAAACTGTGGAAGATCCTATAATACCACAGGATCAGAATCGGAATCCTTTGACCCCGTTTATCCATGGACCTCTCTTAGGACATTTGATGTTGCTAAGTGGCATTGAATTTTCATTTACAGTGACTATTTCATTCACTGCCTTCTTTTCAAATATATTACAAAAGTTTTCCATATTATTTCTGGCCCACGTGATTGAAATAGCCTTTCAAGCCCCTTGTTTCTAATCCTTCTCCTCAAATCCATCCTGCAAATCTCTCTAGCTCAGTGACTCAGTATTCCCCCACCTTACACCTGAATCTCTGAAGGTTCCTGTAGTTGATGGTAGCTGTTACTTTGTAGTTTGTGGGGAGCACTCTAGACATCTGAAACTTCAGGAAGACTTAAAAGGTAGGCACTTTCCCCAGATATTTCATTGCCAATCTATCTTGTGAGCTTTCTCCTCCTGGGAGATTTGAAAAAAAAAAAAAAAAAATTGCTGGCCTCACCTAGACCAACTAAAGTGTTCTTTAAGAGTGGCCCTGGGTTTAAGTTTCTTATAAAAGTACCCCAGGTGATTCTAATGTGAAGCCGAAGTTGAGAACCACTGTCTTAGATTTGTGATTCTCAAAAAGTGGTCTCTGCACCAGCAACATCAACTAGGAATTTGTTAGAAATACACATTCTTGCGGCCTAATGCAGACCTAATGAATCAGAAACTCCGAGGGTGGGACCTATCACATTGTGATTTCATAAGCTCTCCAGTGATTTATGAACATTGATGTTAGAGAAACACTTTACTAGATGAATCCTAGTTCCCTTCTAGATCTCAAAACTAGTGTCTGACTAGTGATCATTTAACTGCTTGAAAAATGCTAAGTAATTGTCATCGGTTTTCTGAAGAGTGGTTCATGGGGTTATTTATAATAGTATAAAGCAAAGGAGCAAATTAATCCTGGATACTGACACATCGTTTCTCAGTGAGAGAACTCAGAGAGCTCGGTGCTTTGTGACCACCTAGAGGGGTGGGATGGGGAGGGTGGGAGGGAGACGCAAGAGGGAGGAGATATGGAGATATATGTATATGTATAGCTGATTTATTTTGTTATAAAGCAGAAACTAAGACACCATTGTAAAGCAATTATACTCCAATAAAGATGTTAAACAACAAAAAAAAGACAAAAAAAATTGCAGTTAGATATGTTAGAACCGAGAAACATCTTTTTTTTCAATAAATTTATTTATTTTTATTTATTTAATTTTGGCTGCATTGGGTCTTTTGTTGCTGTGTGCAGGCTTTCTCTAGTTGCAGTGAGCAGGGGCTACTCTCTGTTGTGGTGTGCGGGCTTCTCATTGCAATGGCTTCTCTTGTTGCAGAGCACAGGCTCTAGGCACTCGGGCGTCAGTAGTTGTGGCAGGCGGGCTCAGTAGTTGAGGCTCATGGGCTCTAGAGCACAGGCTCAGTAGTTGTGGTGCACGGGTTTAGTTTCTCTGCGTCATGTGGGATCTTCCCGGACCAGGGCTCGAACCTGTGTCCTCTGCATTGGCAGGTGGATTCTTAACCACTACGCCACCAGGGAAGCCCAGACCCAAGAAACATCTTGATGAGAAGTAGGACTAAGCATTTTGAAAGGATGTAAGGCGATTTTAAAATCAATTTTCAGTGAGAGTAGTATAGAGAAACCCCATTCTGTATTGTTTGGCTGTGTCCCTGCCTGGGGCCAGAGACAGAGAGCTTTGAAGTAGCATCCAGTTCTCATCATACAATGACTCTAAATACCATCTGATCATCATTTGTTTATTTTTTCACTGGTTGTTTTTGAAATGCTTTCAAAGTAAAACAGGGACTAGTGGGAAGTAAAGACTGGCTAACTTGAGTGTTGTTGTTCCAGTCTTAGAGACTTTGGGGTGAGATTGTCAGATGAATTCATGTGCTTTGAAAAGCTTTTATGATTTTTTTTAACGAGGTTTAAAAGCTAAAGGAATGGGATTAGGACCATAAAATCCTTTACTTTTAACATTGTTTCTTTGAACTGATTTAGTGCATTTGTATATTAGAAATAGAGATCTGATTTGGATTGGATCCTCATTGTTTGCAAAAATATGGTGTGGAAAAAATTTCCTGGACACACAAACAGTATTAAATTTTGTAACGACAAAGGACAGCTATGCTCTAACTCTCCAGTTAAGCACTTCAATTAGAAAAATTAACATCATTTAACATATAGGAATGCTTGAGACTTTTCATACATCATTAAATCCAGATGCTATATATTTATATAAAGTCTTAAATTGTTCAGTGGAAAATGTTCAGTAGAAAAAGTCTAGCTGAGAAAGCAGATTATATAGTATGTAAATGGAGACGTTGCGGAAAGCGATATCCTTTGTATCCTTGTCTTTCAAAGATTAAAATGGAACCCAGTTATAATGCAGATGTTGGGGTAAGTTGATGTCTTAGTCCCTTCAGGCTGCTATAGCAAACTACCACAGACTGGATAACTTAAACAACAAACATTTATTTCTCACAGTTTCTGGAGGCTGGGAAGTCTGAGATCATGGCACCAGCAGATTGTGTCTGATGAGAACTCACTTCCTAGTTCATAGATGGCCACGTTCTTGCTGTTTCCTCACATAGTGGAAGGGGCAGGAGAGCTCTCTGGGGTCCCCTTTATAAGGGCACTAATCCCATTCACGAGGGCTCCACCCTCATGACCTAATCACCTCCCAAGGCCCCACCTCCTCATACTATCACATTGAGGGATTAGGATTTCAAAATATGTATTTTTCAGGGACACAAACATTCAGTCCGTTGCAGTTAGGGAAGGGAGTTAAATATTCAAGTTTTTTTTAGCTTTTGAAAAAACTCAGACTGGCTTAATTTTAAGGATTAAATGGTCTGGACAGTGTGGTCTGGTGTGGACAAGCCCTAAGATTTTAGCCTGAGGACCTGGGTTCTAGTTGTTACTATTTCTTGCCAGTTTCGTCACCTTGGACGAGATAACTCCTTTGGGCCTGCCTTATTTTCCATGTTTATAAAATGTGAAGAATAATATTTATCTTAATGGTTTGTTGTAGGTATGAAACAAATTAATGTAAATGAAAGTGCTTTGAAAGTAGGAAAACAGATATTAGATTATTAATAACAGATTTTTATTTGTTCTCTTATTGATGAGGAACTCATCAAAGGAAATCTGAATTAGATGATTAGAGGAAAAGTTTATAATTCTTAAAAAGATGAACAGGAAAAATTCTTTACAAATAATTCTCAGTTAGAATAAATAAGGCAGGGCTTCCCTGGTGGTGCAGTGGTTAAGAATCCACCTGCCAATGCAGGGGACACAGGTTCAAGCCCTGGTCAGGGAAGATCCCACGTGCCGTGGAGCAACTAAGCCCGTTCGCCACAACTACTGAGCCAGTGCTCTAGAGCCCATGAGCCACAACTATTGAGCCTGCATGCCACAACTACTGAAGCCCGCACGCCTAGAGCCCATGCTCCACAACAGGAGAAGCCCCTGCAATGCAATGAAGAGTAGGCCCTGCTTGCCGCAACCAGAGAAAAGCCCACACACAGCAACGAAGACCCAACGCAGCCAAATAAAAAATAATAATAATTAAATAAATAAAATAAGAAAAAGAATAAATATGGTGAACTTGTCGTCAGTTGTGGTTTGCTAACAGGTTAGTTAGCAAACAGGTTAGTTAGTTAGTAGTTGTGGTTTGCTAACAGGTTAGTTAGTTAGTAGTTTCTCATTCGGATTATTTTAAAATATTACTGTAGTTGGAGGTTTGTGACTCTTCTTTCTTTTTGTGCTTAAAGTAGAAAATATATTTGCAATATCTAAAGGAAACTGTATTGTGCAGGAAGTATCATGACAGCTGGGTAGCATTCTTTCCTGGCACATTACAGATGCAATGCAGTAGAATAATATGTAAAATGTTTCAAAGATCAAATGTCTTTATTGTGCTTAACTACACATAAATGCAGTTGTGTATCGTATGTTGTCAGTCTTTTAAAAATGAATTGTGAATAAGAAACTCATATTCCAGTGGTGCTAAGTATGAATTAATACATGCTGAGCTGTCACACACTAACTGTGCTTTCTGGCCTGCAAAATAATTTGATCTTCAGTAGTAATTATAAAGAAGGCTTTACACATGGATTGGTAAAACCAAAGTAAATTTCAGACATGCTAACTCTTTGATCTTTGAAAATGACAAGGTTGCAAGAGTATTGCTAAAAATACCTTAAATACAATTTGGGGTCAGTACTCTGAGCCGAATTTTGAGTACTTAATAAACCAAAAAAGGATTGTATCTTCCAGGCAAATATATAAACCTTCTCAACAAGTTTTCAGAGGATACATAGGCACTAAAAAATGCAATTTTCACACCCAACTAAAAAAAATTTTGTGTGTTTTAGAATGTTCCTCACATTTCAAACTAATCAGTATATATGTAATTTAAGCTATTGCAAATGATTGAAGTAGATGCTAAAAATGACTTACATTAACCTATAAGGTAAGAAACAAAAACCAATAGGTTTTAACATAAAGGGTAGCTACATTTAATAATGTCATACTTTCAGAGAATTTCAGTCATATTTCTGAGCTGTGTCTTAAAAAGTTATTGACTTGTAACTATATTTAATGAATCAGTAGGCTAAATTTTAAGAGCACTGAGTCTCATTTGGATAGATGTATGATAAAGTGCAGAAATTATATGGTTTGACAGGCCATCTGATGAATGCAAATAAGACCAACTGTGTATGAGGATTGGATGAGCAAAATTAGCATATGGAGACTGCTTGGAAGAAGCTAAGTGTTCATCTAAGTGTTATAGATACAGCATTTTAAAATATGTTAACATCTAAATTTCTGTAGAAACTTCTCTGTAAGTTAAGGAAGTTCAGAGGCTGAGTGCAATCTGGTATGTGGATGCGGTCTTATATAAATAGCTTTGCCAGAATGTCTCCCAGTGAAAAGTAAACTGGTCTATGAAAATCCACTTGCCATGTAATGTCTTATGATGGAGAGGGTCTCTAATGACAGTATCTCCAATTTTGTTTGTTTGTATGACCACAGCTATTTCAAGACATCTATACTTTCTCACAGAATGAAGACAATCACAGAGATGGTGTGTCTAAGAAATTTCAAAAGGTGTAGGCCTCCTGACTGAAGAACAGTCAACTTATTGGATTCATTTTTTTTCATTATAGTAAGTATAAATATTTAAAGTATATTGTTTTGGCCAATGTTGACTTGTGCTCTTTGTGAATAAATATTTGCTGTCTGTCAAATACCCTCATTTTTAGAGCTGTTTGTGTTTACATTCTTCTACAATTTCAGTTGTGTATCTGAAATGAATATAACTCCCAGCATCTTTGAGGGGACAAATAAAGCCATAGACCTTGAGCTGGCAGAGCCCTTAGAGATGATCTCATTCACTTTCTTTATCCATTACAAGAAATTCCTTTGCAACATCCTTGACAGATGGTCATCTTATTCAGGTCAGCCCAGGTAGGAGAAGGGCCTGAACTATTTCACAGAACTATTTCTGTGGATGTTCTACTACAGATTAAATCAAAATGTCACTTTCTAAAATGTGCACCCACCTAGTTCTGCCTCTGGAACAAATCCACTTATTCTTTAATCCAAGAGGTAGTCCTGCAAAAATGTAAAGATAAATTCTCAGGTTCCCCTAGTCATCTTTTATCTCAGCTGAGTGTCGTCAGTTACCTGTGTTCCTCCATAGGAAATGGTTCGTAGACAAGTAGCTCCTGATTATTTTGTTGCCCAATTAGTTTTTAACCTATGACTGAATGTTGGGTTCCAGGTGTGATCTTACCAGGCAGACACAAAAGGACTGTTGCCCCTTTATCTGGGTTCATGATTTAATATGGCCACAGATTATAGTCATATTATGGCTATATTTAGCATAAAGATAGCATATAGCTATATTTTGCATAATAGCTATGAACAATTAGCTTAATGCGTGCATTCATGTCAAATAAAATCCTTAGGTATTTTTCACATGTTCATCCAGCAATGATTTCTGCCCTCCTTTCCTCCCATGATGTTGATGCTATTTTGGGGTCTAAGCCCAGACTTTCTGTCGCATATAATCCTCTTGTTTTTGGTTTTTGTCTTGTCTTGACACACAGTTATGATTAACTGCAGTGGATTGAAGCAGAAGGGGAGGAGTTGAGAGTTAGAAATAGACCCACTAAACTAGAGTAAGGGAGGGAAACTCTGGAAAATTATTTAATCAAACCATAGGTCCTAAGAGGAAGTTGAATCCATATAATATGATGGCCAGAGAGGATGCAGGTGGAAAGTGGTGCCCCAGGTTAGTAGTTAAAATCAAGGATCCTGGGATGCCTTAGCAAGGAGGAGAGCATGAAGGTATAGGGTTCAGGGTCAGATGGTCAGGAATATGTTAGGGCTGACCAGCAAAAGAAAAGACACTTATTCATAGGTATCAGAGCCTCTGTAATGGGATTCTAGGGTTCAAGGCAGGGTACCAGTCCCTTGAAGGAAGACTAATGAGAGCAAAACAGTTTTTCTTGGGGGTGCTACCCGTACTAGGGTATCTAGAAAGAGAAACTCAGACCCAGGAAAGATAAGACTTAAGACTCAAAAAAGTGTAAGAGAAGTCCATGGATGAAGGTTGCAGCTGAATCACCAGCAAAGATGCTACTGTGATTTTTTTTTAACCAGAATTGTTATAAATCCAAATATTTCCTTTTATCTGTCTTACTCTGTGCCGTCTTATAGGTGGTCTGGATTTTACTAGTTAACAATTTTTTAAACGATTTAGGTAAGGCTGAATACTACATAACTCATTTCTGTAAAGAGCATTGTCTGAATACTTTAAATATGAAAATGCAAAATCCACCTTGTTTTTCTGAAGGCAAAAATAATAATAGCATGTGCCCTTAATCATTTATACTATTAGTACTTTGCCATCAAAACATTAAACATGAGAGAGAGTCCCTTCCACAGTGTTGTAACTGGGGCTTCCTTCCCCATCCATTTTTTAAGCCATTACCATTTTGTGCCAGCTTTTAAATATTCTAAGTTGGATGCAAACGTAAGTTACAAAGCAAGAGCTTGGGGGGAAAGGAGATAATGTATTAAATCACAGTTTGTTCTGAACATAGAATTGGTACATCCCTCTCATCCTAAGGGATAATTTTATAAAGCAGTGCTTGCTCAAAGGAAGTTCCTTGTCATGGTTGAAACACAACTCTTAGGTTGTACCCGATGCTCCAGACTTGGGAGTGGAATGTGAAAGAGAGCTTATTCAGACCATTTGGAAGGTACAAAATGTGGCTGTTAGAAATTAGTAGCATAAGAAGAAGTTTTCCTAACGTTGATTGAAGAAAATTCGGCTTCTGGTTTTTAGTAGCTTAGCATGAAGTGAAGATGCAGGAGGAAACTAGATAGTTGCTTCACCTCCTGCACCAAATAAATACCTTTACAGGTCCAATCTGGCTGTCACCAAATGGTCTCTCATCTAAGGGACTTTACAGTGCTCCGTTGGCATAGCCTAAGGTTTCGAATGAAACCAGGAAACGTTGATACCTTTTGATCATCAGCCCTGCTTCCCAGGTTTTGCCCCTGAGTTAAATCCTACTTGGTTATGTACAAGCCTTAGAGTTTAAGCTTATTTGGGGTACTTGCTTCAGTGGTTTTTCTTTTATTTTCCTCCTCCAGTTTCTGTCCTCCTACAAGGGAAAGTCATGATTACACTAACAGAGCTAAAATGTTTAGCAGACGCCCAGTCGTCTTATCACATCCTAAAACCGTGGTGGGACGTCTTTTGGTATTACATCACCCTGATCATGCTGCTGGTGGCCGTGCTGGCTGGAGCCCTCCAGCTCACACAGAGCAGGGTTCTGTGCTGTCTTCCGTGTAAGGTGGAATTCGACAATCACTGCGCCGTGCCTTGGGACATCCTGAAAGCCAGCGTGAACACGTCTTCCGATCCCGGGACTCTGCTTCCGCTCCCCCTCAGAATCCAGAACGACCTCCACCGACAGCAGTACTCCTACATCGACGCCGTCTGTTATGAGAAGCAGCTCCACTGGTTCGCAAAGTTCTTTCCCTACCTGGTGCTCTTGCACACGCTCATCTTTGCAGCCTGCAGCAACTTTTGGCTGCACTACCCCAGTACCAGTTCCAGGCTCGAGCATTTTGTGGCCATCCTTCACAAGTGCTTCGATTCTCCATGGACCACCCGTGCCCTGTCAGAGACGGTGGCTGAGCAGTCAGTGAGGCCCCTGACACTCTCCAAGTCCAAGGTTTTGCTTTCTTCCTCAGGGTGCTCAGCTGATGTTGATTCCAACAAGCAGTCATTGCCCTACCCGCAGCCTGGCTTAGAGTCAGCTGGCATAGAAAGCCCAACTTCTAGCGTCCTGGACAAGAAGGAGGGCGAACAGGCCAAAGCCATCTTTGAAAAAGTGAAAAGGTTCCGCATGCACGTGGAACAGAAGGATATCATTTATAGAGTGTATCTGAAGCAGATAATAGTCAAAGTCATTTTGTTTGTCCTCATCATAACTTACGTTCCGTATTTTTTAACCTACATTACTCTTGAAATTGACTGTTCAGTGGATGTGCAGGCTTTTACTGGATATAAGCGCTACCAGTGTGTCTACTCCTTGGCAGAAATATTTAAGGTCCTGGCTTCATTTTATGTCATCTTGGTTATACTTTATGGTCTTACCTCCTCCTACAGCTTGTGGTGGATGCTGCGGAGTTCTCTGAAGCAATATTCTTTTGAGGCGCTGAGAGAAAAAAGCAACTACAGTGACATCCCGGATGTCAAGAATGACTTCGCCTTCATTCTGCATCTGGCTGATCAGTATGATCCTCTTTACTCCAAACGCTTCTCCATATTCCTGTCGGAGGTCAGTGAGAACAAACTGAAACAGATCAACCTCAACAACGAATGGACGGTCGAGAAACTGAAAAGTAAGCTTGTGAAAAATTCCCAGGACAAGATAGAACTGCATCTTTTCATGCTAAACGGTCTTCCAGACAATGTCTTTGAGCTGACAGAAATTGAAGTGCTAAGCCTGGAGCTGATCCCTGAGGTCAAGCTGCCTTCTGCGGTCTCGCAGCTGGTCAACCTCAAGGAGCTTCACGTGTACCATTCGTCTCTGGTGGTCGACCATCCTGCCCTGGCCTTTCTAGAGGAGAATTTAAAAATCCTCCGCCTGAAATTTACTGAAATGGGGAAAATTCCACGCTGGGTATTTCATCTGAAGAATCTCAAGGAGCTTTACCTGTCAGGCTGTGTTCTACCTGAGCAGGTGAGTACCATGCATTTGGAGGGCTTTCAGGACTTGAAAAACCTGAGGACCCTCTACTTGAAGAGCAGCATCTCCCGGATCCCACAAGTCGTTACAGACCTCCTGCCTTCGCTGCAGAAGTTGTCCCTCGATAACGAGGGGAGCAAGCTGGTTGTATTGAACAACTTGAAAAAGATGGTCAATCTGAAAAGCCTGGAGCTGATCAGCTGCGACCTGGAACGCATTCCGCACTCCATTTTCAGTCTGAACAATTTGCATGAGTTAAACCTTAAAGAAAATAACCTTAAAACTGTGGAAGAGATCATTAGCTTTCAGCATCTCCAGAATCTTTCCTGCTTAAAGTTGTGGCACAATAACATAGCTTATATTCCGGCCCAGATTGGGGCATTATCTAATCTAGAGCAACTCTCTTTGGACCATAATAACATTGAGAATCTGCCCCTGCAGCTTTTCCTATGCACCAAACTACATTATTTGGATCTAAGCTATAACCACCTGACCTTCATTCCAGAAGAAATCCAGTATCTGAGTAATTTGCAGTACTTTGCTGTGACCAACAACAACGTAAGTAAATCCATTCTGCCCTTTATTTGGCCAGTTATTTGAGCATCTGCTGTTGCAGTGTGTGATGTAGTTAAAGATAATGGACTTTAAGTCTTACTAAGCATCCTGAGCTCGGCCTGACTACCACTTCTAGACATGTGACCATGGACAAATTATCAAAACACTGAGCATCAGTTTTTCATCTAATTTACAAGTTGTCATGGAGATTTTATGAAAAAATATATAAACATTTGGCACAGTTCATGGCACATAGTAGATACTCAACAAGTGTTCTCTTTATCCTCTTTCTCTGTTTTTTACATAAACATTACAATTGAAGTGTTTTAAACTAATTAATTAGTTATGGCAGGGCTTGCTTTCATTTTGGAAAAGTCTTAAGTATTTAGAAAGTTTCATAAAACTTTTCAGCTTTCCAAATCTGTCGTGGGAGAACTTTTTGTTAAAAATACTGTGATCATGAATTATTCATAAGTCTTTTTTGTGATACAGTAAGAAAGACTTGAAATCTCCATGCATGTCTAGAAAGACAATTCAAAATGAAAGGCCTGGTTCTATAATGCAACACTAGGGCTCCTTGGAAGCTTTTTCCAGCATCTGTGCTTTAAAAATGAACCATAATTTGCAACAGTAAAGCCAAGTTAAGGAAAAGTTAACTTTGCTGAAACAAGAAAAAACAAAATAAATGAGCAGTTTCCTAGGTTAAAATGTGAAGGAGGAGGAAAAAGACAAAAAATCATGCTGGCTGAAAGGGCAAGAGAATGACGGTAATATCCATATGGGAAAAAGAAAAAAAACCTATCAAATCAGGTCTGCCAAAAGATGAAAGTGATCCTCCTCTAGTTAAAAATGGGAACTGTTTTCTTCTGCTCTACCCAAAAAGGTACTATCTCCTGGACTTTTTATAATTCATATTTCATGCTAAATATAGCTACCAGCATGGTGTTGGCTAGTAAACATGTTAATCACCAGACAGTATTTTCGGAAACCATGGATTGTTGGAAAAATACCAGAGAGGTGGGGAATGAGGCACAATTCATACTGACTTTTAGAATTCTATGATTTTACTCATACGTAAAAGGATAGAACCCATTATACAATAAACAAAACATCTTCATGTCTTAAAGGATTTTGAGGTTTTAAAACTCCTTTAAGGTTGATCTAGATTAGCAGTTTACATCAGAATTACCTGAAGGCCCTGTTAAAACACAGATTGCTGAGCCCCACTCCACAGTTCTGATTCAGTAAGTAGGTCTGCAGTTTGCAGTTCTAAAAATCTCAGGTGAAGTTGGTGCTGCTGGTCTGGTGACCATACTTTGAAAACTACAGGTCTAGAGATTTATCAGAAGTGTTGTTTAATTATGCAGTTGATTAATATTAGTATTTTGGTTATACTTTTTCTGTTGTTAAACCTATAATAAAAAGTATAAATAATTCTTTTGAAAGGCATTGGTTTCACCAAGTTGTTGTACAGTTAAATCACTCCATAATTTTTTTTTTCTTCCAGTGTGAACAGATTAACACGCTTTTATTAAGCAATCTCTGAATATATGTAGGAAGAATAATACCCCAAGACCCTTCAGTTCTGCTACTTAGGGTTACTCCATGAGGGGACAACCCATTCTTTTTTTATAACAAAGTGAATCAGTTATACATATACATATATCCCCATATCTCCTCCCTCTTGCGTCTCCCTCCCTCCCACCTTCTCTATCCCACCCCTCTAGTTGGTCACAGAGCACCCAGCTGATCTCCCTGTGCTATGTGGCTGCTTCCCACTAGCTATCTATTTTACACTGGGTAGTGTATATATGTCCATGCAACTCTCTTACTTCGTCCCAGCTTACCCTTCCCACTCCGAGTCCTCAAGTCCATTCTCTACATCTGTGTCTTTATTCCTGTCCTGCCCCAAGGTTCGTCAGAACCTTTTTTTTTTTTTTAGATTCCATATATATGTGTGAGCATACGGTATTTATTTTTCTCTTTCTGACTTACTTCACTCTGTATGACACATTCTACGTCCACCCACCTCACTACAAATAACTCGATTTCATTTCTTTTTATGGCTGAGTGATATTCCATTGTATATATGTGCCACATCTTCTTTATCCATTCATCTGTCGATGAACACTTAGGTTGCTTCCATGTCCTGGCTATTGTAAATAGAGCTGCAATGAACATTGTGGTACATGACTCTTTTTGAATTATAGTTTTCTCAGGGTATATGCCCAGTAGTGGGATTGCTGGGTCATATCGTAGTTCTATTTTTAGGTTTTTAAGGAGCCTCCATACTGTTGTCCATAGTGGCTGTATCAATTTACATTCCCACCAACAGTGCAAGAGGGTTCCTTTTCCTCCACACCCTCTTCAGCATTTATTGTTTGTAGATTTTTTGATGATAGCCATTCTTACTGGTGTGAGGTGGTACCTCGTAGTTTTGATTTGCGTTTCTCTAATGATTAGTGATTTTGGGCATCCTTTCATGTGTTTCTTGGCAATCTGTGTATCTTCTTTGGAGAACTGTCTATTACGATCTTCTGCCCATTTTTGGATTTGGTTGTTTGTTTTTTTGATATTGAGTTGCATGAGCTGCTTGTAAATTTTGGAGGTTAATCCTTTGTCAGTTGCTTCATTTGCAAATATTTTCTCCCATTCCGAGCGTTGTCTTTTCGTCTTGGTGATGGGTTCCTTTGCTATGCAAACTTTTAAGTTTCATTAGGTCCCATTTGTTTATTTTTGTTTTTATTTCCATTTCTCTAGGAGGCGTGTCAAAAAGGTTATTGCTGTGATTTATGTCATAGAGTGTTCTGCCTATGTTTTCCTCTAAAAGTTTGATAGTGTCTGGCCTTACCTTTAGGTCTTTAATCCATTTTGAGTTTATTTTTGTGTATGGTGTTGGGGAATGTTCTAATTTCATTGTTATACATGTAACTGTCCAGTTTTCCCAGCACCACTTAGTGAAGAGGCTGTCTTTTCTCCACTGTATATTCTAGCCTCCTTTATCAAATATAAGGTAACCATATGTGCGTGGGTTAATCTCTGGGCTTTCTATCCTGTTCCATTGATCTATATTTCTGTTTTTGTGCCAGTACCATACTGTCTTGATTACTGTAGCTTTGTAGTATAGTCTGAAGTCCAGGAGCCTGATTCCTCCAGCTCCATTTTTCTTTCTCAAGATTGCTTTGGCTATTCGGGGTCTTCTGTGTTTCCATACGAATTTTGAAATTTTTTGTTTTAGTTCTGTGAAAAATGCCATTGGTAGTTTGATAGGGATTGCATGGAATCTGTAGATTTCTTTGGGTAGTATAGTCATTTTCACAGTATTGATTCTTCCAATCCAAGAACATGGTATATCTCTCCATCTGTTTTTGTCGTCTTTAATTTCTTTCATCAGGGTCTTATAGTTTTCTGTATACAGGTAGTTTGTCTCCTTAGGTAGGTTTATTCCTAGGTATTTTATTCTTTTTGTTGTAGTGGTAAATGGGAATGTTTCCTTAATTTCTCTTTCAGGTTCTTCATCAATAATGTATAGGAATGCAAGAGATTTCCGTGCATTAATTTTGTATCCTGCTACTTTACCAAATTCGTTGATTAGCTCTAGTAGTTTTCTGGTAGCATCTTTAGGATTCTCTATGTATAGTACCATGTCATCTGCAAACAGTGACAGCTTTACTTCTTCTTTTCTGATTTGGATTCCTTTTATTTCTTTTTCTTCTCTGATTGCTGTGGCAATTGCTGTGATTTATGTCATAGAGTGTTCTGCCTATGTTTTCCTCTAAAAGTTTGATAGTGTCTGGCCTTACCTTTAGGTCTTTAATCCATTTTGAGTTTATTTTTGTGTATGGTGTTGGGGAATGTTCTAATTTCATT
>NW_020173114.1:2264361-2266766 GCF_003031525.2 Neophocaena asiaeorientalis asiaeorientalis
TATCCTGTTCCATTGATCTATATTTCTGTTTTTGTGCCAGTACCATACTGTCTTGATTACTGTAGCTTTGTAGTATAGTCTGAAGTCCAGGAGCCTGATTCCTCCAGCTCCATTTTTCTTTCTCAAGATTGCTTTGGCTATTCGGGGTCTTCTGTGTTTCCATACGAATTTTGAAATTTTTTGTTTTAGTTCTGTGAAAAATGCCATTGGTAGTTTGATAGGGATTGCATGGAATCTGTAGATTTCTTTGGGTAGTATAGTCATTTTCACAGTATTGATTCTTCCAATCCAAGAACATGGTATATCTCTCCATCTGTTTTTGTCGTCTTTAATTTCGTTCATCAGGGTCTTATAGTTTTCTGTATACAGGTAGTTTGTCTCCTTAGGTAGGTTTATTCCTAGGTATTTTATTCTTTTTGTTGTAGTGGTAAATGGGAATGTTTCCTTAATTTCTCTTTCAGGTTCTTCATCAATAATGTATAGGAATGCAAGAGATTTCCGTGCATTAATTTTGTATCCTGCTACTTTACCAAATTCGTTGATTAGCTCTAGTAGTTTTCTGGTAGCATCTTTAGGATTCTCTATGTATAGTACCATGTCATCTGCAAACAGTGACAGCTTTACTTCTTCTTTTCTGATTTGGATTCCTTTTATTTCTTTTTCTTCTCTGATTGCTGTGGCTAAAACTTCCAAAACTATGTTGAATAATAGTGGTGACAGTGGACAACCTTTTCTTGTTCCTGATCTTAATGGAAATGGTTTCAGTTTTTCACCATTGAAGACGATGTTGGCTGTGGGTTTGTCATATATGGCCTTTATTAGGTTGAGGTAAGTTCCCTCAGTGCCTACTTTATAGAGGCTTTTTATCACAAATGGGTGTTGAATTTTGTCAAAAGCTTTCTCTGCATCTATTGAGATGATCATATGGTTTTTCTCCTTCACTTTGTTAATATGTTGTATCACATTGATTGATTTGCGTATATTGAAGAATCCTTGCATTCCTGGGATAAACCCCACTTCATCATGGTTTATGATTCTTTTAATGTGCTGTTGGATTCTTTTTGCTAGTATTTTTTTGAGGATTTTTGCATCTATGTTCATCAGTGATATTGGCCTGTAGTTTTCTTTCTTTGTGACATCTTTGTCTGATTTTGGTATCAGGGTGATGGTGGCCTCGTAGAATGAGTTTGGGAGTGTTCCTCCCTCTGCTATATTTTGGAAGAGTTTGAGAAGGATAGGTGTTAGCTCTTCTCTAAATGTTTCATAGAATTTTCCTCTGAATCCATCTGGTCCTTGGCTTTTGTTTGTTGGAAGATTTTTAATCACAGTTTCAATTTCAGTGCTTTTGTTTAGTCTGTTCATATTTTCTGTTTCTTCCTGGTTCAGTCTGAGAAAGTTGTGCATTTCTAAGAATTTGTCCATTTCTTCCAGGTTATCCATTTTATTGGCATATAGTTGCTTGTAGTAATCTCTCATGATCCTTTGTATTTCTGCAGTGTCAGTTGTTACTTCTTTTTCATTTCTAATTCTATTGATTTGAGTCTTCTCCCTTTTTTTCTTGATGAGTCTGGCTAATGGTTTATCAGTTTTGTTTATCTTCTCAAAGAACCAGCTTTTAGTTTTATTTATCTTTGCTATAGTTTCCTTCATTTCTTTTTCATTTATTTCTGATCTGATCTTTATGATTTCTTTCCTTCTACTATCTTTGGGGGTTTTTTGTTCTTCTTTCTATGATTGCTTTAGGTGTAAGGTTATGTTGTTTATTTGAGATATTTTTGTTTCTTAAGGTAGGATTGTATTGCTATAAACTTCCCTCTTAGAACTGCTTTTGGTGCATCCCGTAGGTTTTGGGTCGTCGTGTATTCATTGTCATTTGTTTGTAGGTATTTTTTGATTTTCTGTTTGAATTCTTCAGTGATTTCTTGGTTATTAAGTAGTGTATTGTTTATCTTCCACGTGTTTGTATTTTTTACAGATTTTTTCCCTGTAATTGATATACCACCAAGAGCTTGTCATCCACACGGCTCAGGAAAAAGGGAGGAAAGAAAAGAAGGAAAGAAAGAAAGAAGATAAAATAAAATAAAGTTATTAAAATAAAAATAATAATTAATAAAAAAATTTTAAGTAATCATAAAAAAAAGAAAGAAGAGAGCAACCAAACCAAAAAACAAATCCACCAAGGATAATAAGCACTAAAAACTATACTAAAGGGCTTCCCTGGTGGCACACTGGTTGAGAGTCCGCCTGCCAATCCAGGGGACATGGGTTCGTGCCCCGGTCCGGGAAGATCCCACATGCCATGCAGCGGATACGCCCGTGAGCCATGGCCGCTGAGCCTGCGCGTCCAGAGCCTGTGCTCTGCAACGGGAGAGGCCACAACAGTGAGAGGCCCGTGTACCGCAGAA